>NW_024427107.1:38606342-39183285 GCF_017311325.1 Ursus maritimus | reverse complement strand
CCCCCCCCCCCCCCCCCCCCCGCTCCCCCACTCACTTGCGCTTTCTTTAAAAAAAAAAAAGAAGAAATTCAATAAATGTGAACTGAGTTCTAACCTGTATAAAACACCGTGTAGGTCCTGACTATGAAGAAAATAATAGGGGAGCATTACTTGAGTGCCTAGCAGTACTAGGAATGATGTGCTCCCCTATAAATGAAAAGCCTGAGGGTTAGAGAAATTGAGACTTGCTCAAAGCCAAATGGCTGCGACCAGTAGTGTCTGAACTTGAACCCATGTTTCTAGGGCTCCAAAGTCCATGCGCTCTACAAGACTGCCTTCCAAAGATGGATATGGCTGGTTTCTCCATCTGGGAGCTTCAGTATCATTAGAGAAATAAAAGGTAACTTTCGGAGAAGAAGAGTAGTTATCTCTTCTGAGAATGCATATGTCAGAAATATTTTCTACATGTGAATTTTTACACTTTTCACTTTATAGGTACAGGAAGTCCAAATGCTCTGTATAGAATGTAGAGATTACTTATTTTGTATTTACTGTATGTAGTTGTTGAACTTGTTTTCTTGGTGTAGCTGTGGACCAGCAGAGCCTCTGACACAGATGTCATCAACCTTGGGATGGCCTCCGTCTCATCTGCATGGATTCCATGACTCCACAAAGCTCTGAGAATTTATTATTACATTTTTATTTGTTTAAGAGTCACTTCATTTAACAATAACCATCAATGGCTTTTACATTATCTGAATAAGACAAAATTCTATTGCTACTCCTTATTAACTTAGCTAATGAGACAATTTCTAAATGAGAAAATAATTCAAAGCCCACTAAACTGAAATGACTTTTTAGTTGTTTTTTTTCCTCTTAAAAACAAGAGCTGTTTTCTTTTAGTAGAGATGCAAAACTCAATTTTTCTGAGATAATTCAAATAACTTGTGTTTAGATTTAAGGTAACTTGTAAAAAAAAACTTCTTAATATGAAAAAAATGTAAAAAAGGAAAAAATCTCCGGACAATTGATATGAACCATCAGTAGTGTGACCAACACGTCCAGGAGCCCAGGTGAGCCTCCCAACGTGAGCGCCGACAGCGGCAACTGACTCCTCCATCGCTGCACCCCCGGGAAGCCCAGTTTCTTTTCTCATCCCGCTGGCGGGGCTCATCTTGGTCTTGTGCTTTTTGAGAAGACTCTGCTAACAGTGGTTGTGGTGACCTGGGTCCCCTCTTTGCCAAGTAAATAACTCTCTAATGATTTGGAGCTATTCTTTCAGTGTCGTTGATCTATTTTAAGACTATCCTTTCCTGCGGGTAGAGGGTGTGATTCTCTTGACTTCTCCTCCCCCCCGTGCTGAGGGGGATGGCTCTGTCTGGAAGAACGTTGCAAAGAACTGCGTGCTTTCTTCACATGCTTGCATAATCAGTGTACTAAGAATGGTCAATTTGCCCAAGAAGAAATAATTTTTTTTTTCTTATCTGGAAGAATCTATGCTAAATGTGAGGAGCGTGTGGCATACACGTTTTCCCACAATTCTCCGCCTGCGACAGTCAGTCTTCATCACCTTCTTTTCCAGTAACCATCAATCAGGATGTGAGATTCTCCTAAAGTAGTTTATGCCTAGAGAAACTGCAGTATGCTGCTAGAAAACTAGTAAGCCACATGCTTTGTTCGTGTGTGTGGACTTGCTCGATTGCAAGTCCGATTCTCTCTCTCAGAACTTTTTGCCCCAACACTGCTAACTTGTATTAACTTATTTTACAATATTTTATTAGGTTTATTAATGTGATTTTGATTTATTTTTTAAGAATTTTACAATGCTGGGGGGCCTGGGTAGCGCAGTCGTTAGGCGGCTGCCTTTGGCTCAGGGAGTGATACCAGAGTCCTGGGATCGAGCCCCACATCAGGCTCCTCTAATGGGAGCCTGCTTCTTCCTCTCCCACTCCCCCTGCTTGTGTTCCCTCTCTCGCTGGCTGTCTCTATCTCTGTCGAATAAATAAATAAAATCTTTTTTTAAAAAAAGAATTTTACAATGCTGTGGGGTAGTATAAAACTGTGAAAAATATTGTATTTGAATTATTTGTTCTCGTAAACTGTGAAAAGTAGAATGAAAGTCAAAATGAGCGTGGAAGGGAAATAGTCTTCTTTCCTTGGGAACAAGGCTTTCCTCGTAACCGTTAGCTGAGGATAATGTCCCGTATTCACAAACTTGTTAATGGAACATCTCCATCCCTTAACATTGTATTAATTAATAGAAATTCTGTTTAAATTGTATTCCTTCCACCAGTGAAAAGTTTTATAGGCATGGTTTCTGTATTACTTTTATTGGCCTTGACTAACTATCGTCATTTTGATTGCAGTTATTAGGCATTATAAGAAACTACTTCTTCCTGAGATTTCTCTAACTTCAAGTTTTAAATTTATTTAGAAAATATGAAAATTATTCTTCACATTAGTTCAGTTCATTATGGTTTATAAAGCTGTTTCAAATTCAATATGGTAGCTGATCCTCAAACCAATCATTTGAGAGAAGTAGATGGAGAACTTCTGACTTTAAATCCATTAGAGAGAAAGCGTTGAAGCTGAGATGAAAGCTCAGGCCTCCGTTCTCTGACTTTCATACTACTCTTTTCTAAGAGTCAATATTATTGAAAAACAGCATCTCAGAGGCAGGGAGCAACTTAACAGTTCCCGCACCACCTCAGTCAAGAACCCAAGTGTATAGGGAAAGTTATATATACCAGACGGTCTGGGGAGTTATCAAGGGAATAACAGCTTGTGTTCCCATTATATGTGTGCAAACTCATCATTTTTGGTCAAAGTTGTAATCCCAGCATGATTTCCCCTGGACACTCTGGCTCATCTCTCTTTGCTCCCAAATGATCAGTGTTCAAACACCAAGTAATAAGAATAAGCCAAATATAGTTAGGAAAAGAAATTTGCTGGGAAGAAAAGTAAAAACCTGTGCCACAGAGGTCCTTGTCCAGAGGTTTGGCTATATTGACAGGGTTGATCATACTTTTATTGGTTTCTGCTCCCCCTTAAAAACTTATGAAATCTATCTTGTGGGATATCAGTCTTCCCTATTCACAACAATTCAAGCATAAGTTAATAAAGACTTTTTTGTGGGGAAGATGGCTAGGAGGAGTGCTCCCATAAAATTCTGTACTTCTTCCATGATAGAAGTCTTTATGGTCTTAGGGACACCAGGTTTAGGCTGAACAGACAGAGCCTACTGGAGACACCCTTGCCTTCCATCAACACAACCCAATAAACTTTTAGTTCCCTGTATTTGATTAGAAATAAGGATAATAAGATTGAACCAAAATGTGAATTTCCACATGATGAATTTTGACCTGCTAAACAATGAAGAGTCGTTATAGTATGGCCAAGTAGGACTTTGGAATGTTAATTAATGCATATGTTTAGAGTTCCCCAGGACCCCTTGGCTTTTGAGGTTCAGAATCTTAAGTCTCAAGCAAATTAGGATTTGTACACTTAAACATAATTGTGTGTGAATGTATGGTGAATGGGGAAAAGCAAGATTTACCATGCACCCTTCTCTCCAACTTCCAAGACTGGCATCCAGTTATCCCAGACTGGTCGTGGTGGAGGGGTGGGGAGGAGAACATACAGGTGAAACAAGAAGTGAGGATATACTGTTGATCCCCCAGGAAGGAGACCTCTCAGCCTGGTTCCTCTACCTCTTGAAAGCAGTATTACAGAAAGATTAATATGGTAGCTGTGAGAAGGAAGATTTAGTGGGAAATGAAACTGAAAACTTACTTTTATAAAGCACAGGAACCCTTGAGAAGCTTATAACAACCAATACCACAAAAATAAACAACTGTTGTTGAAAATAGGCCTGGAATTTGCTGAGCTCACTATCTGGACCAATAGTCTGTAGATTAGATTAGGATGAAGGATGCAGTATTTGAAAAGGATGATGATGCCTTTAATTGTATTAACCTGGATATAACTCTCTTTTACTTCCTAGGTCAATGATCAGTTATGACCACAGGGCAGCTACTGAACATGAGGTTTTTTTCCTTTATATTCTTCAACCCGAAACTAACCAAAAAGTAAGAAATTTTTATCAGTTGGGGTTTTTGGATGCCAGCAGCAAGAAGCAGAGTTTGGCTAATTAAAAAAGAAAAGGCAATTTATTGCAAGACTATGGGAAAATTTCAGGACCAAAGACGAGGCTGAAAATAAGGTAAGGACAGGGTGGGAGCCAAGCAGCTTCAAGGGACTCAGGAACATCACTAGTGGAAGGAATTACATGACAGTCTTTTCCAGGCACTGTAGCAGGAATGAGTCACATCCGAACATATTCATTCTGTCATTCAGCTCATGATTTGTATTTTAAAGACAGAACTTGGGTCATGCTCTTGTCACTTGGATAGGAGAAGAATGAATTTCCCTGACTGACAGTACCACTAAGCTGTATTCAATGGTATGGAGGGAATGCCACCCCCCCCAAGGAAGCCAGTTCCAGTATCCAAACAAGAAGGAATTGGCATCACAAAGCCAACCAGCAACACACGTCCCCTGTAAGCTGTACGCCATTTTGACATTAGCGAATAAATAGCAGAGGTGCCTCTAATAGCTATGCAACAGTTCCACGTGTTTCTGTGCTTTCTGGCTTGCAGATTCCATTTGCACAAAGGATGTCAGCATTGCTCTCAAGTGCCAATTGCCTTTCAGAAGAAGGAACAACTTAACAGATCCTGAGATGCTAAGACTGGGTCTGAGCCAGAGATACTAAGTGCTGAGCATTACTATTTGGCCAGTGACCATGAGGTCTCCTATATGAAGTTATATATCTCCTCTTAAAAGAGAGTGTCCTTCCCAATCAACTTGAAAAACAACCCCAACACACCCATTACTTAATGTGCTTTTGTAAATATCTTCTGCTGACAGAATGCTCTTCTGCTGTAGGGGAAACTGCCACTCCTTTGTTCATCGCTGAGGTCATGACTAGGCACCTAAATATTGGGAATAGCTCAGTCCTCACAATTCACAATTAAGTTAACCTTACATCTAAAGTAAATGACAAATTTTATTTATTAAACTAAATAATCACCTGCATTCACGATCAAAGAGTAAAAGATGTGCATTTTTCATTACAGTCTGGAATTTTCAGTCTGGAATGATGACCTTCAGACTTAAATTTTGCTTAGCATTCTGCTGGATTGTGTGCACCCATATGCTGGGTCTTTCAGTTCCACTAAAGACCTATCAACTGCTTTCTATATCAATGCATTAATCACTCTTTTATTTATATCACTTATTAGGAACCAATTATTATAGAATACTCAAAACTCACTTAGGGACCACTTCATTTAAAAAATCAATTACACAGTTAGGTTGTATAATGTACCAATTAGCCTAAATGATTTTAGGCTTTTGAAAACTATTTGTAATTTACAAATATATCTCACCAAGTTAACAGAAATAATACATAAATAATTCAGCAACCTCCTTTTTTACCCACATAATTTCTTGTACAGCACTAGCCATAGACACTGGATATGAGGATGTGAAAAATACAACTCATCACTTCCTACCCACTTCATGCAAAGAGTACTTGGGGTAGGTGGTAGAAATAGCACCTGCTATGGGCTCCTTTGTTCTCATAATCTAATCTGGAGGCATAAAACTAGAACAATTGATTTCAGGCCCAGCTGGAACACAGACACAACATACAGACCTACACAGACACACCCTCAAATGGACACATAATATACACACACTCGTAGACACTCAGCCTCAAGGATCCCATTACACCAGGCCATTACTCCTGATTATCTGTAAGGGTAGGCTGGTAAAACCCAAATGATAGGGCACTTCTCTGTTCCAGTTTCCTGTTTGTATTCCTTCTGTGGTATTCTCCACTGTACCCAGCATAGTGCTTTCAGAGCAGTTGTTCAGCTGTGTTTTGTTTTTTAAATAAAAATATCTGAGAAAACCCCACCGAGTTTAATAATGTCATTTTATAGTAGTTTCTACTGTGCCCAATTCTTTTCTTTTTGAAAGAAACAAAGAAGAACTCATTGTTTTTTTCAGTTTTGGCACCTCCCCTTATGCCATCTAGTAGAAGTGTTAATGAGAAATTTCTAACTTCAGAGCAGGTGCTGGGGCAGAAAGGCAAGAGTCCAAAATCATTCATAAGCTGAGTCATCAGCGACCAGGCCCCGGAGAGTAAGTCCTCTCCCGAGTGAATATCTGAGTCCTGCAATGTGCCACACTGTTTTCTCCTCTAAGAGGAATCTGAAGTGAAATGTAAGCCACAGCCAATTTGTAGGAGAAAATAACACCAGATTTATTCAGTGTATGATAAAAACCACATGTATGTCGAAGACAAATTTCATGCTCAGAATCCATGACATTCCTGATATTTTGCTCAGATATTCCTGTGAAATTTCTGGAATCTTGAATATTTTAACCACTTTCGGGCAGAAGCTACTGTCAGACACATGGGCCTTGGCACTAATTACTACACCTCTTTGCTTTGTCTTTACATTTTTGGTGCCGCAAGAACTCCAAGGAAACATTTAAATAGATTGCCGGCAATCAGAAAATTGAAATACTAACAAAGTAATCCCACACACTACTATATTTCCAAAGTAAAATCTTGGATTGTTTCAAAATATATCATTTTCTCAACTTTATAACCTAGATAGCAGCGAAATTTCATTTTGAAACAGTAAAAGTGTATGAGGACAAAACAAATCCTAGAGGCAAATGTTTATATTTGCATACATACATTTTTAGAATCATTATCATTCGTCACAAACAGTTGGAAAGCCTTTTCTAAAATTCAGTCCATCATTATTTTTTTACTTAAGTGGGTATTTATTTTCAGAATTTCAAGGTTTTGTTTTGTTTTTTTGCCAGTTTTGTAAAGCCAGTTGTTTCTTACTTTTTTCTTTCTTCTAAAATAATTAACCAAAAGGAATGACATTGGCTTTCACATTTCCTGGTGATACCACAAATATGGTGGAGTCATCCAGTCCTAAAGAGATTTGTCTCATAGGGTATTCCTTCTAGAACGTAGTTTCATGAGATGAAAGTTGCTTCATTTTCAATGGGATTAATTTACAGGGATGATGGATATGGTTCAGAGGATAGACACTATGATTGGGAAAATAACCCATCACGAGCTACTTAGGAGACAAAGTGGAGAATTCGGAATGAAATCATGCCCTTTGTAATGCTCATACCAAATGACTGGTCACCTTTAGGAATTAAGTAAATAATGTGCTTTTAAGTTAAAAAAAAAAAAGTAGAGAGAAAGGAAGACACTTTCTGTCAAATTAAAGAAATATAGGTTGCCAGATCTGCTCCCTTGTCCCTCTTAAATGTTTCCAGTGAACATTGGGTCTAGAATCGCCTTCCATTCCAAGAGGAACTTGTCACTGTGATGCCCAGAACAGGGTTACAATGTCTCCATTGAACATACTGAATGCTGAGAATGAAGGAGGACCACTGGGGAGAGTAGGAGAGGAGAGGCAAGGAGAGGAAAGAAAAAAAAATGAGTCCCAGTTCTCAACCTGCAGGTACTGGATCCCCTGGAAATGAGCAGCTGACTCTTTTTCAACCCTGGTCAACATGTCTAAGTTCCCCAAATCCTTGCAGGGTGCTGGGGTGATGACGGCTGTCCGTTGAGACTGGGTCAGGGACTAGCACTTTGTTCCTAAGATTCATGTTTAAAGGAAGTTTGTTCAGATGAAACATCAGAAATATAATTAGCTGAGTAATTCCGGTGCGGGTGGTTTTGCTTGAACCACAGATGTACAGACAAATCTGCCCATGGCAAAGAGCAGCCTTTCCTAGACACAGGGAAGTTGGCTTACTTCTCTGAAGTTCCTTTCCAGTTCAAAGACCCTGTGGCTTCCTGCAGAAGACTAGACAGATGGGAATATCACAGGATGATGAATGTTTATCAGGATTTCTTTGTTGTTGTTACCAAGATTTTGAGTGGACATATTCTATGCATCGTAACTAGAACCCAACTCCTTATCTGCCGTGCAGAAGCCATGAAGTTAGTAAAATAAGTTATTGCGTATAGAAGAGGGTTAAAGCATTCTTTTCTAAATTCTTGTTTCATGTGTATAGGAGAGAAAAGTACAAAGAACTTAAAATTATTTTTTAGTTATTGTCCATATTTTGAATGACTATGATTCAAACTTAAAACTTCTAGGGGAGCCTGAGTGGCTTAGTCCGTTAAGCTGCTGATTCTTGGCTTTGACTCAGGTCATAATCTCAAGGGGATGAGATTGAGACCTGCATTGGGGTCTGCACTGGATGTGGAGCCTGCCTGGGATTCTTTCTCTCCCTCTCCCTCTGTCCCTACCCCTCCTCACTCTCTCTCTCTCTCAAATAAATAAATAAATAAATAAAATAATAAAAATAAATAAATAAAATAATTAACATTTCTAACTTTTAAGTTGGTCAGGTTTACTTGAGCAGCAGTTCTGATTTTCAAAAGAATAACAGAAACATTCCTTTCCTTCTCCCTTCCTGGTTCGGGATTCAGATCTGTAATTCCACAGTACCTCAAAAGATAGAAGAGATGTATTGCAGCCTTAGGGTCATCAGATTTAGTAAATGAAAATACAAAATGCTCAGTTAAATTTAGATTTTATATTTAAAAATGCATATGTTTTAGTATAAGTATGTCCATGCAATATTTGGGACATACTTATACTACATTTTTGTTTGTGTATCTGAAATTCAAATGTTATGGGGTGTTCTGTATTTTATTTGGCAATTCTGCCTGGCTTCTGCTTGTATTCTGTTTCTGTGAGTGTCTGATTTGACTGACAATGTTCTCTGGGCTGCTCATCTGAGACAGCTGGTCAGAGAGCTAGTGCTTGTCAGACCTTTACCCCCATCCAAGCTCCTGTGACCTCAGGCTTTTCTCAGACACGAACCATTTTGCTTCTGGTGACAAATCATAAAATCAAGGGGAGGGATGCCTGGGTGGCTCAGTCGGTTAAGCGTCTGCCTTCAGCTTAGATCGAGATCTCAGGATTCTGGGATCGAGCCCCATATTGGGCTCTCTGCTCAGTGGGGAGTCTGCTTCTCTCTCTCCCTCTGCCTCTGTTCCCCCACTCATGCTCACTGTCTAGCTCTCTCAAATTAATAAATAAAATCTTTAAAACAACAACAAAAATGGGAGTTTAAGATTTCAACAGTAAACATAAAACAACTTGTTGCTCTGATATCTTATAAAATTCTCATTGTGTAGAACTTTAGATACCAGTGAAAGAAAAAGAAAGATCATGTCTACCAAATCCTCCTCATGAAAACTTGGCCACTGAGATTGGAAAGCCTTGGATTTGAGTCCCAAGCCGGCCACCTACAAGCTGTGTGAGTAGAAGCCAGCTATTGAACTCTGAGTCTCAGCATCCTCGCTTTCAAATTGCAGATAATGACAGATGATGATATTAGCCACCTCAAGAGGAGGATTAAATGAGATAAAACATATAAAATGTGGAGCATAGTCCTAGGACCAGCTATTTCTATTAGGACTTTTACCATCACTACCTTGACAACTATTACTATCACTAACATGATGTGCGAGGCCTTGCGGCAGACAATATGAGGCAGTCGTTAAGAGCTCACGGGCTGTTTTGGAAATAGACCAGCTCCTGAAGAAATAAAGAACAATACAAGCCAGCAGGTCCTAGGTGCCAAATGAGGGTCACAGATGGGTAAACTACAGGAGCTCAGAGGAGGAAGGGACATTGGCCACATCCCTGGAAGCATATGAGGATCGAATGGTTTATGTCCTACCATTTTCCCCTGGGAACTTTCTTTTTAATGGACACCTCCAAATGCAGATAACTGATTACTTGTTAGAGCTCCACCAGCTGCCTCTCTCTCCTCCAATATTACCTGCAATGCCTCAGGTCTTCTCACCGACCAACACAAGTGTTCTTCCTAGAATCACCAATAACTTTCTCCACGTTAAATTCAAAGGCTGTTATTTCTTTCCATATCCTTCCAAAAAATTGTTTGACCATCTGTTGATCATGCATCTTTCTTAACATTCTTTTTTAAATATACTAAATGCATTTACTTGCTTGGCTCTCTCTTCTCTACACTTTGCTTTGAATGTCAGTTCTGTGACTTCTCTTTTTACTCCTTTCTACACGTTTTACCTTTTATCTCATTTATGCAAATGGTTACTGTCGCTCTTTTACAGGAATATTTTGTCCCTCCTAAAACAACCCCTTCCCATAAATCACTAACGCAGTTCATTCTCTATTATCTAGTCTCATCATAATTGCATAGGATTGAAAGGAGTATATCCTGGTAATGTGGTACACTTATGAGCATATTGGCAAGACTGTAGTCTTATACCAACGATGGATTCATTAAATTGGAATTGATATAAAATTACCATTGTACTGAACTGAGTAAGGTTGACAGATGTCCACTCAACTAAATTAATATTTCCAATGTAATTGAATCACTTGGCAAGTTTCCTGGGCTGACTTACAAAATTCTCCCCCCACCCCGCTCCCAAAAGTATATTATTATGTTGTCACTTCAGTAAACATTGATAAACAGTAAGCTTTCTGGTTTTCTGTTTTCTTGTTTTTTTACGGTGACACCTGTTGACCTGCCTCTGTCATTCTATGAAGTAGGCACGTGCCAGGGACCATAACAGTAGAACAATGGAAGGAGGTGCAATGTTGGAGGTGGTGGAGACTCAGAGAAGGAAGGTTGTGGGGAAGTTTTCTTATTTATCAACATAGGAGTCCTGGAACATTTTTTAAAAGGATTTTACTGATTTGTTTGAGAGACCATGCCCATGAGAAGGGGGAGGGGCAGAGGGAGAGGGAGAGGGAGAAGCAGACTTTCTGCTGAGCATGGACCCTGGTGCTGGGCTCCATCCCAGGACCCTGAGATCATGACTTGAATCAAAGTCAGACGCTTAACCAACTGAGCCACCCAGGTGCCCCTGGAACTTTTTTTTTTAATACAATAAATGGCGCAGACTTAACAGTACTATAGAAAATAAGATGTTCATCTACTGAAGGGCAAAGCCTTTCCGTAGCACCAATTATGTGTCTCATTTTCATGGCTCAAAAAGAGCTATAATGCAAGTCATGACCTTCATCCAAGGTCTCACATGTCTCATGAGAGGATCTCAATGATATTGGACTAATTGGCCTATCTGAGCAAGACATTGGTTGTTTTACAAAACTAAGATATCAACAGAACTGGGTGATGTAGGTAAATCATTCTAGAAAAAATTTTTAAGGACTCACCATGAGAAAAGTGAAGTACATGGCTCTGCCTGGGGACTAAAGAGGATTTGGACATTAATGAACAATAAAGTCAAACCAGCTACCCATCAATCGATGACTTGTCTTCTAGAATTGAGGCTCCACTTAAAGACATAGTTGATGAGCCACTTTCCTCAGTCATTTTCATATAGAAGGATATTTTTTCTTTTTAGTAATAAAAAATGTCTGTGATTCATATAAAGCTTTGTCATTTGTGAAGAGTTTCCTTACATACATCATGAAGGGGACAGGCTCAGCAGTCAGAGGACATAGGATTTGGTTTAGACTTTACTACCACTTTCAAGGTCATCAGTTTTCCCACCTGCAAAAAGGGAATGTTGATACTACTCAGAATTATTGAGAGAATTCACTGAGTTTGCCTAAAACATTTGTCCATTGAGAGGCATATGACCATAAGGAATTAACACCTCTAGTACCCAAATTATATAAAAATAATTGTTACTATTATAATCAAGTACACGAATTTTGGAGCAAAAAACAAATGGTTTCCTCACATTTATCTGTCATTCAAGAATGCCTGTCAGTGTAAATAAAGGATGTAGCTTATCAGTAAATTACATACATCTATGTGAGCATCTTGAACCTGGCAATCAACAAATATTGCTAACAGATTATAAGATGACACTGATGAATATCGAGATAAAAATTTCACCAAGTAACTCTGAAGTTTTTATGTGGATAATATGAAAAAAAAAAAAAAGGTTCTGTTTAGCATTGTATCTGGATTACATGCCCGTTGTGATGGGGCAGATTTTGTGCTGATATACCCAGAACAGGACTAGCTGTCATTTAAGGCCAACATCCATTATGATTGGCTGATGTTTATGCCATAGGTGATAAATATTTTTCATTTCACCCCTATTTATAGTTATATAAAGATGTTTTCAAAATTGCAAAACTAGTTGGTTGATATCTAATTCAATCTCACCATACTTCATCATTAAAGAGATTCACTATTATTTGTTATTTAATTACATCATAGGAAAGATCTGTGCTGCTATTTTGTCACATTTCTTAAACAACATGCATAATAAATTTACACAGAATAACTGTAGTTGTAAATATTCCCATCCCATGAAACTTTTTGTATCTTAAATGTTCTTGTTGGTTACAGCTACATGGTACTAAACATCTAGATGAAAATTTAAAAGATACTTAATTAAAAATTATTCAGATGCTCAGAAACATGTTCTATATTTCTACCTTTGTTTATTGGTATTCTTCTTTGTATGTGTTTTGGGAATGTCTTGAATAATAAATTAATTTCCATCTTTTGTTAGCAAATACTTGTTAATTGCCAAATGTTTATGGTGTGTTGGCTGATTAGCAAATGTCCAAGCAGGTAGTTGTTCATATTGATGACTGGAAGTCATCAGAGGATCACTATTACTGATTTTTCCTTTTGCCTCAGGCTCCGGTATGGCTCACCACAGTACTGTTACTGATCCTGTGTCATTTGCAATTTTGGAATTTTGTTTGTCATGGATTATTTTAAAATTTATTTTGACTGTGTAGCATTGATGGAGGGGTAGACAGTAGATCAATGAAACAGAATAGGGAACCCAGAAATAGACACACGTGAATATCTTCAATTGATTTTTGACAAAGGTGAAAAAGCAAGTCAAAGGAGGAAGGACAGGCTTTTCAATAAATAATGCTAGAGCAATTAAACACATAGGCAACAAAACAAAACAAAACAAAAAAATAAACTCGACTTAAGTCTTACATTTAATGCAAAAATTAATTCAAAATGGAATTAAATATAAAATATAAAACTACAAAACTTTTTAGTAAAAGATCAGGAGAAATCTCTGGACTGGGATTAGACAGAATTCTTAGACTTGACACCAAAAGCACAGTCCAAAAATGAAAAAAAAAAGATAAATTGGACTTTATCACAATTTACAACTTTTGCTCTTTTAAGACCCTGTGGAGAGAATAAAAAGAGAAGTTGCAGACTGGGGGGAAATAGGTGCAAAACACATACTCAACAAAGCACTAGTATCTAGAATACATCAAGAACTCTCAAACGCCACAGTTAAAAAAAAGAACCCAATCTGATTAGGAAATCGACAAAGACATGACAAGACATTTTTCTGAAGAGGATATATGGAGAAGATATACGGATGGCAAACAAGCAATGAAAGTATGTTGAATATCATTAGCCATTAGCGAGATGCCAGTTAAAACCCCAAAGGGATATTACTGCACGCCTATCAGAAAGGCTAACACGAGAAGCAGTGACAAAGCCACATGCTGGCGGAGATGGAGAAAATGGATCACGCATACATTGCTCACGGGAATCTGTAATGATACAGCCACTCTGGGAAACAGTTTGGCCATTTTTCGAAGACCTAAACATGCAACTAGCATATGACCTAGTCCTCGCACCCCTGGGCGCTTATCCTTCCAACATGAAAACTATGTTCACACAAAAACTGTACACAAATGTTTTAGAGGAACTTTCTTCGGAATAGCTCCAATTGGAAACCAGCCAGGGGTCCTTCAGGGAGTGAACGGATAAACTGCGGCACATCCGTGGCACTAGTGAGCCACGAGGAGCCAACTGCCGATGCACGAAAGGACCCGGATGCATCTGCAGAGAACTACACTCAGTGAAAAAAAAAAACGAACAAAACTTAAACGTTATTGTGGTATCTCTTCCGACTGGATGGGGGCTCCCCAATGCGGGGTGACTATTGGGTGGAAGCAGATGGTGAAAAGATTCACGTGAGGCAGAACAAAGGAGCTAGAAGTTCATTGACTCCACCACAAGGGAGCGGTGGGCAGGACAGGGGCCGAGAGGCTGTCTGCCATGAGGCAGTGGGCGGGGCTGTTTAAAGAAGGGACGTGAGAGGGTGTGGGCACCATGGCATTTTCCCCTTTTTGGTACCTGTGCCTGGTTGTAAGTAGCTCATTGGTCCGCTAGGGCTTATGGCTATTTTGAGGTGGGTCACCTGCCGGGCCTGTCAGTCTTCAGCCAGGGGGTTGGGGTCACTGTGGCCCTTCTGCCGTGATCAAGTTCCCATTGCTCAAGCCTTGTCCAAAAGCAGTTTCCACAGTTATACGAAGGTGAAATTCTATTGATAAAACATTTTCAAAATGACAAAATGATTGCAATGGGGAAGAGATGAGCAATTGCCTAGAACTAAGAATGGGGTGGGGGTGGGAAAGAAGTGAGGGTGACTATAAAGGGCCAACAGGAGGGACCCTTGTCCTGATGCAAATGTTCTGTATCTTGACTGGATCAGTGGCAATATCCTGGCTGGGATCTTGTACTATAATTTTGCAAGATGATAACCACTGGAGGAAGCTGGGTAAAGGACAGTGGTGGGGACATTTCTTTATGTTATTTCTTACAACTGATCTCAATGTTGAAAAAAATAATCAAAAACAAACTTGAAAAATATCTGGTATTGAAATACTATTTATCTTGACCATGGAGTTTTTTGGCTTCCCCTTAAACTTTGCATCTGAGAGGGGTTCCTTTTGCCACATTCCAGGGGCAGCTCTGGAAAGTGAGAGCCCCTGAGGGTGAAAGGATGAACGGGAGTGACAAGGGACCAGATCGAAGCTCCTACAGAGTACCCGTGCTTGTACACTGTGATGGGATGCTTTAAAATCTTAGGGAAAATAAGGCAAGAAAGAGAGAGAGTGGAGAGGACCAGAAACCATGCGTGGTTCAGGAAAAGTTTAAAGGTACAGAGCTTGGAAAGAGAATCTTCCTCACAGCCCTTCCAGGCCGGCACAAAGAGAAAGGGATATTACGCAAACTTGGATATTTAGAGGAATAAAACAAAGCAAGGTTTTTGTTGTTGTTGCTCCCCTTCCATCACTCCCTCTCTCCTGCTGTGAATCCTGCCAGGAGGAATCTTAGAATGCTAATGTCTTGGTATTTGACACAGCGAGTGATAATTGCACAGTGGCCCATTGATTTCCGACTCGCCCCTTGCAGATCAGCCCTGCGCTTTGCATTCATTCCCAGCCTCAAGGAGTTGAGCGCAGCAACAGCAGAGCCCACCTTCACCCGTCAGATAATAAAGTTTAGTCATGCAGCTTAAAATAAAATAAGCAAGAAGCAGATGGCAAAAGGACAGAATGTAGTGTATTTAATCTGTCCATGTTTGCAAGGAAGCAATTGTCTTCTTAGCTCCAGAAAACAGAGCAAGACAAACAGGAACGTGTCTCTTTCCTGGGCACATATGACAGGTGTTTATAGAGGTGATCCGGAGTTTGGGATAATTTGACCCCCATCTTGCTGAATTCTGTTTCTCAGAACCAGGAAACTGAGCTGGTCCACTTCTCCTGGTAGGCAATCAATGTGGGGGCGGGGCGGGGGGTGGGTGCGGTGGAGGTTAGCTGCCACCTCCTCAGTAAACAACACCGATCAAAACTATGTGCCCAAATGAAACCAATATTGGACCAAGTGAACCTCTCGAGACCAGAGCTGGTCTTCCAGAATAAAAGAGCAGTTAGGGCAAATGGGCAGGTGTTGAAAAGTTCAGTGTAAGCTATTAGGCTGCCGCCGCTATGAAAACACAAGCCACGAAGCAGCACCGTGGAGATGTTATTCCAGTCTGACTGGTTTAGAATCACTGCAATACTGGAGAAAGGCTCTGGAGAACATGACTTTGCCTCCTCCACACAGAAATCTGGAAGGTTGGCTTGAGCCCTTGGCCTGCAATTTATTCTTATTCTAGTTCACGTGGTGTCTGAGTATATTTCAGTGATGGGTCCTGACTGCTAGAGTGGAAGCATCAGTAGAAATCTACGTACAAGAAGGAGCTAGAGCTGGACAGCTCCACCGTATGAGGCTATGCAGAAATAGAAGGGTGAAAAAATGAACCATAAGGAGGTTCAGGCTACTTATGCTTTCCATTATGTTTAATCATATGACAGGGAAACAGTCACAAAATCTGCATGCTTTTACAAAGGATCCATTCAAATGGAAGGAATTTAGGAATGATCAAGAGGGGAACTGGGCGGCTGTATGTCTGACTCTCTGCCATTGTTTGGCACCTACATCTTTGGAGAGCTTGAGTTCCGCCAGTTCTGAAGAGGGGAAAATGCTAAGTGACCCACCAGTAGGGTAAAGCCATTCCCATTACCCACCCAAGCTGGCTTTGTGCTTTGTCTTCTAGTCCTAGGCTTTGTGATCTACCCCGTGTCAGGACCTGAGAGAGGGAGACAATAAAGAACCAGGCTTCCCTTCTCATTATTTATCTATTCTCAACTATTCCAAATCTTTGCCAAATTCAATACATTTCAGTGTACTTCCTTCTGAGTTTCTATCCCACAGAGCAGATAGCACACATCTCAACACTGATTCGTTCATCCACTTGGCCAACTGGGTCTTAGCACTATAGGGGTGACATGGAGTGCCAAATAGCCCTGGCTCCTAATTTCACAGAATTTACCATTGGGAAGATTTTAATCAAAGTTCCTTCAAAACAAAGATCTTCCCTGCATTCCCTGCATGATTTCTCAAAGATCATGGAGTGTGTTTAAGTGGTTTCGTCTGAAGATAAGTAATCTCAGGAATGCACTGAGCTCATCAGCTTAGATGGCTCCTGAAGCAGGCTTTTGTTATAAAATTACAGATGCTGGGCACATACTTCTGCTTATTTTCTGAGAGCAAAGTATGAGACTTTTTAAAACGGGGTTATTGTAAACTCAAGTTATATCACAAGCAATACAAAATGAAATGGCACATGTGGTAACAAAATTAGAGATTGAGACCTGCCACTGACTGTAGTTCTAACCACGCAGACAGAGCAAAGGGAGAAAGCTGGTCAGCCCAGGGAGGAGGATGAAGTGGGTACTCAGAGGAGCGCGGCAAGGAGGGATGGTGACCAGCTGTCAGGGTGGGTCTGTACGGAGGGGCTTCCCAGGGCACTGACTGGATTTCCAGAGCTAAAACCAGGAATGTTCCAGGCAAACTGAGGTGAGTGGGCCACCCTATTAGGAGTTCCTGGAACCCAGCTTTGTTCCTGCACTTGCTTACACTTCTCTGATTTGGGTTTCTGTTGCTTACTTGCAAACTAGAATCCTACTGAAAAATAAGTACATTGTATTTTCCTCTTTATAAAGAATTTTTGTAACTCTTTTAAGATGAAGTAGATGACATCCCCATCTTAGTGTGGAGAGAATGGACTTGGAATCCTGGGAACATTTATTATCATCATATTGCTAATGGGTCAGGGAGCAAAGCTGGGTCCTCTGTCTCCTATCAAGGGAGGTTTGTACTTCTAGGAAGTCTCCTTCACAGTGAGCTGGGGTTTTCGCATCCTGCGAAATGGATTCTGCAATGTGTGGACAGTCCATCAGTCACAACCTGCCCTCTTAAAGAGACACCTACAGACACCTCAACTCTGCTAGGTCTGGCCATTGAGTACATTTTCTATATCCTCCATTGCTGTAAACTTTAGCATTGTGGCCCCTTTTCCTATCCCTCGTCTTCACTGCATGAAAAAAGCATGAAAGTAAGAGTAACCAAAACTCAGAGATTACCTCTCTTTGGGCTCTACATACATTATCTAACTTAATCGTCAAGGCAGTTGTACAACATAGCTTTTATTATTTCTTTATACAGGTAAAGAATCTGAAACTCAGAGATTTTAAGTGGCTTGTTCAAGGTCGCACAGCTATTATCCAGTGGAACCATGATTCAAATCCAAAGCTTCTGACTCCAAAGCCCATTCTCCCCCCACCCCCCCACACACATAATGCAACCTCTAGGTATGTAAGTTGCACTATTTTGGAGCATACACTTTGTTTCATGGGAGGAGAACTAAGAAGAGTCTGCAAACTTTCAGGATGGAGAAAGGCCAGTGAGAGTGTCAGGTGAGTCTGGATGCCCAGTCTTCGGGCTGTTCTATGTGGTGCAATTCTAGAGCTGCTAGAATAGGACAGACCCAAAGACGCATGTTAATTTCTATTCACAGTTCATTTATACTCACTCTGGAATTTTCCCCTGTATGTATTTGGAAGGTCCTCAGAATGAATGTTCCTACAAAGGAAATAAAATATTTCAAAATGAGGGAGAAAAAGAAATAGAGAAGAAATAATGTCTTTTATTTATTTCATGATAGGTGTTTATAAAATTATAATAATTGAACTGTGAAAGTATTAAAAATACAGATAAATAAAAGAAATTGTAAAACCTCATCTTTAAGAAGACTTTGCTGTTTATTCTTCCAGGTTAAACACACACACACACACACACACGCACTTCATAACCAAAAATAAAATCATATAAAACTGGTTTCATAACCAGTTTATTTCTCTCTTAACCATAAATTGTGAATATCTGTACATGTCAGTGAGTCATAATTTTTACTATTTTTTTTCTAACCACATAGAGCATTCACAGCTACCCAAATAGATGTCAGTAGTTATGTTTTTGTATCTGTTCTTTCCTCTTCTCCCTCCCCCATCGCCTAAATTCAGGCCCATCCATGAGTCATGCAGTGTGTGATGAGCTGAAGTATTTAGTAAGCTAATGTTCACTGTCCACAGCAGGAGGCCCGCACAGCTTGGCTGATGAGAAATGAACTGCCTGAAGCGATCTTTTAATGGCAACTAATTTCCCATATTTGATTCTCAGCTTAGCCAACTAATATCTAGTTCAAGCGTGACAAGGCATTCGCAGTTACCTTTAAAAGTTCTCTATCTGAGGAGCCGAACAATGTGTTTGGGGCCATCGTGACCTTCTGAGATCTTGTTCTGGTTTTTCCAAACTGAACTTTGATCAGCCGGGGTCAGTGATCTTATTAAAAAAAAAAAGTTTAAGGATAGGTGTCTTTATATTGAGCCCTTTCTCTTTTAAATTCTATTTTCAGAGATGTTACTGATGAAAACTGCTAGGTGACAAAGTTTGTAAATGTCCCCCAAGACTCTTCAGAGACACCATACATCGAAGCCTTAAAAATACTGTCATTTTCTCCATTTCCTCCCAAAGGTTTGGTATCAATCAGTCTTTTCTACTCTTAATGCATTTATGATCTCTAATGTGGATTAAGCTCCTCTACCCTTGCCTTAAACAAATCCTATTACTCTGTGAGTCTATCCCATTACACAGTGATTACTGAATAGAACTCAATGTAATTGGATCCGATCATGTCCTGGTATGTAGAATTATCATCCAGGAAAGTTCGTATTTTTGGTTGTCACCAATATCCATATTTCTGCTGTATTTTACATTTAACTTTTCCCCCAAAACCTACAGAAGTGTTCATTAGCATTTTTGTAAATGGCTGTAAAAATTCTTAATGTTTTAATAGCGAGAATATGATCAGATTTAGGGGAGAATATTCCCGAGGATCACTCGGTCACAAGTGTTACAGGAAGAGGGGGAGGAACAGGGTAGCACGGTGAACACTGACAGGACATAAGTGTAGGTGCGTGCCCGTGTGCAAAAGTGCACACACGTGTGTATACACATGCATGCTGAAGGTTTTTGTATCCTCAAAGGAAAGTGCCACCTTCTATTCCCCCACCTCCTGCCCATGACCTCCATTTCACATCCCTGGTTTCTGGAAACCAGAATTATGAATATTTTTATTTTGGACTAGATCACTATTTTTCAATTCTGAGACAGCCTCGCCACTTTATTTACACTTCAGCAAGAATGGCAATCTCAAATGGTACTATAAATCATTTGCAAAAGCCCGGACATTTAAGCAGCATTGCAGGCTTCTTAGAAGGGAAAAAATTAGAAGGCTGACAGGAGCATGATGGGATGCGGGGCCTCACCCTAAACTGGTGAAGGCATGACTGTATTTCTGTCAATGAGCTCTTCCCGAGCTGGTCACTGCAGAGAATTAACCTTCCCACAAAACTAGATGCAAGCGTCTCATTCCATTCCAGCCCTTTAGGAAGAAGTGATATCACTGTTTGCCCTAGAGGAAGGTCAGGCCTGATACTCATTTGCCTCCTTAAATTGCCCAGGAAGCAGTTCACCTGTTCGCAGACTCACTGATACTAATCTATTGGCAGAACGGTTGTCTAGCATGAAAACTTTTGCTCTTCTGTGAAACCTAAGCAATTCCATCATTTTCCTAGAATATCCCTGCCTTGAAGTGGTACAAAACCACAGCGCGTAGTGGTGATGGAGGCAGGCTCTGGAGTCTCACTGATCTGGTTTTGAACTTTAACTCTGCCACATGTTCTTGCTATGACCTTGGACAAATTACGGTGTCTTCTGTAGTCTCAGTTCTGCAGTCAGTAAGATGGGGAAAATAAGAACAGGCCTCTCATAAGGCTGTCATGAACAATAAATTACATAAAGTAAGCAAAATTCTTAGGTGAGTGCCTGAGACATAATAAATGATCAACTGTTGTAGTTCCTGTATTATTATTACTATGCTTTAGTAATAAACTATGTTTATGTCTTCAAAGCCCAGTCAAGTTAGGAATAATTTTTAGGCTATAAGATTTTAGATACTTGCTTAGGTCGCAGACTCTGATTCCTTAATAGAATATCTCGATTAGAGGAAACCCTCCTAACTAATGCCCACCGACATTCAGATTGTAGATATTAAAGACTTCTAAAAAGTTCTGCCTAGTTCTTTGTTTGCTTCTTTGGTTTCATTTTGCTTTTCGGTTGGGTTCTAGTAAGAGTACCTTAGCTGTAGTCTTTAGATCCCTGTGCTGTTTCTTAGCTTATTTTGGTGACAAGGAAGAGAAAGAAGCATGGCTTAAAAGGTGTCAAAACTGCCATGGAAAGGGAGGACTGGCACTGACTCTTTGTAAAGGGTAGGAGCAAAGAACTGCGGACAGTAAATAATGTTCATAGGCTACAGTGTCCAGTTATCACTTGATAAAATGTTTGGTTTTTTCCCTGCCTAATAGAGCAGTCTCTAATATACCAAAAGTTTCATGTGTCTCTTGAAACGTCAATTTAATTAAAATAAAATTTAAAAAATTTACTTTCTGAGTTCTCACTAGTTATACTTAAGTGTTTAATAGTTATATATGGTTAGTGGCTACCATGTTGGACCGTGAGAATTATGGAACATTTCTATCACCACAGAAAGTTCTCCTGGACAGTGACTTTCTAGAGCACAGGGAGAAAAAGGCCAGCTTCGGAGTAGGTGGAGGCTGATGTGCTGACCCTCTCCTCTGTTCTATAGTAAACACACTACCTAGGCTAAAGGCTTTGAAAATATACCCCCTCCTCAAATTTGGAAGACTAATCTATTTTTGACCCAACCATTGGAACTTGGACTAGCCTAGAAGGGAATTTGTTAGATTTGGAAAATATCAGGGAAACAGGCTTCAAGGGTGATTCTGTCCAGAATAACTTCAACTGAGTTGGTTCACCTGTTACCTGGTGGTGAGAGAGGTGCGACCCAGGTTGTCAGCCCCACCAAATGGAGGTGAGGACAAGATACTGAATAGACCAACAGTAGCAGGTGAGAGAGTCCCGCTAGGGTTCACCTTGACTGGGCACCAGCACCCACACGATTTCTTTAATATCAGCATGATTTACTTCATATTAGTACCAGTAATACTAGACACAATGAATAATAATGATCAAATTCAGTTTCCACATGAACAAGACTATTTTCTCCATTTTGAGGAACTGTGATTTCATGTTTTGTAAGGAACCTGCTTAAATTTGGATATCTGGAGTTGGCATAGAAATTTTAATCCAGGTTTTCTGATGAGAAATCCTAGGTTTTCCCCCATAAACTAGGGTACATTGGAGCTTTAATAATGTAAAGTAACTAGTATCTTTGCCAGTGTGATCAGGGAATTTATTTTCCTCTTGGATTGGTGACTTATCTTTTATTAGCTTCAACATCCCATCCACACATGGAGACCCAATTCTCATAAGAATGTCACAAATATAATATAACTATTATTGCATTTTTTCAAATTTGGGTGCTATGGGTGCCAAGACCAAGTGTGTTTGTCCTATTATTTCTCAAAAGCTCACCTGGCATATGCCAATCAGGTAATTGCTTGTGCAAACGGATCATTAGGTGCACAATTACCTCATTTGAAACACAAATTCAGGGCTGAGTGGAAGCAATCCCTGTATGTGCAATTTTGTGAGTGTACTCATCATTACACCCAGTATGGAAAAATTAGCCCTTAAATTCTTCTCCCACCTATGGCTTTCTGTTTCCTTCGTTGATGATATTCATTAAAATCAAACAAACATGATGTGTTTTCTGGACATAAACAATTAGTCACTTTCCATCATGGCTTCTTGAGTAAACATGTACATAAAACCAAGTCGTGTATGCAAACGTCACCCCTTCCTATCCAAGCTGGGTAGTTCTCCCTTTACCCCAGGCTCCCGCTGACATTCTATTTCATAACTGTTTGCATGGAAATGATGAAGGCTTTATTTTATTTTATTTTTTTTCTTTCCAAATACATTTGGCAAAATCTTCCAAGCTGTCTCCTTTATGGCAGAATATTGTCCCTGGCCCATTTATATGCTAATTGCTGAAGTGTTACCTTTTACTGACAAGTATTTACATGTTAATTAACTTTGGGAGGAGGGTTAGTAATACTAGTTTGCCCTGTTTAAAGTGATAAAGGGGCTGCTCTTGCCTTTCAAGAAGAGAACAAAGACAGTATCATAAAAGGAAATTATTTAATTACCTCCTCCTAAGAATTAGAAATATGTGTTCCAACCTTTCTCTCTGTAGAGGAATTCTCCAGATTGTGACCTGAGGTACAACAGGAGCAGGGAGTGAACGTTTTTCCATTTAGTCTGAGTTCCAGGTGAGCACATCTGGTGTGCAGAATCTAGGTCAGTGAGAGTGAAGAAGAAAAACAAAAGGAAAAAAGAAAAAGAGGCTTGGAAATGGTTTATTTTTCACTGAAAATATGTGAGAATAAACCAATTCCATGAAAACCTCTGCAAGTGAAGGAGAAACAGTCTCTTGGGCTCTTGCTTGATCTCACAGGTGTGTGTCCTAGCCATGCGCGAAGGAGGGGGAAGAGGTGGGTTGTGATAAAGATGTCAGGTGAAGATACTGGGGCCAGCTACAAGAGATGAGCAGTGTAGGAATCCGAAATCGTAAAAGAACTGAAGTGAAGGGCACTTTAAATTTAACGAACGAAAGAGATCTTTTCTTTAGGTTGCAGGCGATCAAATGGGAGCGATAAAAGATAAACTGGGGAATATTAAAAATTTTAAGTGTATATTTGAGCCAAAATCCACAGGAATAGGGCAGTGCCAAACCCGAAGTGGTTAGTAGCATTCCCCTGCGGAGGGGCAGGGCGACACTTTCACAGACAAGAGGAGGAAGTAAAGCAAGAAAACGATTTGATTGGTTATGGCTTAATGAGACGCATTATTTGGGAAAGTCTAGTTGGCTGTTTGTGATTGGCTGTCCTTAGGATTTAATTATAGGCTTAGGTTTTGGTTTGCTTAGGCCTACCAGCCCACTTGTTTAATTAATTTAGTACAACCAAGAAGTAGACAGACACAGAAAGTCACCATGGGGGAGATTCATTGGGGGAGAGATGATCTCGTAATGGTCAGTACTTGTAGTCTCTAAGTCTTATAAACTCATAAACATCCATGTTTGCTGGACATTCATGGAATTTTTTGAAATGTTCAGAGTTTCAGGTGAAAACCAGCTGGCACCCAGGATTGATGCAGAGAACAAAGGCAAAAGAAATACAGGAAATCAAACTTCCTTACAACTTACAGCCCATATTGACAAGAACCTGAGACAGGCAGGGTGACCTTCTTCCAGGACTCAACTGCCTCAATGTTAATACTTTGCTGAAGGCAAAAGGTAACTTTAGCTGGATATTAGCTCGACCTCCAGGATCCTATAGATCTTCTTTAATGTATGAAAGTCCCTTTGGAAACTTCCATTATCTCTTCCCTCCCACTCCCCAAGATATATGTTAGCAATCATCCTCCAAACATATAGCCCACTGATATACATCTGAAGGGTCTCATGACTAAAGTTTATTGGACAGTAGTAAATGACCCCTCCA
The DNA here is from genome assembly GCF_017311325.1 of Ursus maritimus. NCBI lineage: Eukaryota > Metazoa > Chordata > Mammalia > Carnivora > Ursidae > Ursus > Ursus maritimus. The sequence continues at coordinate 39,158,998 of NW_024427107.1, read as the reverse complement.
GGTTCTGGGAACTTTGCTTCCGAATTCCTTAGAGTTACATTATCCCTAACCCCCTCCCAACTTGAAAGTATACAGTCAGCCACTCCACAAGACCCCGGTGCAGCTCCTTCTGCCCACATGTCCTGTCCTCATGCTTTTAAAACACCACCTTTTTTGCACTAAAGATGTCTCAAGAATTCTTTCTTGATTTTTTTTTTTTTTGCTTCTGGACCCTGAACGATTACCTCAGGATTACTTGTCTTTTCTATTTTCTGGGTGGTAGCTCCAAACCCAGGCAGCAAATCCTAGAGATTTTACTTCCTCTCTGTCTTTAAAATATGTCTAACCCCTGTTCTCCACCTCTGCTTTTAGATCCTCCTCACTTACTTCCTCAATATCTTTAAAATTTTACCTGCTCTTACCAGTTCCAGCTGGCCCAGTCTCCAATTCATATTCCACACTTCAACCAGAGTGATTTACTGACTCTTGAGTTCACTGATTTATGTATTTACCAACCATTTATTGGAAATTTTTTATATCACAAACTCAGTGCTAGATATATTTTACATGGCTTCTTCCTTTAAAATATTTGAATGGGTTCGATACATTAATTACATACCTCTTCACCAGCTAATTGGTAATCATTTTCATAAAATGTAATAAAATGTAAGAAAATATGTTGTTAGCTGTGAACCTTGGTTTTGAGTTACTTTATATGTTTAATTCTTTTTTTTTAAGATTTTTTTAAAAGATTTTATTTGAGAGAGACAGAGAGTGCAGAAGCAGGGGGAGCAGCAGAGAGAGAGGGAGAAGCAAGCTCCCTGCCAAGCAGGGAGCCCAATGTGGGGCTCAATCGCAGGATCCTGAGATCATGACCTGAGCTGAAGGCAGACGCTTAACTGACAGAGCCACCCACACGCCCCTATGTGTTTAATTCAATAAAGAAGCTGGAAATGTTTTTAGTTTTCTTTAAATTTAAGTATTAATGTTTACTCATTCTTCTCTACTAGCATAGGTCTGTCTTACTGATAGAGGTTTCTTTAGTGAGACGACTACTCAGGAGAAATGGAAAAATAGAAAGTTGCATACTATCTTCTCCAACTTCTCTGTTCTTCAAAAGGTGAATGATGTAAAAATAGTGAGGTCAGTTTGGGGAGGGAAGGGGGAATTTGTGTACGTTAATGCGTAGAGGAAGAGAAACAGGTGGAGCAGACAAATGGTAAGCTCAAGGAATGGTGTGTGTGGGGAGGTGGGTAGTAGAGGGAGAAACAAGGCAGGCTATAAAGAGAGAAAAAAGACAATAAAATTCTGGTTTCAAAACAGAGAAGTAGTCCCTGATAAAGAACATGAAGAAAGACAGAGTAAATGTTTTATATGTATTCAGCATGCTTTAAATGAAGCCCTGTAATCGAGATCACTTTGCAACTGAAGGTGATATGTTCCCTTCGAAAGACTCTTAGCTATAATAAGAAAATCTGGTGTGCTAATAGGGTTTTAATTGTAGATCTGAGCAGTGTATGAAATCTAAAACTTCTGATCAAACCGAATAGAGTTTATATCAGTATTTGGTAGAAAAAAATTTTCTGATTATGTTCCACACAGAAGAGTATTATTGCCCTGTTGATTTTTTAAAAATTCCTTTCACATTTTGTTTGATCTGAAGCCAAAAGAGGAAATAGAGTCTGAGTGCCAAAACTTGGAAAGATAATTAGGGCCTTTCCTCCAACTGGCTGGCTGTAAGCAGACAGTGAGAGCTTTTTCTCTAGGAAGTAGCAATCTGTAAGAGAAAAAAGACCAAATGTTTTCTGTTTTTTGTTTTGTGCCAAATGTAGCTCTAGTTCTAGCAGTATTTATACTTCAAAAGGGCTCTTGTCTAGACACAGGTATTCATGGTGAGATGATATAACCATCCTACCCAAGCCTGGTGGAAAGCCATGGGTAGAGAAAGATTAAACAGTAATTGGCTACAGTTGAAATTTAGTGAGAATGACATGTTAAAAAAATGTATTTATATATTCATTCAATAATACTTGATGACATATTAGGTATTAGTGACATAGGGCAGACCCTGTCCTAGGTGATGCGAATGCATTGATGAACCAAATCAACCCACTCATGGAGATACAGGCAGCTGGAACTATAACTACTTGTTTGTTTTTAAATCTTGCTTTATCAATGTATCTTTCAAATAGAAATTATTATTACTATTTTTTAAAGATTTTATTTATTCATTCGACAGAGATAGAGACAGCCAGCGAGAGAGGGAACACAAGCAGGGGGAGTGGGAGAGGAAGAAGCAGGCCCACAGCGGAGGAGCCTGATGTGGGGCTCAATCCCATAACGCCGGGATCACGCCCTGAGCCGAAGGCAGACGCTTAACCGCTGTGCCACCCAGGCGCCCCTCAAATAGAAATTATTACTAGTTACTGGTTATGTTGGGAAAACAGCAATTGTTCCCATTTAATAAGGGGCAGAAAAGCTGTCTGGCCCCCAAAGCCTTGATTAAGCCGCACCTCTGAATATGCATTTGCTAGAAGTATATTCTGATTACAGACAATATAATATATCAAGGAGAAAATCAATAAATTCATTATATTCTGCTTAGGAACCCAAATCTTACAGGTAAGACTAAACATAGGAACAGACTCTTAGGGAAAGTTCAACATTAAAAAAGAATAAAATTTCTAGAACACCTGATATTTTGTGAACATTCCCCCATGATCCCCACATACATAAATAGCATCTTCTCATTTACTGGTCATAGTTACTTGAAAAATTAAATATAGAAAGGAAAAAAACTGTTAACTTTTTCTGAAACTTCAGAGGCTTTGAATACAAAGGACAAAGCAGTTTGCAGTGTGTCCTGTCAATAGCTACGGTAATTATTTGGTATGATAAAGATGCTGTAAGATGTGAAATAAACAAACAATTGTCCTAATTTTCAGTAAACATTATTATTTTGGGGTCCCTGTGTCTCAAGTCTTCTATTGTTCACAATTTTATCCCTCTCTCCTTTTGAATACCAGAGTTAATGACTGAAGTGCTCATGACAGAATTTTCCTTTTATGTAGCCTTCGCAAACCCCACCGTTCACATCCACTTGAAACACACATAATTATAAAAGATGAGAGCCCAATTATTATCTCCTCTCCACCCCCTATCCTCACAGGTGCCTGGCTACTTCAAGAGTGCGAGCTAATCACAGGGAAGATTCATTCTCAGTTCAGCTGCCTCATTTGATCAACTCAAGACTGAGTCCGACAAAAGTGGTGTATCTAATGAAACTCATTTTCATTTTCTCTCCTTAGTTTCTAAAAAACTGAGGCTGTGAAAGGACAAAAGAAATAGTGAAGAATGACAGTTAAAAAATAATTTTCTCTGACCTTTTATTTGACCTTTCATTTTCTTCTTTTACTTAGTTATTGTGCTCCCCCCCCCCCCTTCTCTGGGGCTGGTCTTCCCCTGCTTTTCTCCTTTAGGAGGAGGGAATTAAAAAAACCTATAGATGACCTGACAGGGCTCCAGGTTTTCAGCCGGGTCAGAATGCTATGCTCCGTCAAGGAGGCTGACATCGGCACTGTCTTCCTAGAAATCCAGGGGGGCCTTTGCATAAGGACAAACGGAGGGAAGCTAAGTTAGAACACGTGCATGTGTATAAAGTTGTGTAATTGGATATTTTTGCTTCACATATAATAATTATGCATTGCTGCCAATTTTCCTCCTAAAGGCTGCTATTATATTATTCAAAATTCATTGCCTAGTAAAGCTGCAATTCACCTTTCTAATTCACCTGTTTTGTTTGCTGTAACACGAAAGAGAAGAAATTGAGTAAGCCTTCTCTCCTTTAGCACCAGAAACAAAATAAAGTGAATTTGGAAAGAAAACAAGGACCTTGTGCCAGATAGCTTTTAATTGCAAGTAACGGAAAATGTGAGTCCAGTTGACTTTTAAAAAGGCAGGGCAACGGTGAGGGTAAGGGTGTCTTATATAACTAAAAAGTCCTGAAATAGGTGATTAATCCCATGAATCAACAATAGACCCCCAAAGAACACATTTCTTCCTTTCTCTCCTGTCTTCTGTAATCATAGGCTGGAGCCCACAGCTAGTGGGAGTTATTTGTTCCTTATTCACGTCCAGCAGGAAAAGACAGCCTCTAGCAGAAGTTTTTTCCTGGGGATCAAGTAAACTTGTTAACAAAAACCCTCAGCAAATGTATCCAATTGTCTGATTGGTCCGATTGGTCACATTCTCTGAACCAATCACCATGGCCAGGAGGATAAAACCTGAGTGGTGATTGGCTGAGCCAATCAGGACCCGCACACGGGGGTGGAGGTGGAGTCAGTGCACGTGCTAGAAGGGTGAGATGTTTATGCCTGAATGTTGAAAAAGCCAAGTAAAAGGGTCAATGGACTCTGGGAGGCTCAAAATAGAACATACTTCTCTCAGAGCTGACAATCAGACGACTCTGACAATTCTCAAAATGTCCCTCGCGAAGTGATGAATAGTGATGTAGTACACATTAATTCATCAATACTTTAAAAATCTGAGTTTTACACATGTAAAATGAATTTTTACAGAAAGTGAGTTTTACATATGCACAGTGAATATACTATATGTATCTTTTATATTCTGTATATTACGGTGTTTTTTGAGATCTTAAAAAACCTTTCTGACTAGGAAGAGACTGGCCCTCCCTGGAACAGCCAATTCTTAGAAAACGCAAGGCATGCCCTTGATTAGTCAGCTAAGCAATCTAGAGCCACGCCTCGGCTGCGTGGCCCACACGCTCTAGGAAGGAATAGACCTCTGCCTTAATCATTCGGGGGCCAGGTACCAGGCACCTAGGGACCACTCCTATAGTTTAGAGCTTGCTGAAATTCTTCAAACTAGACAGTCTTCATATGTTTTTCTGCCCTACCTTGCCTTTCGAAACCCCAATAAAGGCTCTAGCTTCAGCTTTCCCCTTGCTTCTGTCACCTGACCAAAACTTGGTGTTTCCCCTTTGAGCCTGCCGGACATGGAGGCACCCCTCCCCAAGACCTGTGACTACAATTAACGTTTTTTTTCCTTAGCCTCTCCTGTGTCACCTCCCGTGGTTGCATTTGACTGACCATCATGTAAGAAAACACAGAATAGTGAATTAATAGACTGGTTTTATATCTCAAAAAAAATAGACATTCAGGTACATGGGTTGTATGAGAATTACGTCTTATTCAGTTATCCACAAATTACGTAATGACTAGTCATGCCTTTCCTGTAATGAAGATCAGTCTGTGGGTATGAGGTGTCCAGGAGGGGCTGAGGACAGCAAGCCTGGCAGGGCCTATTGCCCACATTATAGCTTTCGTGGTATTCTAACATAGGCCTACAGCGGTGCTGACTTTAACACAACACAGGGTCCCCTTTGTACATCAGAGAGAAAGTTCTACATATTGGAGGTATCAAAAGATCTTCAACTTAATGATTTCCTCATTGTAGTAAGTACGGCATGTGAATCTTACTCTATAAATCTGAAGATGCGAGTACAGTCACGTTCCTCTATTTTCTTTGAAGCAAACTGAATCCTCCTTCTTCTGTGATGACAGAGAATGTCATTTTAGATATTAGAAGATTTCTTATTCTCATATTTGCAAATGACACTACAGATAAAGGACTGGTATCCAAGATCTACAAAGAACTTCTCAAACTCAATACACGAGAAACAAATAAATCAAAAAATGGGCAGAAGATATGAACAGACACTTTTCCAATGAAGACATACAAATGGCTAACAGACACATGAAAAAATGTTCAAAATCATTAGCCATCAAGGAAATTCAAATCAAAACCACAGGAAAGCTCTTATGAGAAGTGGTTTTTCACCTTAAAAACAAAACAAAAAACCTAAGCATTTGGATTAAAATGAAGGAAAAAAAGTTCCCAATCAAGAACAAATCTAGCACAGTGTCTGGCAGGTGCAAAGGGCTCAATAAATATTTTTATCGGATTATGAAAGAGAAATATTTCAACTGGATCTTGAGATGGTAGAGTGATGTATGAAAGAATGAGAGAATTTTTGTCTTTCCAGATTCCATTCTTCTCCTATTCTAAGATGTTATCAATTTTAAGAAGCAATTGATTCATTAATATACTTTGGGAGAAACGTTGTAATAATTAAATATAGATAGTTCAGTTTAAAAATGATAAAACAGGAAAAACGCATTCATATTAGAATTGAGAAAATAGGGAAAGTCATCTGTGAGTATTCAACTGCATTGCCCAACTTTGATTAGGCATCATGGTTGGACCAGTAAAGAACAAAAAGAGAAATGAGACATGTCCAGGCCCTAATATTATAAATCCTTGAGTAACTGAAAATGTTGTGCAACTATGGTAACTGTTTCACCTGATTCTTTAAAAAAAAAATCAATTTTTGAAGAAAACACTGGGTGTTATACACAACTAATGAATCATCGAGCCTTACATCGAAAACCGGGGATGTACTGTATGGTGACTAACATAATATAATAAAAAATCATTATTAATAAAAAAATAAAAAAATAAAAAAAAAAGATTTCTTATTCTCATTTTTCTTCTCTTTCTACTCCCGACCTTTCTTCTACCTTTACCTCTATCTCCTTTCCACAACCATAGTCCCTTCAAACTGTTCAGTCTTCCAGAATTCATTTCCCAGTACATTTTTATTATACTTTGAAATAAAGACCTTCAATGAAGTAATAGAGTATAAGGACCTAGCTACTTCATTCAATAGGAAAAGAGGAAATGCAATGAGAATAAAACACAAATTAATAATTCAAATCCTACTGCCGCATATTACCTGGGGACATACTCTAAGAACAGTTACAAGTTTCAAGTTTCCTATAATTTTATATTGTCCCACTCCTTACCCCCCCCACCTATTCTCCCTCCCCCACAAAAACCACTAGACTAGATTGTCAAGGGAAAGTGTGCAAAATTCTTCCCTGGAGATCTTAATGATAATGCTGACAACTTCTTATCCTGGATAGTTTAGGAAGTGCCTTTCAGTTCTTCAACTTCTGGTTCTCTCAGCCCGTAGACCTTTATATACGCCTCCCACACTCTCTGTGAGGGACGCTTCCCCATATTCCCTGTCCTGTCTTCACCTCGTCAATGATACCAGCACATTCTGTGCTTTCCCTTTCGAGTACATAGAGTTTGCAAATATAATTTGTATAATATGTTTTTAATCGGTCCACCCTCCCTGCTAGACAGTCAGACTCATGTGGTCCATGACTATGTTCTATCTCAGATTCCAGCACAGTGCCTGTTAGAAATTAAGTGTTACATAAATGTTTATCAGACAAATGAATGTCTCACCCGGTAGAGAGAAAATGGCTTAGAAAGCAAGAAGGGAAAATTTTTCTTTGGAGTGCCGAGCGCTATGCTATGTTTTTTATTCTCACAGTGACCTGAAATGATAGATGGCATCATCTCCATTTTGCCGATGAGAAGCCCAAAGCTTCACAGATTGTTTTACTTGCTCGAGCTCATGGTCAGTGGGTACTGAGGCTCTCTGGCTTCAGCTCTTAGTATGTTCTTCCATGGCCCCGTGGTTTGTGTGTTCCATCCACAGCCTCTGGAGCAGTGAAAGAATGGGAAATATTATTTTTCCTCCTTAGATGGAATAGACAGAAAAGGAATCGTTCTAATAGAAAGAAGTAAGGGAGAGACACTTAAACGGTACTGACAATCTAAAGAGAGTTGTCTCTTCTTTGGCCAACCTGCTGTGCTGCCCTGCCTTCCCCGTGGACTGGAAACCAGCAGTGAATCTAGATCTCCAGAGAGGACAAACACGTACGTAGTCGGATGTTCCAGGTTCTCTGACGGCTGGTGTGCTTATTCCTGCAGTCAGAGGACCATTTCCTATATAGACACTCTGAACTCAACCAGAGATTTACTTTTAGTCCATGGAAGTTAATTTTATTGGGATGGCTTTTCTCCACACATGCCCTGCAGAAAGTAGAGTACTGAGCGAGGTTCACGGCCAACGCTGGGCTTGCCAGCACGAGGGGGATTTCCAGCTCCTATGCACGTCGGCATTCACCGGCCCCAGCAGCGCCACTCCAGTGCTTGTGCAAAGTTCTCCCAACATTAGGTCTGCTGCAGCTTTTCCAGCAAACAAAAGGACCATTTTTAGCGGGTGCCCTTGTCAGCTGTTTCTCTAAGAATAGGGCCTTTGATAACATCCAGAAAAAAAGTAATTGTGCCACCGCCCCTGCTTCATTTACATAACTGAGATTGATGAGAAGGGAAGGAAAGTGTTTACAGTGCAGGAAGATAGGAATTTTGGGATTAAGTAGGAAGCAAACCGCAATGAGCTGTCTGGGGTAATTATGAAACACATACTTCATATGTTTTCATTAGATATTGCTATTATACTACACAAGGCAAAGGAGTTTGATTAAACTACAGTTCAGTATATAAATGTATGCATAAATTACAGGGAAAGCAGTTACTTCATTACATTTCAAGAACTCTTCAGGGACATTAAATAAGTAGAAATTTGGTCATTAGGTATACTGCGTCGGAATCACACTATGGTCAGGCAAAGAGTGTGGAGGCACAAAACAGGTGACGAGGGCGCCCACGAGGCAGAGTCCAAAAAAGCCTGGATGATCATGGATTAAAAAAATAGAAGCCAAGGTGGCAAGATGGTACACAATAGGAAAAGCCGTAAGAACTTTGTAGCTAGTGTTGACCTCTATTGAAAAATAAACTTTGTAGCTAGTGTTGACCTCTATTGAAAAATAAACTTTGTAGCTAGTGTTGACCTCTATTGAAAAATAAACTTTGTAGCTATGTTGACCTCTATTGAAAAATAATAAATAAATAAAAATATTTAAAATAATCTTTACCTTAATTATATAAAATACTTTACCAATACCCACCTGTTTCATGTATGCTAGTTGTACTTTCTTAACGGCCCGAGACAAAACGAATGGCTTCTCCTTGTGCCAGGACATCTTTGAGAAAGCACCGGCGAGCTACTGGTAAATCTCAGGTAGCCAGAAGTGATGGTCATTGTTTCATCTTCCCTAGATGTGTTCCTTGTCCATGAACCACTCCCTCATGTGGTCCCTCAGAGGCTCTGCCCGAGTCTTGTCTCAGAATAGAGTCAAAGGAAAAATGGGTTCTTTCTGGCCTCCGTCATAAGCTTCTCTCTCCTCCTGAAACACTTATTACTAAACATTTTTCTTAGCCGCTGTATCAAATTGAACTGACTTACTATATTCACTCAACAAATATTCCTTCTGCAAATATTTGCCTACTAAGTGAAAGAGCGTTTACTTTCCTAGGGCTGCTGTAACATATTGTCACAAACTTGGTAACTGAAGACAAAGTAATTCATCGTCTCACAGTTCCGGAGGCCAGAAGTCCAATATCAAGGCGTCGGCAAGGTTAGTTCTTTTTGGAGGATGTGAGGACGAAACTGTCTCGTGGCTTGCTCTTAGCTGCTGGTGGTTGATGACAATCCTTGTCTTACAGACAGCTCTGCCTCTGTCTTTACAATGCTTTCTTCTTTATGTCCTTGTTCTTCTCCTTTTTCCATGCCTTAAAAAGATACTCTCATTGGGTTTAGGGCCCAATGTAATCTAATACAATCTCACCTTGAATCTCGTCTTAATTGTATCTGCAAGGACCTTCCCCCAAGTAAGGTCATATTCTTTGGTTTTGGATGTACATGACTTTTTGGGAAATACTATTAAACCCACTATCCAGATTGATGTGGAGTTGGCTTGAGAAATTATCAGAACTTTGGAGATCACAGTTCAGAGTTTATTTAAGGCCCCACAGAGGTCTAACATGTTAGCTATTACATGAAGGCAGTTCTGTTTGATGCTCAAGAGCTTTGGCCAGATCCTCAGAACAGTCTTCAGACTGTGTCCAGGGAATTCTAGGTTTTGGATGAGGCATCAGGGATAGAGGTAGGACAGTTAGGGAGCCTCTATATAAATGACATTTTAACTAGAGCAGCTGGACTTTTTCCTGTTTTATGTATTGTGGTTTCATGTAGGAATTTATTTGTAAAAGAGGATCCACTTCATCAAGGATTGAAAATCAGTGGCCAAGAATTCCATGGCCCCAAACACGTATTTTTTTCAAAAGTGTGTTTTCAAGTAGGGAAGCACATTACAGGTTTCTAAATGTGGCCCGAAATTAACTCCATCACCTCCCAAGTAACTGAGGGATGGCTCATGGGCTGGTAAGTTTCAAGAAAAGAGGTGGCTGTCAGGGAAGGTCTAGACCGTAAGGTGTTACTTGGGTGGGGGACCTCTTTTCACCACTCTTTTGAAACCAGCAGCTTCAAATAGGACTGTAGACTATATTCTGAGAACAGAGCAAAGCATTTCATAAAAGGCTCCTCCCTGAACGCTTAGGGAGTGAAAGTTCCCAGCTTAGAGTCAGGCTCATTCATTGCCCTCATACTGGCAACTGGCTAGTAAGCATGAATAGTATTGGGTTGAGAGAAGTAGACTCAGGTCGAGGTACGGTGTTGATTATTCAGGGAGTTGGGAAAAGCTTCTTTAACTCACATTCAGGCTTCTAAGCCTTTCAGCACCCCCAGAGCAGTGAGATTGTTGAAATTACAGAGGCTTTCTGGACTCTCACATCTGTTTATGAATAACCCCAAACCCTAAGCTAAGCAAATCTATTTAACTCAATGTAATTATAAATATGAGCCTTTATTATTCAAATGACTTCTTCATATGCCAGGAAAACCACCTTGCAAAGCTTATTAGGAACCACAGAACAAAAATCTTTGTTCGCAGAAATGGCAGATGTCTTAAAGCAAAACAAAGCAAAATAATAATAAAATACCCAACCTCCCCCAAATGGCAGCTTTTTATGCTAGATGAAGAATAGATATTTGACCTCCAAACCAGTGAGATGTCTGGAAGGGAAATAATGGTTGTTTGGCCACTTGCTGCTTCATCTTGATTAATAGGCTTCTACTTCTGTTGGTTTGGGATGCTCATTATGGAGCATTTCCTCTGAGATCATATGGAGTCAACTCTGAGGGTCCCTTTCCTCACTCCCTCCACCCCCCCACCCCACCATTACTACCAAATAAAGAGTAATTCTACAGTTTACATTCCCTGACATTACTTTGATCTTAAGGGCATGCTGGATTCTCATTCTGTAGTTTCTAATTAGTTTTGTTGCCTCGATTTAAATTTGTTTCTTTGGAGATGGGACTGGAAAAGGCAGGGGGTGGGGGTAAAGCACATGTTTTCATCAAAGCATTCTCTGTTTAGAATGATTTCAACCATGGGCACGGGTGGCTTGGTCAAGGGGCTGTGTCTGAGCATGATGGCACACAGATGAGGGCTTGTATGAAAAAGTGGGGTGCTGGTCCTTGGAGAGAGTTCAGGTAACTGGTAAAAGGCACAGGTTCTGGGTAAATTCAGCTGTCACTTAGTTGGTGACGTAGGTTCTCAGTTGTGAAAATTATACAGATCTACATGTGAGGTATTTGGACCCACACCTGGCACTTCGTAAATGTTAGGTAATGAAACAAGTCAGACAAGGGCACTTTCCTCACCATCTCCATGATCAATCACCCAATTAATTGGTTAATTTCAGATGCTGGCATAAAATAAATAAGGAATAGGAAAGGGGCAAAAGCCCAGTTAGAGAAAAGAACTTGACATGAGAGCGTTAGAAAGGAAAGAGCATAGTTGCTGGAGTATAGGAGGGAGGGCAGAGGGTAGGAGATTAGGTCAGGGAGGCAGGTGGGGCCACGTCATGAGGGGCCTTGCAGGCCATGTAAGGGAGTTAGATTCTCCCCACATGTAATGAGAATACACTGGAAATGACATTATGAGATTTATGCTTTAAAAAGATCCTTTGTTTATTGTGTGGATTATGAGCTCAAGAGAGGCAGAAGCAGAAGCAGGAAGGCCAGTTAGGGGGTCAGTGTCATGGGAAGAGCACCGGGTTTACAATTGGAAAATCTATGTTTGACATCAGTGTGGTCATGGGTAAGCTTTCTGAGACTTGCTTTTTTCATTCACAAACATGGGAAACAGTAATAGCTACTTTGCAGGGTTGTTATGAGGAAGAAATGAGATAACATATATGGAAATGGTTGGTGAACTATAACAGTAAACAAAAACCAGTTCTTAAAAATATTTCCAAGACTATTACTTAAAACAGTGTTTTTCAATATGGTTCTCAGACCATCTCCATCAGAATCACCCGAGGCTCTGATTAAAAGTACAGAGATTTTAGTTCAGACTTCTAAATTTCTGCCCACTTTTTCTGATCCCCAGCACTATTGTGACTAAGGCATTGCTATGCAGTGATGGAGAGTTTACAGGCTGGGGCAGGACAGCCTGTTTTCAAACGCTGGTTCTGCCTTGACAGTTTTCTTTACCTCTCTGTGTCTTGATTGAATCATCTGTAAAATGGGAATGATTGACCAGAGCACTATTTTTTTATTGGATTTTGAAAGGGCAAGTGAATTCGTGCTTGCAAAGGGCTTAGAATAGAGATCAACTCGTGGTAACCGCTAAGTGAAAGTCAGCCATTGTTACTGTCCAGGAAGGGTCTAATGAGGAGCCGATGTTAGTGTTGAACACAACCATTCAGGACTAACCTTTTGACATGCAAAGACACAGTCCTTGTTTGTGAGGTGCTCACAGTCTTGCAGAGGTGACAGACGTACAGGCATATCAATACATGGTGATGTCATAATTGGCACAATAAACCTTAAAAGAAAGGACTGAAGATAATAGAAAATTCTTGCTGGTGACTTTGGGTTTTAATGAGCATTCCATGCTGATCTCTTTTTTTTTTTATTAGGCCTAGTTTAGTATTCTTCTATCTTTAGAACTGTTAAACCTGGCTAGCTTAAATGCCAGTTAAAATACTATTTAAATATTTGGTTCTGAGAAAAAGAATTGCAAAAGCTTTATTCCCTTTACTTTTCTCATAGGCTCCTCCTGGTTTGTGTTCCAGTAAACATTTATATTTAGAGCTGACTGAATAAGCTTGCTTCAGCTTTAAAGAATTCAGTGCAGCCTGGCTTTGGACGTGGAAACACTAGGAGAGCTAAGAGCATGAGTATCAAGCCGAGTATAAAATGACGTCTTGGATAAAGGATTGTTAAGAGTTTTTACTTTGGGTGTGGACTTTTTAATTTAGTGTTGGATCTTTGATGTATTCCATGAAATAATTTATTAAGTACTCATACAAAATTTTACATGATTTCCAGGAGGCATAGTATGTACCAACTGGGCTATGGTGGGGGCCCATGAATACTGTAGACATTTAGGAAAGGAAAAGACTCAGGAGCAGCTTCATGAAGGATGTGGTTCTTGAGCTGGGCCTGGGAGAAGTTTAAGGCAAAAAACATATTTGATAAAGAGGTAGTCTACTACTTTTTAAGTATAGGGTACCCAACGGAAATGAATTACTTTCCTTTATAAGACCCGCTATATGAGAGAACATTTTTGAAGTTAACATATTTCTGGAACTGACTCTTTCATATCGGATAAACCATATTATATGCTTATTATAACTTACTTTTTAGGTTTTACAAGGCCGACATACATTGGCATCAGGAGTGTGGGCTCCAGCATATTGCTTGGGGATGAAATACGGGCTCTACTGGGTAAATGTCACCGAGGTAGGTTAACATTCCTAATTCTCATTTTTTCTAACTTTCAAAATGAGAGTAATAATAGTACTTACCTCATGGATTTTTTTGTCTTTTTATTTTTTACTGGAGAGTTTATTGATGGCATATTTAGACATAGGAGTCGGTAGAAGTTGTGTTCAAGTCAATACAAATGTTTTCTTTATATTTAAGAGTGCCACTCAAGAAAAGAAGTAGATTACATTTTTAAAAAATACCACCAGCATAAAATTGAATGCCAGGTAAGTAAATGCCTTCACAGATTTACCACTGAGTATTCATTCAGCCAAGTCAGAAATAATATGAGAAGGGCTTCCTAACTTATAACGCCGTATTTTCCTTCCAAATGTGGTTCATGGCTATCTAGATCATGTCCACCTCTTCACTGCCAATTTAATCCTTGCTTAGTCTTGTTTCCATCCACATCTACTGTGAAAGGCTCTCAGAGGTCAACAGTGCCCTTTGAAAAATCAAGTCCTTTTTGACCTTGTGTTGCACTTGACATAATTGTTCATTTCTTTCCTGAAATGGTCTCTGATGTAGGCTTCCTTGATGTGGCACAATTGGCCTATGGACTTTTTCCATCTTTTTTTTCCCCCCATTTCTGCACTCTGCCTCACTATAATGTAATCAATAACTTTAATGCTCACTTTTAAAAAACTAAACTAGATCTATTTAATAATTAGGAAAAAACAATGCTAATACTGTAGCAGAAAAACCAGTATCAATTGCCATCAACAGAAGATGGATATTAAGATAAATAGGATTTGGACAAAACAGATTTTTAAATTCTAGACACATTTCTGCTAAAAACTTTGGTCCTGAAATCCTCACTCTTTTTGTTACAGAGGGATGCTAATGATTCTCAAAGAGGTGTTTCAACTCTTAGTGCCTAATGGAACTTTCTGTTTAATGTGATCCCAAGGATGGGAATAGTGTTCTCTCCATATGGCTAAATGTTACACAAAATCACATCTGTGTACTCTTTAAAGTAGTCTTTTAATCACTAATCATCCTGGCCTCACACTTCAGAAAACACAAGCATATAGAATGAGACACCAATCCCTCAGTCTGGTGTGGAGGTCATAAGTAGCTCTCTTTTCTTGAGCATTGCTATTATCCTTCTGCATACACCCTGTCCTGTGGTGAAATTGAACCACTCCGCCTTCCTACACATATCTGGAACTTTCCATATCTTGCTCATACTTACTTACATACTTTACTCAAAATGTTACCTCAAATGTTCCATTCTCTGCCTATTCTCTTGAAGCCTTTCTTGATTTCCTAACTTGAAGGATTTGGTTTTTCAAAGATTCAAGAATCTGTGCTTCCTTTGGGCTACCTCATCATTAAACTTATCATTCAATATTGTAATTATTGTCTGCATTTTTCTCTGGTAGGGGAGGCTACATTCCTTAAGAACTTACTTATATATACTCATCCTCAGCAACTAGCAGATGGACCAGTACACAGTAGGCACTTAGAAAATATCTATAGAATTGCATAAGTGGGTTGGGTTTGGGCAAATCTGGCTTACAGTAATCAACTGTGTGGGGTATGATAGAAAGAAGAGTTACCTGGAAATCAGGATATTTGAATTTTCACTGTGAAACTGAGTGTCAATGGACAATTAGTTTCTCTGATCATTCATGATAATATCATATCTGTCTCTGTTTAGACAGAGGAAGAAAAGTTTAGGCATTGGGTACTTGAAAGGGTTGGAAAGAATGCCACTGATGGACGAAGGAAGACTGTATGGAGATCCAAAGGTAAATCCTGCCCTAAGAGGCCATTGCTCATGATTTGCCCTCAGTACCCAAGACTCTTTGTGGCCAATACCTCTTTTATAAGAACAAGGGTATTATACACTCTCCCTTAAGAGACAAAACACTTGTACTCTGGACTCAATCTAACTGCATTTCTCATTCTTAAACTTCCTGTTTCTCATCTATAACAAATGAGATGTTGTGTGAAAAATTTAATCAGTGTTGAGTAGTACATAGCAAGTGCTCAATAAAATATTAGTTTATGTGACTACACCAAACTAAAAAAAAAAAAAATCACAGCAGAGGAAACCATTAACAAAACAAAAATGTAACCTAGTGAGGAGATCATTTGTAAATGATATATCCAATAAAGGGTTAATATCCAAAATATATAAAGGACTTACACAATTTCACACCAAAAAACCCAAATAATTCAATTAAAAATGGGCTGAAGATCTAAATAGACACTTTCCCGAAGAAGACAGAGATGGGCAACAGACACAGGGAAAGGTGCTCAACATCACTGATCATCAGGGAAATACAAATCAAAACCACAATAAGGTATCACTTCACACCTGTCAAAATGACTAGAACCAAAAAGACAAGAAATAAGAAGTATCAATGTGGATGTGGAGAAAAAGAAACCCTCATGCACTGTTGTGGGAATGCACATTGGTGCAGCCACTGTGGAAAACATTATGGGGTTTCCTCAAAAAATTGAAAATAAAAATACCATATGATCCAATAATTCCACTACAGGGTATTTACTCAAAGGAAATGAAAACACTAATTTGAGAAGATATGTGCATCCCTGTGTTTATTGCAGCATTATTTATAATAGCCAAGATAGGGAAACAGCAGAAGTATCCATCAGTAGATGAAAGGACAATGCTATAGTATATATCCTATGGAATATTATTCAGCCATAAAAAATGAGATCTTGCCATTTGGGACAACATGCATGGACCTAGAGGGTACTATGTGAAGTGAAATAAGTCAGACTAAGACAAATAATCTATGATTTCACTTATGTATAAATCCAAAAAAACCCAAAACAAATGAATGAATGAAAGAAAGAACAAACAAACAGGAAACAGACCCATAAATACAGAGAACAAACTAATGGTTGCGGGGGGGGGGGAGGGGGAGGAGAATGGGCAAAAATGGGTGAAGGGGAGTGGGAGATACCCACTTTCAGTTATGAAATGAAGACGACATGGGGATAAAAAGTACAGCAGAGGGAATATAATCAATGGCATTGTAATAACATTGCATGGGGACAGACGGCAGCTACGTTTGTGGTGAGCATAGCATGATGTATAAACTTGTCAAATCACTATGTTGTACACCTAAAACTAATGTAACATTGTGTGTCAACTATACTTCAATAATAAACAAAAAGAATAAAATGGTTCAAAAAATGAGTTTATTACTCTTGAATGTTAAACTGCATCTGAAAAGCATATGAACAATTCGGATCAAGCATAAGGCATGTAACTCAAATTTTAGAGACTTTCTTATAATGAATGAAATTAATTTGGTTGGTAGAATTTGCTTTTGTTCCTGTTTGTGTGAATTTCTGTCTTTCCCTCTCCTCATCTACTAAACTGCATCTCTTTTCATGGTTTCTGATATCAGTGAACAAATGACCCCCAAGCACTTCTCACCTGCAATCAAAACATTACTTTCCTTCATAGATTTCCATGGAAACAAAGCCATAGGGAAAGGGGAAGGGGCGGCTTGGGGTGGGGGAACCGGAGCAGGGAGGATGGGAGGAAGACAGGCTTGCCGTGATATTTCCTCTGGACCTTAGGCATCTTGCTTGCACCTTGATTGCTTTACTTTCTTGATTTTTTAAAATCTCACCCATGACTATATTTGTGCTTCTCTTCTAAACAAAACTAGGTATATGAGGTGTTTTGGGGGGGGGGGCTCTTGGCCTCATGTACATATCAGTAGAATGAAAAGACAGAAGTCCTTATTGTCTGTATTTGATTTAGCCACTATTCTCCCCTTCGAATTTTGCTTCTGTTTCTGGTCTCCTTTCTCTCTGTTCCTGTTCCACCCCACTCCTCACTTTGCCCATAATATGCATTTAGATTTATTATCAGTTCCTCGACTATTTGTTCGATTTGATCTTCAGTTCATGGTCTATGCAGAAATTTGATTCATGAATTTTCTTTCTTTATACCGTCTGATTTCATTCCGTGATACCTTGCCCCCATTTGTGATTTCTCTGCTATCTCCTGTCTCATTTCCTTCAACAGCTTCAATAAAATGTATGACTTCTTCTTCCATTTGCTCTAATCACTTTCAGGCAGTCATTATGCTTAAATATTTAGCCTCCATTGATTTTCACTTGCACATCACCGTTTAGTTAAGACTGTGATGTCAAATATCCTTTATAGCTTTTTCATTCCTCTTTTTTCCTTGTCATGCTTCTTTGCTCCTGCATAGAATTTCCCCAGAAATTTCCCTGGAGTGACTTTCTAAGATCTGCCTCTTTTTTTTTTTTCTTCTTCTTCTTAGGCTGTAGGCTTTCCATGTCAGTGCTTAATATTTTTTCTTCTTCCTCTGCTATGTTAACTATCATTTCTCTCATTTCCCCCCTCCTTTCACTCACTAATGAGCATAATTGCTGATTCTTAATACAATCTTCAGATTTAAGGAAGCTGATGAGATGGAGGATAAGGAGGTTTTCAACAGCAGCTACTCTAAAATTTCTGCTACACTGCACTAGCATGAACAGAAAGCAGAAAATGTTAGGAAATACATGAAAGAACAATATGGTAAGAAAGCAAAATGTTCGTCTTATAAGCAGAACTCTGGCCATGAGATTATTAAGGAATAAAGGTAAATGCGGGGTGTCTGAATTTGGGAAGGTGGTGCAGTGAAGAGCTTTGCTACTCAAAGTGTGGTCTGTGCAACAGCAGCTTTGACATCGAATAGATGCTTGTTAGAAATGCAGGATCTCTGGTGCCATCTCAGATCTACACAGTCAAATCTGCATTTTTAACAGATATTTGCACCTTACAGTTTGAAAGCACCGGCACAGAGTAAAGAATCCTTAAAATTCAGATCAAGTTCAGTTCAGCACTCCCTAGGCAAATTTGGACTTTGTGACTTGACCTAAATTTCTGTTTACTCACTCGTGAGCTGTGAGTAATAATACCTAACCTTTAAAGTTGTCGTAGGGAATAGAAATAATGTCCAATTCTTGTAGCAGTCAATAAATAGTAATGGCTATACTTGTGGATTTCCTAAAAGACAGGGAGGGGATTTTAGTTTAGGGGATTTTAGGGGATGTGGTCTGACTATATTTTAAGTTTAGAATCATGAAAAGGAGAAAATATCTACTTCCAAAAATATTCCCATTTTTCTTTCTGCCGTCTGAAACAAAACTCCACATTTCTCAAGCCATATAGATGAAAGCTAAATTATTTTGTGACTTACAAAGGCATTAACGCATAAGCAAATGTTTAAAATTGTGTATACAAGCCAGAAAAATGGATTAAATGTTCATTCACCCTTGATACTGTTTCAGGAACTTCTCCTTCATAACAAGAGTAATGATCAGACCTGGCTTTGAGTCTCAGTTCACTGACTGATTCTCTATGCTTGGCCAAGTCACAGACCTTTTGGGGCCTCAATTTTCTCGCCTGTAGTATGTAGGAAATAATAATTCAGAAGGTTGCTTTGAGACTCAAATACAAATAATGTGATCGATTTATTATGGATTCGATCTCCCATTCATCCACCAATTCATTCAACCAACATTTATCAGCTGCCCACTATGTTCTGGGCAGTGGGAAGGGCACCCGTTTAAACGGGAAGCAGACATAGTCCTTCTCTCAAGGAGCTCACTCTCTTCAAAAGAAGATAGTAGAACCTAGCTCGGACCAAGAAGTAGTGAACACAGAATAAATATCAGGCACCCTACTAGACACACAATGGTATTTACTTGTTTCTCAAGACAAGTAAGGCTTGGAGAGGCTAAGCGACCTCTCAAGGGCATGCAGGGAGGCAGTCGCAGACACGAAATACAATAAAGCCTCCACATATAAGCTAAAAAACAAGCACTATGCAAAAGGTAGCTGCTGTGATCCTGGCAGAGAGCAGAATTCAGAACGAGATGGCTTTTCTGGAAACTCCCCTGCCCCTGGGATTCCCTGTTCTGCATCTTTTCCTGAGAAACGAATTCCTTCCAGTGTGTGCTGCTTCTCTTGTACAGATGCACCCCAGCTGGAGCTGGGACTGAGACGTCACCTGCAGAATACGGAGTCTCACTCGCCTTCCATCCCCAGTAAAAAAATAAATAAATAAATAAAAATTAAAAAAAAAAATTCTGTGGTTACATTTCATGCACCTTTTAACTCTCCAGCAGCCATTTGCTCTCTGCTGTTTCTGTTTTGTGGATATATTTATTTTATGTGTTATTTCCCCTTAAATTTTAAGGACATGTATCTTCGTGAAAAGAACAAAGGAAGAAAAACAACTTGTAAATTATCACAAGAAAAACCCCTGCTAAAAACAATAAGTTTGCTGACAGATGGCAGAATCAGTTGAAAAGCGAGTACCATATTTACTAAGTCTAACCCATTTACTAAGCCAAAAAAGTGTTATCTAATTCTATCCCCTGTGTGTGTGTGTGTGTTTTGGAATAAACAGATGCCTAATGAGGAATGTGTCTAGTGTAGTTTTGAAGGAACCTGGATAAACCCAGGTTCTGATTTAGGGTTTGATTTTGACAAATATATAAGTGTGCAAAGTCAAATCTATTGTAAATAAAGTTGTCAGAGGAAAAACAGCATTAAAATGCTGTCAAAGCAACATTATTTTTTAAAAACAACACACCCCAGAATTATTGTACCACATAAATTTGCTTTTAGAAATCTCTCTATTATTTATACAGTTTTATAACAACCACAAAGTACATAAAAGGAGGACACATGCCCTGTCATCATTAGGAAACCTGGATGCGCGCCCGGCCAGTATAACAAGTTTGAATATTATCAAGCTTTTTATAGAACCGTATTAAACAATGTGGAAATAACTATCGAGACATACATTTGTTTCTATTGTGTGGGACATGGCTGACACACAGCCTTCCCACCCTCACTTTCTTCTCTCCAGAGCCCAGTTTTCTAAGAAAAAGAAATGCTAATCCTACTATTGTCTTATTTTGAATTATGAGTTTTGAGACTGTGTATTCGGATGATGTTTCAGGATCCAGTCTAAACCATGAAGAATAAGTCAGGTCTGGGATACTGTATATATAAGAGGAACTTAGAATAGAATAGACTCAAATTCTAAGGGAGCGCATGCACTCTGGTTTCTAGAAAGTGGACTTAGAGGTTATTATTCAATGCCTCTGTGAGTTTCTTCTGGCTAAGCATCGAGAGCAGTGGTTTGCACAGGGTCACTGTGGTGTAGGTATTCTTCCCTAGGTAGCCAACAACATGGAGAAAAAGCTAAAGGATTTCTTTTTTTGGGCGGGGCTCTCTCTTTTAATAAAAAGCATAGAAACATGATTAAATGATTAATCAAGTAATATCACACAAAGTAAACTTTAAAACAAGGAGTATTGTTAGAAGTAAAGAAAAACATGTCACAATGATAAAAAGGTTTATTCACTGGGAACATATAGTCCTAAATGTGTATGTATCTCAGAACTTCAAGGTAATGAAGCCAAATGACAGAAATAAAAAACCAAATAGAAAAAGCACCCAATCAGAATTGATGGTGGTAACGATCCCCTCTCAGTAACTGATAGAATAAGTAAATAGCAAAGCAGAAAAGATAGATATGAACAGCTATCAACTGACCTCCTGATTGATTAATAGAACCCTACACCTAGTGATTGCAGAATATACATGGGTTTCAAGTGCCTATGGAACATGTGCTCTTTTTGGGCTTTAATTTTCAACTTTGTAACTAATGAGCATAGACATACTTTTAAAAAGTTTATTGGGTATTTGGCTATTGGTATAGATGCTATTGGTGCCCTGGACAGACCTTCTTCACTAGGACACTGCAACTCTGCTTCAGCTGCTAATAATAGCTTACAGTTGCCTTTTAAAGGATCACCATTGGCTGATGGGAGCCACCTCACCCTGTAGAAGCCACCTTGCTTGGAATTTCTGGAAGGATATGCCACCCTACCAGAGGCAGCCCATAGCTGATGTGGGGATTCAATAGGTCAACTACTTTGTGTCTGGGCAGGACAAGCTGTGGGGTACAATTCATGTTCTAGAACTCTTTATAAAATCAGGCTGAGGCTAGACTTAAAAAAAAAAAAAAGCACAGTGCTTGGCTTTTCTTCTTTCCCATGCCTGCCAGGGATGGGAGCTCTGTGTGTTGAGGAAGGCAGTAAGGCGGTGGGCACTACCAATACGTCCATTTCAGTTCCCCCAAGAGTAGGGGAAAAGACTCAAGTCTGCTCACTTTGGTCTTTGTTCCTTTAAGAGATAAATTGCCAATAGTAAAAGGAGAGAATCTGTTGGCTGCTTTATATCACAATGATGACACACTGAATTATAAGAACAGAATAACTCTGACTTCCTTGATTTGAGTCCTAAAACATTTTTAAATCCAAGGTTACCAATAGGGTTGAGTTACCTTATGAAAGCAGGCAGAGCCAATCCCGTAAAGCCCGTCAGTAACACACATTTTCCAGGTGGTAGCTAGTGTTTTTCCCTTTCCTTCTAAAATACAAAAACGTTCTAGTTCATGGAAAGGTCCCAGAGAAAATTCTTGACTCCCTTCTGGGCGGGTTCAACCAAGATTCAAGTACAGAGTTCCCTCTTTTTTTCTTTCCAGTAATTTGCTGAGCTGTGCTGTGCTGTGCTGCTTGGCAAGCTACTTAACCTTTCTGAACCCGAATTTAGAAAACTCCAAAATACTTGACACATTTCTCCAGAGGCGCCAGTGGAATTAGTGAATGATTCAGCAAATGTGTTTTATGATTCCTGGAAAAGTAAGCTCATATTTTTTTATAAGTACGGAGTAATGTCAAATAATTCTTATCACACACTCTGCCCATCTATCCTAATGTACTATTTTAAATGAATACTCTAGTTTTTATTTATTTATGTGCTTATATTATTTATGCCTTCCCTCTTTTTTGGAAGTCAACCTATATAACCTTCATGTGGAAGCAAAGTCTGGAAAAGTTAATCATTGAGTATACTATACTAGTTAGTTCTTTCTCATTTTTATTCTTCTGACTGAAAAATTAAAATGTATTTGATTAAAAAAATTTCAAATATACAAATGGATGACTCAGATCAGAGGCCAAATTCGGCTTAACTGTACTTGCCAACCTGTGATTTAGCTCATGGAAGAATACCATATTCACCCCACCCCATATACAAACTTTCTCATCCATTATTTATTTGTGATTTGGTTTATATGCTTGAGGAGTTTTTGTCTTTTTCTGTATTTATTAATCAGCAGAATAACCTCACAGAGAAGGAGCTATATATAACATTCAGCCGTAGGATAATAATAATAGTATGAGAGGCAATTTTCTCCATCTGAGACCTCTAACCCACTGTTACCTCCACCCCCAACACAACAGAGTCTTCCTAGCTTTGTTTTCAAAATTTAAAATTTTATCTTTAGTTTTTATCTTCCATTTACCTTGTCTTTAAAACTGGTTTTCAAAGTTTTTATTTTCAAAAATTTCAAACCCACAGGAAAGTACAATGCACACCCGTATAATATTCACCTGAATTCACCAACTGTTAATGTTTTGCCACCTTTGCTTTATCTCTTTAAAACACAATTACTTTGCTGAAATATTTGAAAGGAAGTTGCAGACAGGCGGATATTGTGGCTCTTGACTTCTTTATACATGAACATAAATCCTCTTAGAACAAGGACATTGTTTGGCATAAACACAAAACCACTGTCACACTTCCAGATAAACAGTGATAGAAGAGTATTATTTAATATACAACTGTCCCCAGACATCTTTCAGCTGACCCTCTTCCCCTCCCCAGCCCGAAATCAGAATCCAATTAAGGATCACGCTTGGCATTTGCTTGTCATGTGTCTTTGGTCTTTTTTAATATAATAAGGCCTCTTTGCCTTTTGTTTTTTATGACACACTGTTTTCGAAAAATGTAGATTAACTGATGTGTAGAATGTCTTTAAATCTGGATTAGTCAAATACTTTCCTCATTACTAGATTCCAGTTAAATACTTTGGCGAGAATACTACATAGATGCTTTCTTGGACTTTGCATTCCATCACATCAGAGGCATGATGTCTGTCTGTCTGTCTGTCTCATTATTGGTGATGTTAACTAGATTATTAGGTTAAGTCATATCTCCCAACTCTCTCTTTGCAACCAAGAAGTACTCTGTGGCATAATACTTTGAAATTATGTGAATATCCTATTGCTCAATATTGTTCAGATCTTGGTGTGTAAGCAAAAAATTATTTTCTAATTTTCTTATTCCTTCCATGTTTATTAATTGTTATTCTTATTTACCTTCTCTCTCACCCCTTTTCTTTAAATATTATTGTGGTCTTATGGATTTTTTTTTTCATTGTTCATTTTTGATGCTTAAGTTGTAAGTAGTTTGGCCAGTCAAGCCCATCAAGCTGACTTGTGTCTTTTAGACATATCTCCATCATCCTTTGAGTACTTCGGGGCAGAATTTTCCAGGCTTACCTTGTGTTTTCTCTGCCTATACTTGGAATCAACCATGTCTCCAAGGAATTTGGTTTTCTTTTAGAGAGATATAGTATTTAGAAACCAAGATTTTGGTACTAGGTGTCCTTATTACTACTGGGATGTCATTTCTTCTAGATTATTTTGATGGACAGCTGGCATATATATCTTTAAAAACATCATGAGATTCATATAGGTGCTTCCAATTTAAATTTAT
This sequence comes from Ursus maritimus, assembly GCF_017311325.1. Lineage (NCBI taxonomy): Eukaryota > Metazoa > Chordata > Mammalia > Carnivora > Ursidae > Ursus > Ursus maritimus. The sequence continues at coordinate 39,134,693 of NW_024427107.1, read as the reverse complement.
CACCACAGAGTTCTTCATCTCCCTAGTCCATATTTATATTCGCCCCCATAGTGAGAACCCTGATTCCAAAATATATCATCCTACTTACTCATGTATTCTACAGTATTGAAAAAAATTTATGCTATTACTTTAACAATACTACCATCAGCAAACCCACTATGTAAGGTTTAAATTTCTTTGCAGTTATTTTTTAGACTGTATCTACTAAGATTTTACAGTAAACGTGCTATGATAAATAATTTATTTCTTTCTGTGTGGTTGTGCTACCCATTTGATTAAGATTTTGATTTGTTTCTGTTTGTATTTAATTTTAAGGTTAGATTTTTTACATCCTTTTTGATTTAATCATTTTAATTAAAAATATATGGCTCAAATGAGAAAACTATATTTAAAAATATAATCAGAGACACCTCATTCCTGTTTCATATCACCTACCACCTTCTTAACTACTCCTAGAGTAATAATTATCATTGTTGTATAGTTTAGTTGTAGTTTTTTTGTAAAAATTAGCAACGTCTACCTATTCTCAATATATGTTCCTCTTTCTTCATGTTTCTATGTATACTCACATGCATCTTTCTTCCTTCACTTGACAGTGTATCTTTGAAATCACTTCCTATCACTTCACAGTGTCAAGTTATAATTTTGTACAGCTTATTCCATTATGTTTTTCCACAGTTTATTTAGTCTGTCTTCCATTAGGCATTTAGCGTATTTGCAATATTTTGCTGTTACACATATTTCTGCAGTGATTAATCATGTGTGTGTCTGTGTTGCCTTATATCTAAGAAGGATATTCTCATCTTGAAGACCTAGATTTCATTGTTTCCTAGGAGATAATGAAGTTCTCTTATGGGGGTGAAAGGGAAGGAAAGGCTCAGTGGGATTGAGTAAGAAGTGAATGGTAAGGCCCTAAAAAGAAGGGTTGGATCCTATGAAACTGAAGAAGGGAAAGTGTGCTAGATTAAGTATTTGGTACAGTCCTGTGGCCAATTCCACACAGTGCTTCAGAGATGGCAGAAACCATGTAGGATAGACTTGTGGAGGGAATGGAAAGGAGCTATAAGGGACCAGCTGTTGAGAGCCTAACACATTTCCAATGGCCAAGTAGACTTGTTAGTAGTGGATACTATGAGCAACAAAGCTACCCACTCTCCAAAATATCATCCAAGTTTGGGCAAGTTTCATCTCATTGGTGGTCATGTTGGAAGCAAGGACAGAAGTCATTTCCAAAGTTTCATGACTTTTAAGCTCCCAGAACTCTTGGATAATCTTAGGAAGAAAGAGAAACACTCAAAATATTTTTGAGATTAAACTTTCTACTAGCCAGGAGAGACAGAGAAATAAAGATACAGGATGTTTTTTTGCCTCCACTTTTGTGAAACAAATCCATTCTTATTCCCCAAATGATTTATCGTGTGTGTGTGTGTGTGTGTGTGTGTGTTTGTGTGTGTATCTATTTACAGAAATGGTATTGTAAGTATTTACTGAATGGTATAACATTTTCTTCTATGACTCATTTTTCTCATTTAACAACATATATTGGACATCTCTCATTTTCAACACCTGCATGATATTTCACTATATGGATATATGCTATTTTGTTCTTGATAAAGTGCTATTGGGGGGATAAATAAGTACTAAGATATTCGGAGTGTATTAGATATTTTAGAAGCAGAGTTTGCAGCTGATTATGCTGCTGTAAGAAAGTTTTAGCTCTAAGAAAGTTTGCATTCATTTTTTTCATAAGGAAAATAATTATACAGTGTTCTTTGTATTTTTTCAACATTGACAGATGGTAAGTGAACAGCCTGGGAGGAGGAGAAATGACCCAACTTGCTTCTGCAGCATTAGAAAAGATATCAAAGCAAGAGGCAGACACTCCCAGTGCCAAAGACTTTGTTTTCTTTCTCACTCATCTTATTCAAACTGATCACAAATTGCTTTATTGCATTCTACTGTGTCAAAGTAATTCCTTTTTGCTTTCACATTGAAGAAATGTCTTAGCCTACAATAAAATGATTTCCTCAGATCACTTGAGGTTGGGAATAATAGGTAATGAAAATTGTTCAGAAATCTGTCACAGTCATAACAACAATATATGGAAATACATATCAATGTACTACTCAATATGAAAAGGCAAAAGAGAACTTTCCAATGAGCATCATCCTATGGACTGCAGAAAACATACCAGCCTAAGTTAGGAAAATTTTTTATGTGATTCCCCCTGACCCCCCCAAGTGTATACAAGAGTTGTAATGCTTTACACAATGCCAGATTTAGGTTGTTGGTTCATTAAACAATAATATTGAGAACATTCTGCATTGTCAATGGAAATCTTTTGTCCATTTTTTCTTCTTGTTTAGCACATTTGTGGAACCAGTTAACCTAACAGCCTCAAAGATAGAAATTCTGGCACCTACTTTGCATAAATTCTTGAAGAAAAAATTCTAAAGCATAGAAAATGGCTTATACATCTTGTAGGGGTGGGCGCAGTGGAGCTATACAGAGATAGCATACGAATGATAAATAACTCATATACTTAACTTCTCTTTTCAAATATCTCAGATATCAAAATGAGAAGGGAAACGTGGACAGTAACAATGATTGAAATGTGTTATGTAATAGAGTACACAAATTAAAGTCAGAACATTTGAGCTTTAGTTCTAAGTTTGTCATTAACTATATGACTGTGGGCAAGTCACTTTCAGCAATGGTATTTGACAAAAAGGATATGTGTGTGGGAGTTTTGGACGAGATGACTAAGTCCTAATGATTGTTTTTGCTTCTCTTGGCAACAAGCTTTGCACAAAAGCAACATGTGTTTAAAATAATGTAGTATGATTTAGCAGTCCAAAAACTTCTGTAATATTATATAGTTGTTTTTCATTTATTGATGGGATATTCTGGGTAATAGAGTATATTTATTTCCGTAGTATAGATGATGAAACCAATAATATTCATAAACTTTCGTTTTTCCTCAAAGATCAGTATGCATACCATACATATATAACTATAATCCAGACTTTCTGAATATTGATTTTATTCACAAATATTTATTTAGTGCATACTAGAAATGGACCCATATGTACTTACTATGCAAGGAAGTTTGAAAGCCAGGATTCTGGAATCAGAAATGCCTGAAATTTAATCCTGACTGCAATTTCTTAGCTGTGACTTTGGACAACTTATATAACATTTAGGGGGCAGATGGAAGTTTGTGAGGAAAGCCTCAATTTTCTGAAGGTGAAACATACCTACTTAAACACTTTCTGTGATTCAATTTCTGGTGCAAATGTGCTATAAAATATTTATGAATCTGGGTTATAATGAAAATTATTAAGTAAAATTTCATTTATAATAATCAGAATATATATTAATCTTATAAATTATCTAAGTTGACGGCAGAAAAGGTCATGAGCTAACATGATGAGTATACACTATGGACTAAGATGGTCCTTAGAAGGGAAAGATATTTGAAATACTAAGTAAGAACCAATTCTCAAGGTAGGAAATCGTAAGCACTAAGTGAGGGATTTGGAGGCTCTGCTAATAGATGATGGACGGACAGGCCATTCAACCCAAGATCCCACTGACATAAGAGTCCAAGATACATTACACTCATTGTAGTAAATGGAAATCTTGAACAGCCACCTAGAAAGATACTAGTTTCTAAGAGGCTCTGCTCCTGGAAATGCCATGGGAAGCATTCTGACTTCACAGATCTGCCTAGGAATCCTGGAGAGCTGTTCAGATTGTTTTCATTGGATGTATAGTCTACGAGGGTCTCTGCCCTTCAAGCCAAGGACCAACAGAAAAAGTCAGGTACATTTCCCCTCCATTTCTCTTTTTGTTTCCTCTGGATAAATAAAAATGAGACAAATAGTCTTTAAAAACTAAACCTGTGGGTTTTATTTTTAGTTCCTGGATAGTTTTGAGGTAAAAAAAAAAAATAATGTCTTGGATATTGGAAATTTAAATCCAACAAACAATTTAATTTTATAGTGAAATGGGAAATGGCAATAGTAGTAGGATCTCCTGCATGGGCTTGAATTAAATGACATAATAGATGAATAACTTAGTTACCTTGAGACTGGTCTCCGTTTTGTCATACATTCAAAAGGAAAATAAATATGAACCTACACAAAATCTTTGAAAAATCATGAATATATTCTCTGAGAGTCTCTTTAAAGCACTTTGGAGGAGGTTAGACAGAAAACAATCATCTTTCTCTTTCTTCCTCAAGTCAAAAACCCCACAGGGCAGCTGCCCCAATCTTTTGTAATTCTCCTTCAACACCCTTATTTAAACTACTCTTTCTTTCCTTCACCTTGGTTCTCTTCTTTTTCCCCCTCACCTACTGTGGCCCACTTATTATCCCATAAAGCAATCTGGTCTTAGTTCCTTCCAACTGAATTCCAATTGAATTTTTTTTTCTAGTGATTTTCTCCAATCCCATGACCTTATATAACATTATATAACATATATATATATATGCTAATGACCACCAAATTACAATATTCAACAAGTATCTACAGCATCTGATAACTACCACAGACTCATATCCACCTACCAAATTAGATGTTATCTCTAATTAACATGCCAAAAATGTAACCTTTGATTCCTGTTGTCCCAAATGTTTCTCTCTCCCATTTCCCCCTATATCAACAAATTGCACCATCATCTATCCCTTTCTTAAAGGGAAGAGTTGCCTTATCCTTTCTCTTATCCCATACATTGAGTCTCTCAGGAAAGCCTTTTATTTCTAACTCAAAACATGTCACAAATCTTTCCACGTCCATCGTCCTAAATCAAGACGTAGTCACTTCTCAAATTGTCTACCATAACCACAATGGACTCATGATCATTGACACTTGACAGTGGCCTTTTAAAACAGAAGCCAGAGATTTATTATTTTTTTTAAAATTTATATTACGGAATTCTTCTGCCTGAAACTCTCCAATGGCTTCCCTTGCATTTGGAGCAAATCCCAAATTCCTGCAGCCCATAAAGCCTTACAACACCTGCTTCCTGCTTCCTACCCTTCCAACCTCATTGCATGGCGCTTCCCCATCTCTCACTACCCCTCAGACATCTTAGCTTTCCTTTTGTCTGATGCTTCCAACAGGGACTCTGCACTTGCTCTGGACTCTTCTTCCTAGTTCCAAATGACTGTCTTCTTTTTTCATCCAGGGTTTGGGTCAAATATCACTTCTAGTAAGAGCTTTTGCTTAACATATTGTCTTCCTTCAAATCAGCTCACCCTATCTTATTTTATTAACATTAGTCATAACTCTTAGGGATAATTTTGAAAAAAAAATAAATGTATATTTGTTCATTTTCTGTCTTCTGTTGGTTTTGCATATGTCTTATTTGAGGGTAAATGCCAGGGGGACAGGGACCATATTTTTCATTGGACAGCTGAGGCTGTTTTAGACTTACCGGGGCATATGTCCTTCTACTCTAATCCTCTGCGTTTGTTTGTCCTCACCTTTCCCTCCAGCTTCATGTCTCATCTTACTTGCTCTTGCTTTTTACCCTTAGCCACACTCACCTTCTCCAAATTTCAAATTCTGTGCCATTTTAGCTGCAGAAGCACTTTTCCCTCTGCCTGGGTTATTCTCACATCTTCAGCCCCGCCCTTCTCTTTGCATAGTTAATTACTTTTCTCAAGTGAAACCCTACTCTAATATCATGTGTCAGCTAATCATCATTTCCTCAGCAAACTTTACCCTGCCTGACTCATTTAGCTAGTTCCCCCATTCCGCACTCACTGTACATGATACCTCACTGAAAATGCACTTACACTCCTCTAAAGTTTACATTTACTGATGTGGTTATTTCACCAAATCTGTCCCCCTTGCCCCACCAGACTATGGGAGTAACAGAAGGCTTGGCACTATTTTATTCTGCATCTAGAAAATGCCTGAATCTCTGTATGTACAAAGTGCCTGACACATCATAATGCCTGCTTAATTATGAGTTGAGCAAATTAATTAACACTGCCCTTACACTCACAGAATTTACACAGGGGATCTTTTATATATATATCTTATATATATATATATATCTTTTATATATATATATATATATATATACACACATATAGATATACACACACACACATATACACACATATAGATATACACACACACATATATACACACACACATATATACATATATACACATATATATGTGTAGGTAGGAATGATCATTATTTGTATGTGATTTTTTAGAGTGTGTTTCTCTTTCTCTTTTAAAAAAATGTTGAAGAAATCTTAGGTGCTTATATCTACATCTCTTATGAAACCATTTAAATTTCTGCTTGTTTTAGAAGAAAAATGGAGGAAAATGAATGTTTTGGTCTGCATAAGATGAGATGACCAGCATGGGAATTAAAGACTCTTGGTTCAATGACTGTATTCCACATTCATAAAATGAATAGTCTATACTATATCTGGTATTTTAATTTCAGACACATTCACAATCAATATTGATCATCACAGTCTAGTCAATTGTTCAGTGATCTGTGTCAATCATGCTGACAGCTGAAATTTATTGATTGGGTATGCCCTACACAGGCAGAATTGCCATTGGGAAAAGCATTTTCCAGGAAGCAAGACCAGGCATCCACCAGTTTGTAAAATTGCTGCCAGTTGTCCCATGAGTCCCCAGGTTGTCTTGTACCCTCAGACAATTCCTGTAGTTCAAGCGCCAAATTCTCTAGATGCTCCCCCATCCTAACCAAAACTTACTTTCTGAAAATTATCGGATATATATATTGTAGGGAGAATTCTAACTTCAGTTATAGAAACTTCAAAATTTTAAGCATCATCTCTTAATATGCTAAAGGAATATTATGGGATTTGACATGGGACTTATGGGCCATTCTAAGCGCCTTAAAATAAAACCTTTTGAGGGCTGTGATAAAGAATTAGTCTCACTCTCCAGGAAAGGTTACTGTACATTAGTAATTTCACAGTCAAATTTAGAATACTGCTTCCATTCCTTCTTACGATTTCAAGAATCTCTTAGTTAAAAAATTTTTTTTTTTTTCTGTGTGAGGAAGAACGTATAAGTGTAACATGAAATAGCATCAAATAGTAGCCAACCAATATTGTTTTTGGTGCAAAATCTTACAAAAGAAAATTTCAAGAGAATCTTCAATTGACACAGAATCTGCTTTTAACAGTTTAATGATTACAATTCCTTAATTATTTCCTCTTAGAATTGGTTACACTCAAGCTACATGGAGTCAATCTTAGCATAAGCCATTTGATCAGAGAGAGAGAGAAGGAGTCCGGACAAACTTTTTATCAAAGCCTTCCTTCATCTTGTAGTGTTATAGTGTGCACAGGAGCACACACACACACACACACACACACACACACATACACACACAGAGGCACATATACTACCATCTCCTATTGCATTAAGTACAAGTCTTGTCCTTCCTTGTGACTTAGAGGAAAAACTAGCTAGGTAGAGATTGATAGGAAACAAATCATAAAGATTCTATCATACTTTGTCATAGCAAACAGCAGCTATCAAAAATGTCTAGAAACAAGGAAGATTTTATTGAGAAAATATAATTTGTATGTTTTAGACTTTTGAGATCCCTATCGAAGCCCTACAGAGAATCTTTACTTTAATAGTCAGTATGGCTTCTCATGTTAAGTATAGAAAAAACATAATAAATATAATTAAAACCCTGCAATATTAGAGTATTGATTATGAAGAAAAGTAAAAGGAACATAATATGTTCCATCCTATGAAATACAATGAGAGTTCAAAGACAAAATAGGTGAAATGGTAGAATGAGATGAGAAGGAGATTGAAGAGGTAAGAAAACAAATTGAAACCCTATATACAAAACTAAAGAGAAAAGCAAAGACATGAAAGAAAGAAAGAAAGAAAGAAAGAAAGAAAGAAAGAAAGAAGAGAGGGAGGGAGGGAAAAAGGAGGGAGGGAGGGAGGGAGGAAGGAAGGAAGGAAGGAAGGAAAACAAAGAGAAAGAAAGCATAAGATAAATTGATTCATTGCAAAAAATTCAATTTGCTAACTCATTCATAGGATCATCACAGTGAATACAAAGGAAAAAGGCAAAGGGAATAAAGCAGTGACAGTAGATTTGAAAGATATGATGAGAAAAGAGAATTTAACATAATATATCATTGATATCTTCAGAATAAATAACCCAATAGAGCATAAAAAGCATACAAAGTTAGCATAAAAGATAATTCCCCTGCAAGGAAGAGATACATTGAAGCTACACAGTGAGAACTCCTCTACATCTCAGGAACCTTGAAAAAAATCACACAGAACTACATCCTGGTTAATTAGAATGAATGGCAAAAATAGGGAAATGCAAGCACCCATAAAAATTCTTTAACTAAATGGAGTGGGGAAGATCAGCTTGGTTTTGGATTTCTACACAGTCACTGTTTGAATGTGAGGGAGCAATGTTCAAAGAGTTTGAGGAAAAATAAAGTGTGACCAAAAAATATTAGCCAGGATGTAATTTAAGTATTAAGGCAATAGACAGATATTCTGCAACATACATGGCCTCAGAAAAAGAGAAATGATGAACTCCTTTTGCAAAACAAAAGGGGGGATCCACATACATTTAAATCACACAAAATAAAAAAAGAATTCATAAATGTTAAAACTGGTAAAAGAACTGCAACTGTTTATAGTTATCAGACAAAGTATAAATTATTAAAATAGTTCCTAAATAATGATTATTATTTATAACAATATAATGTAAATTATTACAGTGATTAAAAGTGTAAAATTATTAGTATAAAAATAATAATTCAACTATCCCAAATCAGGAAGTGGTGAAGTGGGGGAAAAAGTCTGACTGTTAGTCACATATGTCATAAGAAGCAGCTAAAATGGAACGTGCGAGTGAAAAGAATTATCCCAACAGCTTGATGATTTTCATAATCTTTTTTTTGAAAGCTTATGAGGACTTTTGAAAAGTAGTTTCCCTTGTGATTAAAATTTTTTATTTAAATTTAAGCATTACTTTAATGGTCACATTAGTTTCATTTTTTTCTATTAAATCATGTAAAATAAATTTTCATTATTTTTAATTTAAAGGTAGCATGTATAATTTCATCTCATCTTACAAATTTTTTTTTTCCTAATTCCCCATTATTCCTTTGGTCCCTGTGATCATCTCGTGTTAACAATCATTATTTCAGGGTAGTGGTATTTTTTGTGTAATTTTTTAACATTTGTAGTTAACAGGTTTGTGGTTTAGAGTACAGATTGATTTGAATTTTTAATAGTAAAAATGCATTTTTTAAAAAGTGCAATAAAGTTATTAACCTAGAATAATAAAAAAGCAAGTTAAACTGTCCCAGTAATTTATTAGTTGGCATACCTCCATTTTTAGGAGGTCAGAGTACATTTTTCTACTTCTCCCCCTATTTTTTCATTTTCTTTACTTGTGCCCTGACGTTCATGGATGGAGAAGTCTGTTGAAATTCTTTGCCAAAGATTAGTCTAATAATTCGTAATTCTTACATTCATATTGTTTCTCATATTTATATAGTTCTCTTTTTCTCCTTCTGTTTCCTGACACATGATGACTATATGCTCAAGCACTGAAGTTGGACATCCTGAGTCTGAATCCAGACTTTGCACTTGCCAGCTTGTTTGAGCTAGATACTAACTTCTTTAACCTTCAGCTTTCTCACTGGTAATTTGAGGAATAATAATTTCTTAATGAAAGAATTATTGTGAGAATTAATTAGATAGTGTGCATAAAGCACTTAGTACTGTGCCTAGTACACAGCAAACTGACAACAATTAGATATGACGATGGTGATGGTGATGGACCTTCCACTTCCCTTGATTTCTTTTTTACATTCTCTTTCTCCCTAGACTGGAGCATCATCTACTTAGATCCTCATCTATCCACCTTCCTTTTTCTCACCCTCCTTTCACCATGCTACGGACCAAAGTAGACAGTGGCAGAGTGCCCAGATACTTTCATGATCTCCAAGAGTGCTCTTGAAAGCTATCACGCAAATTGAATAGAGGCAATAGCTTGATCCAAAATGAGAAAGAGAGTCTGTGTTCTCACATAATAGAGCTAAAGCCTCAAAACTTCTATAGTATCTAGCACAGCATTCTGTAATTAGACCTGGTGTTTAATAAAATGTTTTTGACAAAGATGGTGAGAAGAGCCCACCCACTTCACATAGGAGCATGGGAGGCTGGGATACAATGTGGTTATAAATACCTTCCCATAGGTGCCTGCAGACATGGATGGCTCTATGAGATTGGTAGTTGCATGTGTCATTTATCACCTGTGTTATTTACTCTTTAGTCTTTAGTTTGTGAACTTCCTTTAGTTATGAAGCTTTGTGATTAAATAGAAAGAGCTTCTTTTGTGTGTGGTAGGGGTACCCATTAAAAAGTTGTTCTTTATTCGTAAGTGATGTTAATCTGTTTATTATGATCTGCTTATAGAATCTCACCTATAAATGGGTATACTAACATGTGATTAAGTTATTATAAAGGTTTAAAAAAGTATATAAAGTTCCTGGTACAAAGTAGTTGCTCAAAAATAGTGGATTCTTCTCAGGTCAGATTAGTGTTTACCTGGAGGTGTGTACTATGCACAGAGAAGAGAAAGGAAGGAACACTTTGAATTTACTTCTTCACTGCTCAGAATATTCTATCTCCCTTCTCTTTCAGAGCTGGAGAATGCCCTCAAGTTGGAGGTGGAAGAGACTGGAATGTGGTTTTATGGCAGGCTGTGAACTATATAAACCACTTCACCGGGAAGCCATTTCCAAGTCACATAGTGTTGGTAATTAATGCTGTATTAGTGACACTTCTGTAAGTGGGTTACAGATTGTTGCTGTGGTGTGTATAAAGCTTATTGGATAAATGTCTTTAAGAAAGGGAAAGGCATTAGTCTCTTGGTGATCGATAGGATAATAAATTGTGTTTTGTTTCTCTACCTGGATTTAATGTTTACCTTTCAAATAAATGCTAGCTTACTCATTGCTTCTCTGGTTTTCAAGGCTCATAGTATCTTAAAACACTTACATTCACTCTCTCCCCAGTCAGCATGCTAATCCTTAGCTTCTCTGCAGGACAAACAGTCACACGAGTGAAAAGAACAGAAAATTAAAGCAACTAAAAGCAAAAACAGATGACTTAGGGGCTAAGTATGGAGCAGAGCTTGGATAATCTACTCATCAAGCAGCATGTGAATTCCAAGTAGAACCAGATTTTCAAATAGAAGCATCTCCCACCCACCAAAAACACACCCCAATGTCCCCCTCTAACATGTTAAGGCCTTTGTGACATTCTTTTGGAGAAATTTTCCCTTTATCACAAATTTCAATAATTTATGACATGTTTCTGGCTACCTAGCACTTCAGAGTGAATACAAATAATGTTTTAAATTAATAGCAACTTAACTATTCTATTCAGCTTTCCCCAATTCAAATATGATCAGGACTGAAGATTCCGCAAGAGCCAATGTGGAAATGCCTGTCATTAGAAACAGGATTAAAGGGAAGCAGGAGAGTTTTACTGGTGTAGTTTCTTTTCCTCTTTGCCTTCTTTTATCTGAGTTGCTCCTACAGAGACAGTTTCCTAAGGTCCAAAAAGGTCATGATTCAGCCACAAAAGAATGGGAATAGAGAGAATGTAAAAAAAAAAAAAAAGAGTCATAGTTTCTTTCCTTAATTTTACTCCCAAATGACTCATTCTGCAAAAGAGAAGTAATTTATTATATTCCTTATCCCTGTTTAGTATGGGCAGCTGGCAGAAACAGAGATGATTTCCTATCCCCCTTCTTCTACCAAATAACTTCTGTCCAGTATTGGGTGCCTACATAGCTAATCAATGACAGATTCTCTGTAATCATTGTTACAATTAAACACCCAAATGTAACCAGTAGTTCTTCCAGACGAGTATGTATCATGGAGGCAAGAAATGATTCAACAAGAGTTAATGGTCTTCCTACTATGTGGGGGGCACTCTGCTAGTATCTTGAACTGGAATGTAGCTATTGAGAAGGAATGAACAATTTAAAACCAGGGAGGAAGCCAAACTGCAGAATGGTTTTATTTTCCTCACCAACGCTATAGAGAATACGTCATTTTCCCACCTCCCATACTGTTGGGTGTGTTGATGCATGAGTGTAGGTAAAATGTGTGTGGCTTGCAATGGGTCGCATTTATATGCCTTGTTATCCCTACATAAATATGCCCAGCCCAGCTTTTGTTAATTGCTATTTAGAGTGATGGTGATTAAAGTAAATACAGGAGTACAAATAGGAATGCTTTAAAATGGTGGTGTAATCATTACTAATTCATTTTATATTTATTGTGGTATTAATTCTAATGAACCTTCTTGATATTAATGTGGGTGTTATAAGTACTCAGATTGAATTTTTCATTGTGAGTCAGTATTAATTAAATGAATGGTTATTATTACCTGTGTAATGGGCCTAGAAGGGATATTATTTTGGTGTTTATAAAAATCAATAGTAATGCTTTAATAGTAAAAGCTTGTTTTTATTCTTTCATGTTGATTATGGGTGCTGCCTGATTAATGCATGCTTATTGTACAATAATACAGTTAAGTAGATTCCAAGCTCATGACCCTAAGTTCCTGTCAGATCTTCCTTACCCACAAAAGAAAGAGCAAATCCAATTAGACGTTTTGTTTTTTCTAACTTCTTGAAATTGAGAGCTTGCGTATGGTTAGCATAGAATGCTCCCAGTTAATCAGGTTGTTAGAACAATCAACATAATTTTCTAACAGTAAGTTAGATGAGGTGATATAAAAGGGCTTGAAAACTATAAATTATTATTTTCTTAACCCTGAACTGTTGGAATATTTTATGGTATTCAAAGACCTTTCATGACCGTTTCCCTACTAATTATTATTATCACCAACAAAATTTTTAATAATAAAATGTATTTAGTTGAGTGCTGTGAAATAGTTAAGAAAATAATTCAGCAGGACAGAGAAAATCTTGCTTCTGGGCTGGAAGCCTGGCTCCAGGGCTTGCTAATCACATGCCCTGCAAGGCTTAGTAACACACGCACGCACCTCATAGATCTATGAAGCACTGTGCCCAGTGACTGGCACAGCATAGCTCCCCATTCATGTCAACTAATACAATAATAACACAACTCTGCAGGGGATGAAGGAAGCTGAAGCAGGTTTGGAGCCACCTGAAGTTAAAGAAGAGGCATTTAGGTAACATTTTTGTTAGCACCAGGAAAGGGACATGAAGAAAGAAATATGGGTGGGGGAAGGGGGTGAGAAGCAGAGTCCGGGGTCAGAAAGAGGGTGATGAGGCTGGGTGCTGAAACAGCTCATACACGGGCTGAAGGGAACCAGCTGTCAGATGGCAGGCCCTGGCATTTTCATAGGACTTCACTTGGAATGAGAAGAGGAGGAAGGAAGCACTCCATTGAATTGGTTGAAGGAGCCAGAAACAAGCCTGGGACACTAAGAAAACTGACCACACAGTGTCTACGTATTGTGAGGAGGCAACATTAAAAATGAACCAATCTTTCCAAAGTGTATGTCACCCTTAGGAATTTATTGCCAAAATGGGACTGACTTTTACCAGATTTTATACATCTGAGTTAACTGACCATTTGATTTACTTCATGAGTTGATAGGAAATACTGGAAGCAAAAATGTAGTCATTCTTTCAATTGCACCTCTTTCAAATGGTGTCTCGCATTAGATAGGATTAAGATGGTTGTCAAAATGTGTAAGATATATAATTTTAATGCTTTGTCAGGAGTAAAAATTATAATCTATATTAGTCTTATATTGATGTGGCATATGAATGTTCATATATTTAACAAAAGAAGTACTATTGTAAAATATTAAAGATTAGTTTTCACTTAATGTGAAATGACACATCTGTTATGTAGAGGTTTTAAATGTAGAAAATGTGTCCATTAAAAAACAAAACACAAATTTTGATAATTATTTAATAGCACACAAGATACATTTATAATCTCATTGGTTGTAATATAATTGCTTTTGTATTAAAACATAAATTAAAAATTTACCGTATTTTGAAAAATTAACCTTAATGCATAAAGTATTGTTAAAATCTCAATACATGTTAAATAATGACGGTTAATTTATGTTCCCAATGGTTTCAATACATAGTGGCTTATAGTATAATTTGAATCGTGGTGTAAACGGAAGTACTCTTAATATCAAAGCACAAAGAATCAAAAGAAAATGAGGAAAATTTCAAATGGAGAGAAAAATTTTATTTTATTTTATTTTATTTTAAATAGCATGTATTTTTAAAATACTGTTATAAGATGTGCACAATATTCTGCTGAGTTCTAATATTTTCTTCCTCTCTCTTTTTTCCCTCCCACCTGCTTACCGCCCTGTATCCTTGGGGAAAAAAATTCAAGGGGAAAAGGTCATTAGGTTCTTTCTGTCACCAGAATGCTGATTTCATAAATAAAGCCAGCATTTTATTTTATTTTTTAAAAGACTTTATTTGTTTGAGAGACAGAGAGAGAGAGAGAGGGAGAGAAAACGGGAGGAGGAGTGGAGGGAGAGGTACAAGCAGATTCTACCCTGGAGACCTGAGCCTGGGTGTCTCTCCCTCCTCCATGCCACCACCTGGAGATGATGACTTGAGCAGAAATCAAGAGTGGGATGCTTAACGACTGAACCACCCAGGCGCCCCAGTCAGTATTTTAAATACAGATGAATTATGTGTAATGGTCTCTCCTCACTACAGGGAAGGATGAATGGTGGAAAAATAGAAGGAAGGGGGGAAAGGCAAAAAGGAGAAGGATAGAAATATACAAGGTACACTGAGGGGGAAAGTAAGTGGTGAAGAACAGTGCCTAATGCAGGAGAAGGAAGGAGAGGAAATGAGAAATGTAGAGAAAGAGTGGTTCAGTAAATGACAGGGGGATAACGCTGGGAGCTCACCGCGGGCCTCAGAAGTTAAAGACCTGTATCAGAGTGCTGTCATAAAGACGAGCTGTGCGGTCTAATCTGTAGTTCCCTCCACCGGTCTTCATCACGCCCTACTGATTGGAATAGTGCGAGAAATGATGCACCAGGATTGCAGATCATAGAACACTATGGAACTGATTTGACAGACGGAAAAAAAACAAAAACAAAACTGGGACAGTGACGTTTTCGTCACTTAACCCTTTCGCGCAAGGCCCAGCAGGGTTTAAGCACACGTCAAGTACTGATACCATTCGCGACTTCCAATTCTCCCGCCGCGGAGGAAAAAGGAAAATGGAACAACAAAACGAAACAAAACACCAGGGCCTCTCTTCAATTATTAAAAACAGCGGTGGCATCTTTACATATCTTCTAGGTAAGACTAAGATCCTAAAGTGATTCCGGCTTCACTTTCTAGCCTGAATTGTTAAAATCTCTTCTTCCGCTGTCAGGAAACCAGTGCTACGTTTCTCTTTTGATCCTCCCATCTCTCTTCTGAAGTCAAACGTGGCAAAGAGAGAACCTTAACGTCCATGTAATCAAAATAGCTGTGGCTGTTTAAAAATAATTGGTTCCCAGGGATATATGATTCAGTAATTATCTGCATTAAGTTTTGGATTAGATATTTGCTTCTTGGATATAGTGGATATTTGATATTTAAGAAGCATGGATATTGCTATTGATAAACAAAATGAGGTCTGAGAGGCTTACTTAAGGGAACGTGGCCCTGACTCGGCAGCTGTGCCCTGGAGCAGCGCCATTGGCTCTGCGCGACAGTGACCACCGCGCCTGGGGACATTCCTTTTGTTTTACTCACCCATCTTCAGGGTTGAATGATGTAGGGTCAACAACAAAAATATCAGTAAACTAAAAACTAGAAATAAATCTGTGTATATTCTCTGGGTTCTAGATTGCTGAGTTTCTAAGTTAAATCTATCAGAATAATACTCTAAGCCACGCTCGTTCTTGGTTTCCTCTTTGTTTTCTGCTAACCCTCATATTGCATTTTTCCACTTGTCAGGCATACAATACCTCTTCCCGTCATTCTCACTGTTTACTATGTTATTGATGGCAAATTAATGATGCAGTCAGAGCTTTTAAGTCTCTCCCTTATAAAATAGGTAAAATGATTCTGTCCGACATTGTTTTGGTGACTGCCAAATGAGCAATTATGTATATTCTCTTGGCCAGTGTCTGACACATGGTAAGTATTCATAGCAAGTGTTATTGTGTCTCCTTAGTTTGCATTACAAATGTACTTTTATATAATTTATAAACAAAAAAGAGACTGTAGGCTATCACTATTTCTTTCTTCTACCCTGAGAGAATTAAAAGAGCCCAGGTTCTTTCATCAGTCAGGTTGGAACAGTTGTGTACAATAATATCAGATTATATAGGAAGATTTACAGTTTGCAATGTGATTCCACATTGCTCCTTATGCAGATCT
Organism: Ursus maritimus; assembly: GCF_017311325.1. Taxonomy (NCBI): domain Eukaryota; kingdom Metazoa; phylum Chordata; class Mammalia; order Carnivora; family Ursidae; genus Ursus; species Ursus maritimus. Next base: position 39,118,250 of record NW_024427107.1, on the reverse strand, counting down.
GACCTCTGAATCCCGCGTCTCCCAGCCTCATTCACCATTGCTACACACCCCAAGTCCCCCTGTTGCTGTCAAATGGGAAGATTCTGTATTCCCTAAAGCGCATCATAGACCTTGGGTCTTTGACGCCCTCTGTTAAGCAGCTGCTTGGACTTGAAAGACTTTATGCCATCTACCTTCTGATGAGTTGTCTCTCTTTTAAATGGAACTGCTTGGGTGGAATCCTTCACAAAAAAACTGGTATTGGCTGTGAACTGCAGAATGTTTAGAGTCTGCTTTTTATTCTTTGCACAATAATTTCACTTGTAACTGTCAAGAGGTAAATTGAAGCACACTGAAATTTTCAAGAGTTTATCTGAGCAAAGGTGGGTTGGAATTGGGCAGTGCCAAACCAAAAGTAGTTAAGAGGATCCGGCCCACAGAAGCTAGGGAAAAGGCTGTGCACAGGAGAGGAGGAAGCAGAGCAAGGAAAGTTATCTGATTGGCTATAGCTTAAGTGGTTGTCTTATTTGGGGAAGACTAATTGGCCATTTGAAGTTGGTTGTTCTTAAATTTAGCTCTATTTTGGATATCAGTGCATTTACAGAATTTAACTGTGGCTTGGGTTTTGGTTTGCTTATATAGGCTGCCAAGGCATTAGAGCCACTTCAGTGTAACGACCTCCTTGTTTACTGACTTTAACATAACATAATATTTTGTTTTGTGAATTATTCTTTCTTTATCTCTTCTCACCAAGTAAGTGGCAAACCGGAGAGAACATGTCATGTACAATGCACGTCAAGCAATTTATCCACAGGCAGAATTCACTGGCCATTGTTTTACTAATTCTCTTAAATATAAAGTAATGGAGATATGGAATTTTAGGGTGAGAGGGGCATTGAAAGCCTGAATCTACTCTGTTGATCTAATGATGAACTCTTCTTCTATGAACCCATGCCGAGCAGTAGTCCGGCCAGCATTATGCTATTCCAGAAGCAACCAACACTCCACTCCACCAACCCCACTCTAGTTGGTCACCTAGAGTTGACTAATACATCTTGTGCAACCATCATGGATAAAATAATATCAGGTGATTTTATTCAACCCCGAAAAACTTCTCCCATAGCTCTCAATTTAAAAATTCATCATGGTACAAAAAAGATGAAACTTCATACCACTAAGAAACCGAAGCCAGCAATTTATTAAAATCTGAGAGGAATCTTCTTTAGCTACAGAATTAACTCGTTCCACTTTCACTTTTTTAAAGCTGGTTTGAGCTGATTTGCTGAACACCATCCATGTCTCATGGAGATTTTACTTTCTAAAGTAAAACCATGTAGCTGAACAGGTACCATGAAAGGAAGGGCTTCTCCTCACTGTGTGATCCTGTCTTGGACACACAGGATATACACAAACTGCAAAACACTGTACTTGCTCAGGGGTGTTTATCCACGGCCACATTTGGTACTTCCTTTTCTACAAACATTCAAAGATCACAACTCTTAATAGATAATATGTGGGAGGTACTGAAGACACGCACAGAGTAGGGAGGAAAATGAAGACGGGACACTGTTCTACGTTATTCTGCAGGGGCTGTTCCCTTTGCATGAAGCATCAGGGTAGCAAACAGGGTAGAAAGTTCTTATGGAGCTGCTTTTTGTCTTTCTGAGAATTCTGGAGACTTCTGGAGAATTAATCAACACAGAGAACAGCAGAGTCAGATAATGGAGAGATGGATGACCTGCCTGAAGCCTGATTGGCCTGGACTTCTCAATTCCTGGAATCAATCACTGCCCTTTTATTGAAGGCTGTTTGCTAGAAACCTGATGACAAACAAAATACTCCTGATTGATACATCATGTCTCTCAGCTGAGCTTAAGCACTGCTTCCTCAGGTGAGCCTTCTGTGACACAACTGCAGCCATAACCACCTCCTTCCTCCGCCTTCTACCTGGCTGGTCCAGTTCCTTTGTTCTATGTTGTTCTTATGCTCTCATGAAATAGTTTATCTCAGTGTGGGGTTTGACGTTTGTGTATGTGATGATGCTCAACATGAGTCTTTCCTCCAATGACGATGGCGATGATGGTGGTGGTGATACTGTAGATACTGAGATGTAACCATGTGTCAGGCACTGCTGTAATCATACTGAACACAGATTCTCATACTTGAAAACTGAGGGGCAGAGGTGTTGCTATTTCTACCTTGGACTAACAGATAAATGCTAATGGATAGTGGAAATTGGATTGGGGGATGGGGAAATCAATCACTAATTCATCAATTCGTCCATAACATGAAATCCAAGAATGGGACTAGTAATCTACCAGCATTGAAGTGGACATTAGGAGCAGGGGCAAAGGCAAGTAAGAGAAATATGTGAGTTTTAGATATGTAGATTCATCCTTAATCAAGAGTAAATAAAAAAAAAATCCATAACATGGGGCCTTTGGGGGAAAAAGTCCTTGGCATAAGAAAAATAGAGTATTGTATAAAAGACTCAGAGGAAATCACACCACTACAAATGGCTTAGTACAGGAAATAAAAAAAAAAAAAAAGGACTTCTTATTTTCAATAAGAGAGGCAAAATCATGGCCTGCATAGAAAAATAACAACAAAACATCATAAGGAGAGAGCAGAATAAGGTTGTAAAAGTTAGGTCGACATACAGAATGAAATAAAAAAGCAGATGCTTGTCGTGCCAAAAAAATTATAGTAATAAAATCAAAATAAAAAAATCACGGAAACCAAAAAGAAAAATCATGGAATTAAAATCTGCACTGGAAACACAAAATAATAGAATTAGTTCTGGAAAACTGGCGTAGCTACATAAAGGACCAATTGAAAGCCTCTGTCAGGACAGAGAGAGAGCACGAAGACACTTGGGGCACTCCCCAGTGGCTGGCCAACCCCACCCGCACCCCCTTTCCCAGCACCTACCAGCTGATGGTGGCATGTACCACGTCTGGCCAACAGGCAAAGGGATAGTCCTGGACTATATCCATTCCAAATAAAAAGACAGAACGTCACTGGGAGAAAGTCTCCTTTGCCTTTTTGTTCCTGCCCCTTGTTTCCTCTTCGGAATGCAGTTACGATGGTAGTTGCAGCCACCACATTAAAACTAAGATGCAACAAGCCCACAAGCTAAGGCTGGAGGAACAAAGAGATTGGATGAGCCTAAGGCACTGATACTATTTTACAGCCATTGCACTAGCCATGTCCCGCCTAACTCTGGCCCTTTTGCTATATAAGACAAACCACTCTGCTTGTTCCATCCAGTTTGCTATGTTTTCTGGGATTCACACCTGAACATATTCCAGACCCAGAAAGATTAAAAAATTACAACGGCGGATATAGAAATCAGAAAGAGAGGCAATTTAATAATACCAGAAGTTTTCCTATTAAAAACCAGAGAAAATGAAATAAAAGTAACAAAACAAAATGTAAATAGAAGATATTTGCCTGACAAAAGATATCTGAGCCAGCTGGTCTAAATGTGTCATCCTGTATCATGCCAAATCAGTAAAGGCTGACTCACCTTAAGACATAGATGAGGAAGGAACTTCTTTTTCATTAAAAGGATATATAAAAAAAAGCTCTATATGAATCAAGTTAGAAAAGCAGATCACCCAAGAAATAATAAACATTAGGAAGAGTCTCCAGCTTTTCACCTCTCTAGGAGCAAATTCCACCCCCCCCCAAAAAAAGCCATATTAGGAGTTCTGATTCAAATTTAAAACCTAGACAAAATTTTGTGTGTGAGGACTACAGAAAGATATTCAGATATGTAAGGACTTATGAAAAAGAAGCTACCCTTTATCATTATTAAAGGAAAAATAATTTTTTTTATTTTAAAAAATTTTAATTCAATTTAGTTAACATATACTCTATTATTACTTTCAGGGTAGAATTTAGTGATTCATCAGTTGTATGTAACACCCAGTGCTCATTACATCAAGTGCCCTCCTTAATACCCATCACCCAGTTACCCTAGTCCCCCACCCACCTCCCCTCCAGCAACCCTCAGTTTACCAGATCAAGAAAACTAAAATGAAAAGTAAAAACAAAGAAATTGGGAAACTGGAATAAGTCCAAATAAATAAATACGTAGAGTAAAGGCTGGAAAGTTGTGAGAACACAGCTGATTTAAAATAAACAACCTCAGTAATTTTGAAAATTACTGTTCCGAATGCACTTTCTTGAGCAGACCCCTACAGCCCTTGAGAGTGGTTGGCCAAGTATCTGTCATTCCAGTTGTTTTTCCTCCATCTGGGGAGAGAGACAAAGGTATATGCCCTTGGCACTGCTGAAGTTCTTTCTGGCTAACACCGGCTCACCATCGAGCTTCCTAATATGGTGGCCTCAAAACACTAGCTTTTTCTTAAAGCTCAGGCATGGCCCCCTACAGTGGTGCTCCTGTCTTTTATTTTCTGTATCTTGATGCTTTGACACCTGGGGCTTTGCTGACCCTGGAGGGGATCAGCCAATTCCTTGAGTAAACATCTTGCCCAGAAGCACACCTTTCAAATACAAACTAACCAATCCGGAGCCCATACTCCCACCCCCTTCTTTATCCTGCTTTTACAATCCTGCCCTAATTGCTCCAAGACCAGGTACCAGTCAACTAAGGACAACTCGTATGCCCCCACAGACTGCTGAAATTATTCAAACTAGTCCATCCAAAACCTGGTTAGCCTCCTTTACATGTTCTTTCCCATGGTAACCGCAACAAAAGCTCTTGCTCACATTTTCCCCTCACTCACTCTGGCTTCTGACTGACCCTGGTGCTACCATATGTGTCCCCGTGTATGACACGCTTCCTGTTTCCAGGATCTGTGAGTCTAGTACACTTCTTTCTTCGTAACAGTCATTTCTGTGTCTGCGTGTCTTACCATACCCGTTTAAACGAAATCCCGATACCCTTAAAACACACAGGGACTCCCTGATGTGAATGGCACACTCTCTGGCTGACCTTTGGAATCCCCCACTTCTCAACCTCTTACTGCTGGCATCTGCTAATCTCTCCTGGCCTCCCTTTTGGGCAGGCTCCAATCATGAGGGCTTGAGCCAATGTGACAGACACACTCCACCAAGCCAACTGGCACAAGTGCAGGATTCTCCCTATCGCAGCCCTTGCTTTCATGCGGAGCTTCCGGCAATCTCAGGCCTTGTGTGTGAACTCACCAGGTGGAACACAAACACCAGTCTCTGTCCTCCAGGGACACATGTCACTCACAATACTTATTTCCTGGCTTATGGTGGCGAGTACAGGGCCCAGCCAGGTGCAGTTTCCCGTGTTGGCTTGTGTAGACTTTCCTAGGACAGCTCTCCTCACCCTTTCTCTTTTGGCTAGGATAAAAGGGAACTGCCACAGCTGGTAGGTCCATAATGCTCAAACTCAAGGGCTCTTTTCATCCCCTTTGGAAATGGAGGTGGGTGATGAGAATGATGGGCACTGAGTTCTGATAATTTTTTAATATACAATGGGGATGCCTGCTACTTCTATTTAGAATACAGAAGCACTTCTGCCTGATTTCCTCAGCTTTGGGGGCCTAAGCTAAAATTCCAATGCATCAGGAAAAACCTCACTGTGTATCTTGCATGCCAGCACTAGAAGAAGAATCTCCATTGTAGGAAATTTAATATAGTGAGGTTTAGAGCCACTGAAATCTTAAGCAAGTAGTTTCTGCTTTAATCAGTTCCCTAGTACCAGTGAAATTTGAGGGAATTTCATTTAAAGGTCCCAGGGCATTTTATTCTTAAGCACGAGAATATAGCAATACCAAATAATTTACTTCTCTATGATCACATTAAAATGCACTGCACAATTCTTTAATTACCATCTCAATCTAATTCTCTAAGAAGTTTGCCCTAATTGCATTGTTGCTATGCATGGATGCAAATAAGATGGTTGTTTCCCTCGTAGCAAATGACTGTTTCCAATACATACCAGTCTATTCTCTTGTCAGAAAGGCCGGCGTGGTTCCACTGAACCACTGAAAGTTGTTGCCCTATCACAAATGATAATAGCCAAACCCAGAAACCAAAGAGCACATTGCTCCCCACCAATCCCACTCCCCTCCCCGCCACACATACACCCACACACAGCAAAGAAATGTCCACAAATAAAGCAATGAAAAGCAGAAAATTCCCTGAAGACTGGCAAGATGGAGGTGTGAATTGGACATTTGTGGAATGGCACTAGCCAGAAGGTATGTGAAACAAACAACCCCCAGCTGCTATGCTTTGCTTTTGCAAAAAGATTTTAAGGTTGGTTCACAAACACAGGTGTGAGAAGGAAGAGACAGGAGAAGGAGAGGATGATATACGGGCAACTGGCAACCACAAATAGCCCCGTTGCTCTTTTAGGGTTGGGAAACAGATGCCTTGGTATGGGGCAGGGGGGCCATCCACCTCACTCCTCTGAGCTGCTCCTGTTGATTCCTGGAAGTCACAGTGCAGTTTGAGTAGGTGTAGGCAGATGCTGGGGGGAGGTTCAGGGGTGGCTCAGGTGAGGGTCTGATGTCTGGTTAAATGCTTTTTTCTTTTTGAATCAACTAAATGGAATATTTGTCATTTGTAAAATTTCCTCTCCTTAAAATCACATTTATATTCCTATAGGAAATAAGTAAGAATAAATACTTCTCTATATGAATTTTTATATATGCACACATATGGGCACTTATTTTAGTTTATTTCACTTGGCATATTTTGTCCCTCTGCAAAAAGCCTTTGTTATGGAACACCTTATGCAAGTGTACTATAGTCGTAAAACTCGGAAATCTGTATTTTTCCAATCATGATGTGGGCTTGGAATTTAATTTTGTAGATTAGATTATGTAAATGGCCTAAAAGAAATTTTAAGTTTTGTAGATCAGGTATGAGATCTGGAGTCACGAGATCATAATGATCAAATCGTCCTCTCACTTCTGCTTGAGGGAGCTTTGGGTGGTGACACTTCCTTATATTTACTTGTGATTCTTTGTATGTCAGTGAATTATTTCTTTAGTTGAATGGGCAAGTTGGGATTGATATACTTCTTTTCACTGAAAGCTCCTGGAACATTCAGGTTTATGAAAACAAAGCCCTTTATTTTAACATTCAGAGAAGAAGAAAGTGACTTTGTAGGTGAGTGAATCTCTTTGGCAAATTTTGGAATAAGTCATGTTCTCTCCAAATGCTTTAAATACTAGGATTGCAAATTTGGCATATTGTCAGCATGACATTAGTTTATCCCTTGACTATACTGAAGAGGTTTCTTAATACCTTGGATGGTACTTTCAGAAGGACAAAGAGATATACTGGCTTCTTCTCTAATCTACTCTTCACAGATATTTAAATTTTTCTGCTGAGCACCTATTCCCCCTTCTGTAATAGCATTCCAGTTTTCCTTGATAGAAGCATCCTGTTTAGGATTGCCCATTAAAATACAGGACTCCCAGTTAAATCTGAGAAACAACAAATTTCAGAGAAACAACAAATAACATATCAATGTAAACATGTCCCAAATATTGCATAGGACATACTTACATTAACACTATATTCATTGTTTATCTGACATTCAAATTTAACCGGGCATCTTGTATTTTTATTTGCTAAATCTGGCAACTCTAACACTCTTATACCCTCAGTGCATTTGGTCAGGTGTGGCTGATCCCTCCACTCAGCTTCCGGAGGAAGGCATGTGACCATACTCTGCCAATCAGAGTATGGCCATAATGATTGATTCAGGAACTAGGTCTATCATTATGCCAGGTCAATAAGAACACTTTTTGGCCCTTTTACTAGAACTTTTTGGGGGAAAGAAGCCTTCTTTTCCATTGAGATTATTCAGGAAGCAAACCTAGAACTGCTGGAGAATGATATGTACAAAGAGCCTAAGAATGAACTTAACACAGAGAATAAGGGACACAGACTCACAGAGTCAGGAGACATAAACAGAGACTGAATCTTGTTGACATCATTTGAGCTCCGTGATAAGGCTGTGTCTGAAGCTCAAAACCTTATTTGACCCAATAATTTCCTTTTTTATTTAAGTCCATTTGAATTTTGTAGGCATTTTGAAGTCTTCAATCTTAGTCCTCTGCTTTTAATTTGTGTATTCTTGTTCCTCTTTCATGAAATGTAAATGAGATGAATTGCTTTATGACAATTTGGGCACAGTGAATCACACATTTCTTTATTTGCAAAATTAGTTCTAGGTCAAAACTTCTTTTCAAATTGTTGGGAAATATCACACCTTGGGGACTCTTCTTATCCTCCCCTGGAGAGTAAAAGAACTAGAGAAGATAAGGAATAACATTCCATTATATGGATATACCATATTCTGTTTAACCTTTTATCAGATGATAGACATTTTGTTTGTTTCTACTTTTGGCTATTATGTATAGTTCTTCTATGAAGATTGAAGTACAAGTTTCTGCATGGACATATGTTTTCATTTATCTGACACTGCTTTTTGCTATCACTTGGTGTCACCATTAGGCATGGTCTTCTCCTAGGCCCAGGGCTCTAACACATGACAAGGAAAGTCATTCCTGCTCATTTTTCTTTCCTAATTTCTTTCATCTCTAATCTATCCAACACTTTCAGGAAGACCTCTGTGATTACTTTACCAAATCAATCAATAGTTCAAAACTTCTCATAGCCTGCCATTGTTCTCAGAACAGAGCCCAAACTTTAACTTTTAAGATTTTCATTAATATGGGCTTTCAACTCCAAATAATATTTATGCCCCCCCCCGCCCCCGGACACAACAAAATCTCTGGATGATCCTCCTAGATTGTCAAGATCTTCCCTAGTCCAGTAGCCAGCCAGGCTCATTTCTCTTATTGAATTTAGCTTTATATTCACTTTCATCTAGCTATCTTCACTTAGATGGCCTCCTTCCCTCTTGTGCATTTTTCTAAGTCCTATACATCCTCTATGTTATCTAAATCTATCACAGAGTACTTTACCTTTCCTTGATTTCCAAAGCATTTAATGTCTATACCACTCATGTTTGTATTTAATCACTAATTGTCTTATATTGTTCTGTAACTGCATAATGGGCATGTGTCATATCTCTCTAGCCATATGAAAGGTCCACAATGGCAGGTATTGTGTCTAAAAGGAGGCAGATGTAAAAAGATTAAAAGTCCAATGATGGCTAACTCCTGATTCTAGTAATAGATGGTTGGGTAATTCAGAGCAGCCTTTCCAATAAGGATTACTTGAAAAACTGGGCAAATATATTTTAAAAGTCTGAGAAGGGGGAATGAACCACAAGAGACTATGGACTCTGAGAAACAAACTGAGGGCTTCAGAGGGGAGGGGGGTGGGGATTGGGATAGACTGGTGATGGGTATTAAGGAGGGCACGTATTGCATAGAGCACTGGGTGTTATACGCAAACAATGAATCATGGAACACTATATCAAAAACTAATGATGTATTGTATGGTGACTAACATAACATAATAAAAAATTTAAAAAAATATTTTAAAAGTCTGATTTAATCACTGAACTAAGACACCTGAGTTCGTGTATGAAGGTAGCACTACAGTCTTTTAAATATATCCTGAGGCATTTGAATATTCATTGGAACCCAGACCTCACATGATAGGCAACAAAATAAAAATCCTAGATGGATTTTAGATCTAACTGTGAAAGACTAAAAAATAAAACTTCTAGGAGATAATTAAGAAAATATCTTAATGGTCTCAGGATATAGAAGTACTTCTTAAATAGTACATTGAACATGTTTAGCATAAAGGAAAAGATTAATAAAGCTAAAATTTCTGTTTATCACCATTAGAAGAGAAAAAAGGGAATTGTGGAATAAGATATTTCTCATACATAACCAAGAGCTGATAACCAGAACATTAAAAAAAAAAAAAAAACTCTTAAAAACAAATAAGAAAAAGACCACCAAATGGAAAAATGGGCAAATAGCTGGAATAGGCACTTCACAAAAGAGATATACAAATGGGGTGGCATTTTCTACCAAATCGTAGAAATGTGACACACATTCAAGTATGTTCATGGCAGCATTGTTGGAAATAGCTGAAAACTGGAAACAATTCAAATATCCATCAAATGGAATGGATACATAAATTGTGATACCTTCATATACTATACCTACCACCATATAGTATACAATAAGGGAAATGTACACAGTGTAGCTACAACCTAAACATGGATAAAGCATAGTTCAAGTGAAAAATGTTGAACTCTAACTATATGTGTGTGTGTATATGTACACACACATGCAGGCAGGCATATACGTTTGTCTATATACAAGCACACATGCACACATATACAGATTCTATTTATATAAAATACACACAGTCAGTCTTTAGAAATGAATGCTTGTGTGGTAAAAATGGAAAGTAAAGGAGGCATTACCCTATCTTTAAAGATAGTAGTTACGTTTTGTGGGAAGTGAGGAGATAACAATTTACAGATAACACTAAATGGGCCTCTGGTAATGTTTTATTTCTTGACTTTAGTGATGGTTATGACTGTATGCTTCTTAGACTTTACTAAAAGTAATTTAAAAGAAGGAGGACGAAAAGGAGGAGAAGGAGAAGAAAGTGTGAGTGACTCTCCCCCCACCCCATTCACTTTTTTGGTGACCTTAGGCAAACTGCAATATCCTTTTGGACCTGATTTGCTCATCTATAAAATGGGAATCATGTTACCTTTTTCACAGAACTTTCATGCGAATTATGAAATCCTGCATATAACGGCAATTGATAAAGATATAAAGCACTTTATTAATTTTGAGAAAAATAATAGTATTATATTAATATCTAATGCCATTCTAGAACTGTAATAATCATAACAATAGTCAGGTTTCAGTAGGTCTTCAAAGATTATTCTGTATATTCATCTGAAAACTCAGAATAGAATTGAGTTAGGATGAAACATTAAAATGAAATTATTTGTAATAAAGTTGATTTCTTCCAACTTATAAATTTTGGATTTATTCTGTACCCTGAATAATGGTGGTTCTTCCAGAGAGAAACTCAGAGAATTCCTGAGTGAATCAGGACACAACACTGTTCCCCCAGATCCTTGAATAAACATTCCTTGAATTGTTGCAAGTCTTAGACTAATTTCCAGAGTTGTTAAAAAATTGCTTTTGACAATTTTTATCCATGTTCCCATTGCTTTTATGGAGAAGTGGGTTTTCAGAGGCCCTTAATCTACCTTTCCTGATGATGTCTTTCTAAGGTCCCCAATCCTGACAAAGCTTCCTTTTCCCCTACCCCCATCCTGACGACTTGCCACTTAGGGATCTTCCATACAAAGCCTGACACAAGTTCTGCCAGTTTCCCCACTGAAATAAATAGCTGATAGCCACTTTCTGTCAGCACCACTCACTGCTTTGGAGACAATAGCTCTTGCCTATGTTTTTTTCTGCTTCCCTGATCACATTCTCTGTTTCTTTGACATCAAACTCCAAATGATCAGACTATTCAGGTAAGATTGCTTTTACCCTATTTTGTTTGAATTTCTATCTAGCCAGTTACAGTCCTTCATATCCTTTCATTCCTGAGTGTCTAATGTCAATATCTGTATGCTCTACCAAGTCTTGGTTTAGATAACTATTTTTCTTTAGGCTGTGGCCTCTGTGCTTTTCACTCCTACACTACATTCCTCAAAGAACTCTTTCCTTCCCCTGGTGTCAGCTGCCACAGCCATACTAATGATTTATAAATCTCTCCAAGCCTTCCCTGATCTAAACTCAAGTCATATATCTCTCAATATCTTTATGACATTTCTACTTTGATATATCTCCATTAACCCTAACACAACAGCTTAAATGGAACTCTAATGAACTCCTATTGTCACATTTAAAAATAATTTTGACATCTAAAAGAATTTTAAAGGTAAAATAGCAGTCACTACAAAAAAAAAATCAAAGGAGAGTTTCTTTAATAACAAACAGCAAACAAAAAAATTAATCCCTTCTTCAACATTATCTTCTGAATCTTTTGAAATCATATCATGGCAGCTAGCCAGATAACTCTCCCTCTCATTCTTGGAACTCCCCTAAACTCTCCCTCAAGCGCAGCATATGCTGGATATTGCTTGTCTTGTTACCATTCCTTCCACCCCCCCCATCTCACGGTCTTATCTATAAATAACTCTCTGTCCTTTCCAGTATGAATCAATCAGATCAGGCTTCTTTATTCTCCCTCTCACGCATTACCCCAATTCTACACAGTAAAGCCTTAGAAATTAACCTGGCAAAGATGGAGTTCTTCTTAGAGCTTAAGGGAGGAAAAAGGTAATAAGAACAATCTCATATTAATATTATTTTTTCTATTGTATCATGATATTCCAAACCAAATAAGGCTTTCTATTTCCTTCCTCAAATGACACCCAGGCACTGGTCTCCTTGGTGATTATCATGACATATCTTTAGGTTTTAAGTGGCTCCTTAAGACTTCATGCATGAACTTAGAAGCAATTTTGAAGAAAAAGTGCTATTATGAGTTGTACTGATGGTTTGATTTTTTTAAAAAAAATGAATTATCTTATTATAATGAGACAGAATATCCAAAATAACCAGCCATAAAGAAAATACTGTCATTACTATGATCAGACCAGAGAATGAGGATGCCTACTTATATTCAGATTATTCAATAAATTACTGAAATATTTACCATGCATTTAATATTTGTAAGGATGATTCTTTGAATTGGCAGTGAAGGGAGACTCAGCAAAGGCTTTTGAAGAAAAATGGGCTGTGAAATGGTCTAGGAGGTTACAAAAAGCTACAAGAGTAACATCTACGTATGCCCAGCATCAGGTATGTTCACTGAACACATTGAATACTGTTTGTTACAGGCTTGGACACCTGAAGGGAGGACCATGTCTAGCACACATTTATTTATCAGAAAGCATTTCAAAGAATTAATGGGATCTAAAAAATAATTACTGGGATAGTATAAAATACAGAAGGAATGAGAAATTAAGGCCATCCAGTTGATCATTTTGGGAAGCTTACACATTTTGGGGAAGCTATAGATAGTAAATATTTCTTTAAAGAAAATGCCTCCATTTTGTATGATAGGAACATTTTCATAAATGAAAATCTGAAGAATAGTGGGATACAGTGAGGACAAGCACTCTTATCTGTGTATGGTTGTTATAATTACTTATGTCTTCAGCTCCTTTTCAGGCAAAATATTAATCAATTGACATGGATTCACATACAAAAGAATGAGTGAAGGGAAGTGCCTATCATTTCAAAGAAAATAAAAACTAATTAGTTAATAAAATGTGAACAAAATAATTACTGCTCTTAGTTAATACGAACTTAATTTGGCTCCTTTCCTTCTCACCTTTATGTTTCTTTCTCCCCTTCATTCATAAATCCTGAACATTTTTCCTTTGAAGTATCTTTTGTAGAATTTCCATTATGTGCATGGCTACAGAATTCAGCATCTTCTTCCTTAAATAGCTAGAAATCAAGCAGAGGCAATAACTGGAAGTTAACAACAACAACAAAACCAAAAATAAAAAACAAAGGAATCCATTTCAATAGTCTAGAAGTAGAGCTAGTCTTAGGACACCATTATGGGATAAGGAATGCCAAAAGCAGCTAGGATGGAACTGGACCCATGTGAGTGTGGGCAGCAAAGAAAAGAAATGCGGAAGGTAGAGAATAGACTCAGTGCATCAGATCTCAGAACACATCTTTTTAAACACACTTTCAGAGAGTGAGGGCCCTCACCACTCTAAAAGAAAAAATTATAATTTTATTTTTGAGAATGAGTCCAGAACTACGGTGGGCTTCTCCTTTTACCCATAAATACTGTATTTCTAGCTCTGTCCCAAAACTCTAGCTAATTTACTTTTTTTCCCTATCTGAATTGTACCTATCTTTCCAAAATTTACTCTTATCCAATCTCCTCCAGGAAGACCTGAATTCTTTACTTATATGTCCTCCTTGTTGTATTTAGTAATTCATCAGTTACATGTAAGTATCGTGGCTCCAAAACATAAATTTCTGGGAATAAACTACATTCCTTCTCTGTTGCCTGTACTCCTTGGTCAAATAGTAAACATATTTGTAGTGAGAAATCAAGAAATAAATGTACATAAATATATTAGTCAATTTATGTACATTGTATTATACATATAACCTACATATAATGTAGAGTAATGAAATGGCATTTAATTAATTTCTGCATCAAGCCAAACCAGGTATCTTCCTAACTGACACTTTTGAGGTGTTATCTGTCTCAGAATTGTTGTCTATTAAATTATGAAATAGCACCTCACTTTCCAGGAGAAACAATACAGCATACTGTTGTAATTGTTGGCACTGAGTGTTTATTAGGGAAAAGATTTTTCAGGCATCACTCTGAGTTGGAGATTATTATTTAGGAAGTTTATTAGGAAAGTTTTTGGGACCAATAAACACCCTTGAAAGGAATAGGAAGAAGCAGGATTTGCCCTGGGAGGAGTCAGTCAACAGTGGGCAAAGTGGAGAGTTCTGAGGCCCTTCAGATGAGCCTTCAGTTAGGTGTAGGGGCCAGACTTTATACCCTGTATAAATCCATCAGTCACTGGATGCAGACTGCCTCCAGAAGTAGGCATGCCCTTAGGTGAGTCTGCTTTATTTAACTGAGGCAGCGCTCCTGCTACCTGGAGAAAGGTGTCCATCATGCTTGAAGAGGAATCTGGCCGGCCCATCACACATTCATTACAGTTAGCATTTATATTGTTATTGTTATTTCTTGTGATTTATTTGTTCATGGAGAGTTCTCCTCCTTCATTAGATTACTTTGTGGGTTCTTCATACCACGGTCTCTCTAAAACCCGGCACAATGCCTATTCATCATGGGTATTTATAACTGTTTGTGGCTGATAGTCATATATTAAGAACAAGCTTTATCTTAAATTCTGGTATTTCTTTAAAACCATTTTATTTGACCTTAAGACTTAAACTGGCTTTTGAATCAACTGCCTGACAGAACTTCATTCGGAGAAGTGTTTGGGTCTGAATTTGGCCAAAAGAAGAAGGATGGTGGAGGTGTGGAGCTGCTCAGTGTGAATTTGATATGGGGCAATTACAGGCCATGATGGCAACTGTCAGATTTCAAGGAAGGACTTCAGGAGGGTCCTGACCCCTGCTGTGTGATCACTCACAGAAGAGTGCTTTCATGGGGGGCTCTTTCAGATTCATTGAGTTCCCATTGCTTCAGGCAATGCTGAGAAACATCAAAGCTGCAAACCACCTGCTTATGATATTAGCTGAGGCATTTCTCATTCATTTGGACCCATAGTTTATTCATCCAGTGTAATAACGAGGCAACTGGAATTGTATTTTTTTTTTAAGTTCTATGCCCAATGTGGGTCTTGAACTCATAACCCTTGAGATCAAGAGTCTCATGCTCTACTGACTGAGCCAGCCAGGTGCCTAGAATTGTATTTTTTGGTGATCAGAACATGAAGCAAAATTAGCAGGAGGAAAGAGATCTGAATTTAATTCCCTGTGGATATGTAGCTTCAAGGTGGTTAAGAAGGCATGAGGTGGTTTTGGAGTCACAAAGATCTGGTTTACACAGGGCAGGGCATCAGGGTTATCCTTTAATTGTGATGCTGTGTTCCTGTCTGACCTGCCTTTGCTATCTGGCCCCTGCCTCTCCATTTATCTGGCACCTGTTCTGGTAGGATTCATTTTGGCTCCAAGCTCTGATGCCTGATCTGAAAAACCAGCTGGGTCTCTCAGGCTCTAAAATTTTGATCCAGTTTAAAGTATTAGCTGTTATGAATACAAATTTTTCTTTCTATATCCAAGCCCAAAATGAAATAAGATTGTGGAAACTCTAAAGAGTTCCGCCTTCTTCGTTTGCCTTTATGTGGCCATCACACCATGTGCCACACCGTATGATGTGTTAAAGTTTGGTCAACCACCTCCATGTCTAAAAAACCCCATAAATGCATATAAAATGCACCTTAAATTAAACATTTTCCTGAGACCCAGATCTTAAAGAGAGCCTCTGATTTGAAATTCTTTATTTAATTTCATTTTAAGAGGGAAAGAAAAGATCCCCTTGCCATTAAATTCAAGAATAATATACAACGTAGAAGGAAGAAATCGTACATTCTACCTCTGATGTTAAAGATGTGAGAAAGCATCACAAAAAAATATGAACCACGTTCTGACCCTGATTTGAGAATAAAGAACTCCTAAATATTTTGGAGTGAAACACCAAAATAAAGATTGTGAGGGTGGGCAAAGATCATCTGTCAGTCTATGAGTCAGAGCAGGGCTGTGTCCCAAATGCATATCTGGTGGCAAGAACTTGAAAGTCCAAGGTAGGGGCGGGATGGGTGTCTGGGTCCAACAGTCTCTTCTGGGTCCCAAGGCGATTCTGGGTCATTTAAGTGCTTGGGACAGAAAACTTCTTCCTATAGCCATCACACTGATTTTAGAATCCTCCCTAGTCAGCTGTGGAAGTTTCAACCTCAAATGGAAAATTCTTTTCCTCTCGTAGGCAACATACCCACTTAGTAGCAAGAGGGAGGAACAGCCGGTTCTTTTTTGTGGTGCCCTCTTTGGTTCTCCCCTCAGGCTTTCCAAAGTGTCTCAACACCCTTCTTAACAGTGGGGCGTCGACCACATCTGACTGCATTCGTCCCTAGCTTTAATGTGTGAAACAGATCTTTCACTTTCATTGCCTTTTATTTTAAAAAATAAGAATGAGATTTACATATGATAGATAGAAAATCCACTAGCTACGAGAGCGTAGAGAAACAAGCAGGTGTTAATAAATTTCCAAGAAACATTAATCTGTTTCTGCAAATACATCCTGCTGTTCATTTAAATGAAATGATACTCTATAAATTTACCACTTCAGTCACTCTCTGAGCTATCAAAATGTAATATATAACACCTTCGATGATCAAAGTGAAAGTAAGTTTAGAAATCCAACTTGTTTTTTTTCACCATTTACGCTTTTTATTTAACTTTTGTATTCCAGCCCTCATTTTAATCAAGCTTCAATTCTGTTAACGCACATTTGAGGTATACGTTGAAAGTTGCCATGAAGTGTTGCAGTTGCCAAAAATAAAGTTCCATTCTAAACCAAATATATCTATAAATGAGAAAAAAAATCCCTGCTCCTGTCACACTTAAAGATTTAGACTAACTTACCATTGAGCTATTTGTAATTCATAATCTGATCATTAGGATCTCTTGAATCCAGATGTCATCGAGGGAACCAGGGGAGGCGTGGGTCCTCATTGGAGGAACTATGAGTAGGTGTGTCTCTTTCCTGGTTCCCCTTTGCCTATGGAATAAAGTCTAAACCCATCTGAATGGCATAGCAAGCCTGTCACCATGTGATTCTTCTCATGTCCAATTTCATCTCTGAGCTCTTCTCGCCCTGCCTTACATCTGACATTCAGAACCGCTGGCAGTTCGGTTAGCGTCACAGGGATTGATGAACACAAAAAAGATGAGTTTGACGTGAGGATTGTATTGCTTAGGTCAAGTCAGGGGGAAGAAAGGGTGGAGTAAAGACAGGTCTTACAATCATCCTTGAGATAGGTGCTGTAGTCCCGTGGACATGGCAGAGATCCATGCATTTGTTCTGCGGGCACTCGGATTGGGAATGGTGTGTGTACAGAGGTTACAGGTATTTTAATGGCTGAGCAGAGGAAGTCCTTCAGAAATAGGGTCTCTAGTCCAAAATGATCCAGTTTGGAGAATTCCAATGTATCTGAAAAGTTCTTAAAAATTTTTTGGTTGTGTTGGCTGTTGTGAGCAGGCCCATGAGCCAGGATGACCACAGCCCTGAGATGGTGGCAAGCTGTGATAAAATCAATTCAGACATTTTTCTAGGGACAACTGTGGGGTAAGGTGAAAGAATAAATAGATTTGGGCTTTTTATAGGGGTTTTTATTTCTCACAAAGGCATTGAAGGTAATCTCTCCTGTTATCTTGGGAGAGGATTTGGGTTCTTCCCAATCTTGATGAGCATGATTGGTGTTGTGAATGCCCTCACTGCTCTTGCTGATAACAGAACTATCTGTGCAGCCAGCACCTACCAACAAAGAACTATAAAGAGAAGTGTCTTCCCATCCAGATGGCACTAGAAAGGGCCTCTTCTGCACCAATAGTTGCACTTTCATGAAATGATCAATGGAGAATCAATTAACAAATGATTGTTTTCTTGTGAGTGGTAGATACCCTAAAGGGTCAGAACTTGACTCATGAAATTCTTTGAAAACACTAGACTATGGATATCTAGTCATAGAACCTGCAATCTTCATCCAGAATTTTGAAAGCCTATCTCTAGGCATGTGACCAAAAAACATTCTAGAAGAAAAAGACAAGATGTGACCTACCTGGTTTGCATTGGTTGCTATTGCCCTTCCTAGATATGCCCATTTGGTAACATAATCTTCTTTAGATTGCCCATTCCTGACCATAATAGAGTATATCTATTTTCCCCACCATCTGAATTATTTGCTTTTGGAGATAAACTTCAAGGTTTGAAATCCTGTTTCTACAGGATGGTGGAAGTGCTAGTCCTAGGGGCTGGTCCTCTAGTTCAGTCTGAGAAATTGTCCAACACAATGCTGGATGCCAATGTGTCCCAGATTCGGACATCCATGTCCTCCTGAAATAGATGTCAGAGCATGATTTAATTTTGTCCAATGTCTTAGATGAAAAGGAAGGAATTTATAGGTTAGTAATACATGTTTCATATTGGAATGATGAGTGAATATCATGGAAGGCCAGTGACTTCTTATTATGAATTAACAAATGCCAACTGGAATGCCTGAAGAATACTCAAATTCACCTTGAAGTAGACTCTACCTCCTGCAATACCCAGCCTCTCACTGGTTTTATCATATGTCTGGGTATGTGTAGAACAGCCATCTAGGATGGTTTCAATAATGAACTATATGACCACAATGGACACCCATCATACTGCAGCACAAGTACCTGGCGCCTTTTGAAGTTGTACATTAAACAGCTTGCGAGGCTACATGTAATGCCCTTATAAACTTTCTTTGATTCCTGCCTATGGACTTCTGAACTCCTTGGGCCATCACGAAGGTCATTAACAGAAAACAGAAACAACGGTTTTTCATCAGACTGTTTTAGGTGTTCATCAGGGCCAGAATTACATTCTCCCTAATAGTCACTGTCCTTCTGTCCAAAAGGAAAAGCTCTTTGTTATGAGAAGAGACAAATGGTTTATATAATGGGAGTAATGCCAAGTCCGCTTAAAGTGTTCTGGTAAGAAACTGAAGTTAGGGTCATGTTAAATTAGAAATGAGAATACAAAAGCCAGTAATAAGCTCAACTAAGGGGTGTATCAGGGAGCCTTGGGTGAATATCAGTTCCAAGGGATAATAAAAAAGTAGGGAGGGGTCAACTTGGAAGCAGCAAAAGTTATTATTCCAGAAGGCTGAGATCAGGAAGCAAGTACTGGATGAAGTTTCAGGAGAATGGGACCTCTGATGGGTCAACAAGTCACTCAGATAAATCACTTCTTTCCCTAGGTCTCTTTTTTGTGTTATATTTCGAAAGCATTTTCAGGTGGCAGACATTCCCCAATTTTCTGCCTTTTCTTACCCAGTTTGATTATGCCGCCTGATTTACTATCCACATGACTGTCCACTCTTGCTTTGTGTGTACGGACCTGACACCAGGGCATCTGTGCGTTCCTGTCTCTAGGCATTTTCATTGTCATGACTCAATTTGCAAATGGCACCGTTGTTCACATGGGACAGAAGAGAAGGGCAATCTTAGGATGTTCAAAGGTCTCAGTGGCTCCTAATCCAGTTCTAATGCTTGGTATTTGATGCAGTTTCCAAGGAGAGCTGTGACACAGGGCATTAATCTACCTCGTGACAGCATGGGGTTTTAATGCATTTTCTGTTTCTGGAGAAAGAGCCTCCTATGGAGGTGGTGAAAGGAGTTATGGCGAAATCAATATCTTCATTTCACTGGGGCACTGACAATTTGTAGCAATGATAAGAGGGATCACCGCACAGGGAGAGCCTGTTGGACAGAATCTAATGTATAACACATATACTTCTGAAAATTGACACAGAGACTTGCTTCTTGTGTTAAAAAAACAAAGGTGAGTGGGCTCCACAGAGACATTATCTTTGCAGAAATATGTAGATAACTTGTAATGCCAACGACATGATTTTGGAGCAATGAGGTTTTCATTATAACTCTGTTTTGCAGAAGTCATGTTAACTCAGAAGATCGATTCCATAAAGCATGTTCAGGAGTCAGTGGAAAATATCCTGACTATACGCTGAGATATCCAAATAAAAAATATGATGCTTGACAGTCTACTAAAGGTACAGACCAACCTAGAAAACCATACACTAAAATGCCGAGAATCAGGCCATTCAGTCTTGACATTGATATTGATGGAGGAGGAAAGTTAGGACACCTTCAAAGGTATTATGGGATGAGAGATGAGTCAGTGTACTAACTAGACCAGACTCTTCAAGCCTTTCTCAACCACAGATATTAGATTTGATGTTAATACCAGTGCTACTAGAAAATTAAATTTAATGGCCAACCACTGATGTACTTTGGTTCTTTTATCTTTTCCTGGGTACCATTGTTCAACTGATTTCTGTGATATTCTAGTGTTATATGTATACTGTTGTAATTAGCAGTGATACTTAAGTATATAGATACTTATGTCTCTATCTGATAACTCCCAAATCGACAGATAAGGGGGATGGATAAATGTATATTTTTAAAGATAATTATTCATTGTTTTGGTTTCTTCATAGCCTCCACAAGCTTGAAATATATACAGGGAAAGCTTCTTTATACCTTACGTGGGTTTATAATCTTGTTATTCAAAAGCATCACTTATCACATTGTATATGCACATAAAAATAAAACAGGAGTGCTTAATTTTTCTGTACTTCCCATGACATTTATTGTTTCTTCTTTTTAATTTTTCCTGACCACCAATGTTAAGGAATAAGAAGGTCCTAATATTAGGGTGTTTTTAAGATTCTTTTTTTCCTGAGTCATAAACAAAAAAAAATTTTTTTTACCATGTCTTTCAGAGATGGTCGCTATTTCTAAAGTAGGGTAAAGACAGAATACATTCAAGATGCAGATATTCAAGAAAATACAGTCTGCTGCAAAATTCCCCAAACTTGTATTCTGTGGAAAACTAGTCTCAAAAGATTTCCATCATCAAATAAGTTTAGAAGATGCTGCATCGTATCTCCCTTCTTGGAGATTTACAGCAGACTTGAGAATATTTAAAGCTTTGGTGAATTCTGCAGAAAAGAAACTGGTTTAACAAAACCCAGCATTTCTTAAACTTACTTGACAATGAAACTCACATTTAAAAATTCATGAAATATCCATTAACATCCTGTTTAATTGTGAAGAACTTGCAAAATTATCCCTTACTCATTGGCAGGATATCCTGTACATGGATTCTTGAACTTTCACACAGATGGTCATTACTGGGAAATGTCCTTGGAGGATGAAGGTAGAAGCAACAATGTGATTCCTTCTATCCTCCACCTTCTTTAATGACTTCATCCTTTTTCATTACCATCTCCATTATTTCATAAAATTGCTGTGAAAAATAACCAACTAAATGGTCATTTGGCTTGTCAAATTAAATGTTGTATGAATGTTCTAATAATAGCGACCATTAATTGAGCACCCACTGCATGGAAGACAATGAAGCACTGGGTCAGACACTTAATATAAACGTTCTGTGTTCCACACAACCACCGGCAGCAGGAGAGACACTGCGTCCTCACATACAGTGTGAGGAGACCCTCTTGGAGAGGTCAGGTATCTTGCCCAAGTTCACTTGCGGCGACAAGATGAAGCCAGCATTACATAACAATCTGTTTTGTCTCCCAAGTCTTTGCACTTTCACTATATCATACTGTCTCTCTAAATAACATGAATTCAGCCAGTCCCAACGAGATAATAAAATATGAAGTGATAAGAAAAATGATGCCAATAATGGTAATTAATAACAATCAGAAAGATATTAAAACTCTACATGTTGTCGCTGGGTAAAATTTATGGTGGTGCAATGTTTTAATAGTATAGAGCCTACTCTCCTTTCTCCCACCTCCACATCCAATTAATCACAAGCTCTGGCTGATTCTTTTATCTCTACAATCCATCCACTGCCACCGACTGCTGCTCAAGTCACCGTCTTATCTGCTCTGCATTTTTACTACAACCGATGCCTACCTGGTCTCCTGGCCTTCCTTCAGTTCATTCTGTGCACTGCAATCACAGTGATATTTCTAAAATGCGGATCTGATGATCCGACTATTCACTATTCAGTCTGAAACCTCTAAGACTTCCCATGGATGATAGGCTAAAGGCTGAACTTCCACGTTTCTGGGATCCATCATCTTCTGGCCCCCATCAATTTTCCAGCTTCAAACTTCACACTCTCCTACCTCCTTCCAGGCCTTAGCAATATCAATATAACAGTCTCACGATTCTAAAATGCACTTTCATTTCATTTCATAACTTTACACCTCTGAAACAAAGATGTGTCTTACGATCAGTGGTTCATCGACTTAAGTGACAGCATTTTTCCTTTCTTGGTGGTATAGAAAGTGAAGGGCTCCCTGACAATTGCTAACTTCATAAACTTAGTGGGATGCTGCACTTCGATTCCCTAATGCCTGGCACTTTCTTATTTCACAGAATAGTTCCCTGGCTCTTCCTTCTGCCTGGGGTGCTATTTGAACTCCTCTCCACCACCACACCCTGTCTCAGCTTTCCTGCTGGAAGACATAGGATTCTTCCAGCCTGGCTTAAGGATGCCATGTGCTGCTGCCATAGCTTTACTTTATCACATGTGTGGATGGCGGTTTGAAATGTCCATCATTCTTTGATGCTCCTTCCTTTTCGATGTGAACCCTAATTGCCTTCCCCTTGAGTGTGGGTTCTGTTGAGTGACTGGCTTCTACAGAATAAAACTTAGTAGAAATTACTGTGTGTCATTACCCAGATTAGGTCATAAAAAGACATTGTGTTTTCCTCCTTGTTCTCTCTTGGACTGCTCTCTCTGGGGAGGCTGGCTGCCATGTCATGAAGTCACTCCAGCACCTCTATGGCCTCTATGAAGAGGCCCCATGACAAGGAACTGAGGCCTCCAGCCAAGATCTGTGCAAAGGTGCCATCGTGGAAGCAGATACTTACACTCCAAACAAGCTTTCGCATAACTGCAGCCCGGGCCAACATTTTGCCTGCAGTCTAACGAGAGACCCTGAGCCAGAACCCACCTACCCCAGCTGCTGCCAAATTCCTGACCCACTGAAATTGTGAGACGATAAATGTCAGTTGATTGGAGCCTGGATATTGCGAGTGAGTTGTAACACAGCAATAGATAACACTGAATTGGAATTATTTTTCTTGTTGGATGTCCCCTGGGACTGAAGGGTCCTGGAGGACAGGGTTTTGCACTCTGTTGTGTTACCTCTCTAGTGCCCAACATACTACCTGGGCTGTACTGCAAGCTCAAACAATTGTGTTGAAGGAATGTTTACATGTAAAAGAATTCCGTCCTGGCCAGTGCTTCATTTTAGACAACAAATTTTTCCCTTTGTCACCAGCAAGTATTTGCAAAACTTGACAAACGTGAACATTTACTTGTTTATTTATTCATAGTGCAAGGAAGGAAGGAGTAAGTAATAAAAAAAATGTTTTTCTTTTTCCTTTTTGATACTTATGCTTTATTTTCTCTCCTATAGCCAGAGTAACCATTTAACACTGTTCTGCTCTCCACTCAGAAAACATTCAGTGACTTCCCACTGAATAAAAAGACTACAAAGTCTCTATGACTCAGCCCCTGCCCCTGACCTCACCTCCCACCATTCTCCAGAGACTCCAGTCTTCCTGTTCCTCAAAGACACCAAGCTATTTCCCCCCAAAACCTTTATTCACACTCTTCCCTTTCCCTAAAGTTTTCTGCCTTTAAATTTTGCAAGGATGGATCTATTTTATATAAATCAAATTTATAGATTATGCCAATTATTCAAAAAATCGCCCCATCTAAATTTGCTCTCCACCTAATGAGTGACTATTTGCCCCAATACTCTGATGTGTTTTTTCCCTCTCTGTCAGAAATTATTCTATTCGTTCATTTGTTTTCATTTCCCATTCCTTAACCAGAAGTAAGCCCAGAGAGGGGACAAATTTTGACACTTCTGTTGACCACTGTGCCTCCAAACACCCAAAACACCTTTTCATATGCGGTACATAATAAAAAAACACCTGTTGGGTGAGTGGATAGATGGAAGGGTGAGTGAATAAATGATAGACAAATAGTGAGTGGGAGAGACAGAGAAGTGCAAGGGATGTCCAGAACATGCCGCCTGCCTGTATGTCCCCTGCAATGTTATTGGGGCCGCTATTAAGAGAGAGGTCAGGATTAGGAGAAGGAATTTGTTTTTGACATATTTTATGGGACTTGGCTCCATCTAAGTTGCTTCATGGCCTAGGTGACCTGGTGTGATGAGAGACAGAGAGGGCCATTGCATCACTCATATGAACCTCAGCATGGCTCTACAACTTCAATGAGGGGCAGCTTTGGAAACATCAGAGAGAACTCCTTTGGAGAGAACACCAGGTTTCTGAGGCTGGGCCTTGCCAATAGAGTCAGCAGGGAGAGTCTTCAGGCTCCTTGGAGGGAGGTAGAAATTGATGGGAGTGGGGGATGGGGAGGAACAGCAAGGAAAGTTGAATAGAGAAGGTAAGTCATGGCAAGTCTGGTTGGCAAACTGGTTTGTGAATACATGTGAGCCAGTCTTTTGAGGATCCCCAGGTATATTCTGTAAGGGTGTGGGGAGGGAAATGTCTTAGGGAAGAGACTGGAGGTCCTGTTTTAGGAAAAAAAATAAAGAACAGAAACATGTGCCTTCAAGTTTATCCACAGGCTAACAAATTTGTAAACTACTGTTGTAGAGTACTGAATCGGGAGTCAGAAAATCTGAATTTTAGTTCTGGCTCTTTCACATTCTAGCTGCGTGGTTTGGGGCAAGCTCCATAGTCTTTCCAAATCCTATTTCTTCATGGCAATACAGGAATAATGATATCTACTGGAGGGTACTGTGAGGATCAAATGAGGTTAAATTTAAAAATATATGTGAAATATTTTTGTAAAATATAAAGTACTATTAATAATTCATTAGTTGTCAGAGTCACCTGTGGAAAGATGTGCTTGTCTTATACTGATGTCCTCCAACCCTTAGCTGCTTCTTATTTATTTAACCAGACACCTCAGGAGTCATATTTGTTCTTCTGGATCCTGCCCCTTGGCCAGGATTTGTTGGACTAGGAGTGGACATCTGACCTAAGCTTGTCCAGTCAGATTTTTCTTCCAGGAACTTTAGAATTGGGACCAAATTACTCTAGTTCAGTCTATGTTTGTCTTTTGAATGACAGACACCTAAACTCAGAAGCCATGGTGTGCCATCATAGCTCCACAAATTACTGCAAGGCTAAGAAGGGCAATCAACAGAGAGAAATGATGAAGCAGATTTGTAGAGAGAAGCTACCTGGATTCAGGGTGGATTTGCGATCCCTTGGTCCAGTCTGATTGGATAGATACCTTTGTGTCTGAACTATAACTTCTGTCTTAATTATAAACGGCCCTTTTAAGATAAATACAGTTAGCTCTTGCTCTGTTACAACAAAGAATCCTAACACATTCATACATATATACATAAATGGAGATGTCTAGCTCTGCAACGGAGTGGTAGTTCTGGTTAAAGAGAAAGGGTGCGTTGCAACCTTGAATACATAGAGCTCATTTCATAAGCATGTGGTGTATCTGCTTTGTGAAGTTGTTGTGGAGATTAATATCTGTATGGTGATTTAAAGTTTGCCAAAAGAAGCATTATATGAAGTAAGGTGATAAGTATAATAATACCAATAATAGTAATAACAGTACTTAGTAAAAATCAAAACGGTTTTAAAAACTCTACACATGGCTGGTGTGAAATGTTCAGCAGCAGATTATTATAATATGGGTCATCATAGCAGACTTACTTGGCTGTTAGTCATATGATCTAGACAGTACTTTCATATGGTAATATCAGGAGCCATTGCTCCTCTTTCTGCACTCCTCTTACCTTTCTTATTTAAATGAATTCCATCTGTTTGGAAACACTTTTCCTTTCAGAAGCTTGCAGTATGCATGTTAGTAATCAGACAAAAGGAATCTTTTAGTAAAAGAAAATAATAATGTTTACTCCTATTATTTTGTCCAGTCATCTTCTGGAATGTTTACAAATGTCCATACTGATCTTTGACTACTATAAATACTTTCAAGTAGGTTGTGGCTTTACTATTTCAAAAAATCTATGTGCTAATGAATTCCTAGGAACATGTTACCAGTGCTATATCTAATTTCCATCTTGCTCCATATAAATCTACTGCACAATTATTGCTCATACATCTGAAACTTGCTCTCTTGGTATGCCTATTGTTTTAGTAACAATAATTGAAAACCAATAACATTTTGTAAAAGAAACTCATATATACATATGTAACTCCACATATGGACACATTTGGTTCTGAGTCTGACAATGGGGAAAAATACATGGAGTCAAGACTGTGTTGAAGGATCTGAGACCTATGTTGATGTAGCATGTATACAAAACTGAGCTTTATGATTTGTAGGGTCAGCATGGATATACATATATATTGTGTGTATGTGTTTATGAATACAGCTAAAGGGCCCTACATTTTATAAGGGCCCTACAAAGTGTACAATTCAGTTGTTCCCCAAATATCTTACAGTGGTACAATTACCTCCTAAAGCCTATTTTGATTAAGAACGTCTTTGATTATAAATGTTTGCACACCTGAGTAGGCTGAGGCTAGCTTCACTGATGCCTGAATTAAGAAATCAAGTATGTATTACAACCTCACAAATTTGTAGGACGATATGTATGAATTAATGAAAAAGTGTGAATTATCTCATTTTATGTAATAAATTACAGTAATTTATTAAATTAGCATTTTTTTCAAGTTTACTTCAATGAGTTATAAATTTAACTGTTAAAAAACCAATTCATTGCCAATGTGAATATGCTAAGATACTTTAAAATATTTCCTTTCTACTTCAGAAATATAGAAATGGTTATATTCATTTTAAAAATGACACCCTTGGTTACATGGTATAAAGACAAGTAACTTGGTCCAGGGTGTCCCTCTCAACAAAAGAACGGGTGTTTCCCATAAAACACTGGGTCTATTCCCATTATTTCATGTAACATTCTATTTATCAGTTTGCATGTCCTTTTCTCCCCAGTGGACTACAAACTTCCTGAGGTTAGGAATGGGTCGTATTTTAATCAGTAGTGCATTGCACAGTGCTTTGCATAGAATATCTGCAACAATAATCATTAACTGAACAAGAGACTGAATGAATCAGTGCGTTTGGCTTTCGAATGACAATTTTCATGGATTTTTTTTTCTCAGTGGGGTAAAGGATTATTATTATACACTCTAAAGGGCTCAAGGGGGTTAAGATTCTGCTGGGTAATGAATCACTTAAAATGACTGTCAACATAAATTCTTTAAAATTTTCCCTCAAACAATTGGTTTTCTATTAATTTATGTTTATGGGTCTAGGACCCAGAAAGATTCGTCCCGTGAAGAATGCTAGAGAAACTTAATCAGAAACCTGGAAGAAAGATAAATTTTGGAAGTTGAAGCAAGACCTCATAACCATTCTGTGCTCTCAGGATTTCCATTCCAGAGAGCCCTTACAGTATTCTTGAGTTTTAACAACAGTAGTATTTTGATGGATGAAACATTGCAAAGGATGGTTCTTTAGTGAGCCTGTCTGAGAAGTCCCACGTTGCTACTCTTTGTTGCTCAAAGGGTTGGGAGTACATGACAGAACTTACAAACTTCATTTTCATCAGTTGTTAGTTTTGCAAGAATGGGCTCCTTTTCCTCCTGGGAACATTTACATTTATTCATATCTTTAAGGGCAACCACTAGTAGTTTCCTACAATGACTTTGCACCACCATTTTTTCCAAGCTTTTTTTGTTTTTGATGCTGTTAAGTATCTGAAACTAGAAAAGACTGGTTCAATGTGAACAAACCATCATTTTGCAGCATTTGTTTAACTTCCACAGGCCTGTATCCATCCATAGTTGTGTCTACAGGATGCTAACTTCCCATTGGATTTGGTGACTTTGCATCACCATTAGCATAAGCAGAGGGCAGTTGGAGCAAATGACTGATTCTAGAGGTGGTCTATGTGTTAAATTTGTTGGCTGCAGTCTCTCTTTTGACATGTAGCATCCATTTGTTCATAGGCCTAATAACATCCCAAATAATTGCACCACTGTCAACCTCTACTCCCTTAAAACTAAGAGATAGAAGCTTCCGGAGCTTTACCCTGGAAGTCGAGGTTTTTACTTGGCATTTGAAAAAAGTGACCTGTGTGTTCCCGGTCAAGCTTGATTCTCCAGATCACTTTGTGTGTTCACAAAAACAGCTCTTGAGTTTCAGCTTGAGTCTCTTCACAAGATGACCCAAGTTTCTTTATTGTAGGTTCCTTGGGGATTTTGCCTTTGTAGCTCTTTGAGAGCACTTATCTGCTAGCGGAGAATAAGATAGCAGATCTCCTCAATTCCTCTCTGCCCTTCTAAGGCAGCTAATGAGATCAGAGCTGCTCCGTGTCTTTATCTACCCTTCTAACGTATCACAGGAGATAAGATACCAGGGTTTCCCCCAAAGCAAACCAAAAGGAAGCACAAAGAAACACTGAAGAATGAGAAGACAACACCGGACAGGATAACCCGCGCCTGTACCTTACCTGTTAATTAATCGGAGCCACGATCCAATCATATGTCATGAATAGGAGCACGAAGCAAACGAATTATAGGCACTTCAAATTAGCTCACTCAACAGGCCAGGAGCAAGTTAATTCTTAAGCATTGTATTCAGTCAATTGGCACTGAAACGAGAAGAGGCAGAAACAAATGGTATAGGCTTTGTAAGGTTGTTAACCTGACCCAAGCTCGTAAGAGTAAATTAAAATTTTCAGTCTTCTCCAATTCTTCAATCTGGACTAGATACACATTTTCAGATGGAACTTCACTGTCTTACTCTATGGGCTAGTCTCAGATCCGCTACCACTTACTTAGACCATTTACATAAACTTTCTGTGCCCGAGTTTTCTTTTCTGTAAGATGAGGATAGTAATACCAATCTTTATAAGGATGAAGTGTAATAATACATTTAATACATTTATTAAGTCCTCTGTTGATATTGGCTATCATTATTTCTGTATATTCACATTTGAGACACTGAAAAACAGGAGCTTTTCAAATTTTTACATCATTCTTTGCAGAGGTTGGTCTTCAATCAGGGATGGGCACTCTCCTGTCCATGTTTAATGCACAGCAATAAATTTTCATGAGTTAACATCAGCATCAACCTATATGGCATTTATTTTTTCTACTATATTAAAATTATATGTTTGTTATTATTTTACAATCTTTTCCTCCTTTTCCTTTGTATAATTGATACTGGTATTTTACCCTCTTGGTAAGGAAAAAAAAATGTTGATCCTTGCATTTCTGTACTTTGGTAATTCCTCTGAGAGCCATGGCCCTGATTTCCCTTCTGCAAAGTGCCATCTGTGTGCAGGGGATCTTTTGTTGGCTCCTTCTGTGATTCACTGTGGCTCCTTATTATTGCAACTGGGATGGTCTTTTCTCTCTCTCTCTCTCTCTCTCTTTCCTAATAAGAAGCAGAACCAACACGACTGGGATCACTTTGAACACTGGCATTTCTTCTGAATACAGTTCTAACTAGATTTGTATTTTTATGCTGTGGGTGGAAATGCCAGATAAGAAGAAACAGATGAAGACAGATGAAAGGAAGAGATGGAATGAGGAGGTCAGTTATTTGGATTTCCTTAGGTGGGACATTTGTTGCAGAAATGGCAACCAGCTCTTAAAAAAAATACACTGGCGTTCAGTACCATTAACAATAGATAAAGAAAGGAGGCAAGTAGCTCCGTGGCGTTAATCTCACCCCTCACAAATAATGGCACCAATGACATTTGACCATGTGACAGATGAGTGAGTGGAGAGCCCTGGGACTGTGATAGTGACAGTTTTCTTTTTCTACCCTTGTAAATTATTCAGCATTGGCACAGCACTGGGAAAACACAAACCTGAGAAAGGGTAAGGGAGAAAAGGAATTCTATTGCAAATGAGAATGGCTGCTGACAAGTCCATTAAAAAACAACAACCCAACATTCAAGCTGCGTCTGCTGCCTTCCAAATGTCCTTCAAAGGTTCGGTTCACTAACCTCTTTTAGACATGTAAGAAGGAGGCAGAGAAGAGAGGACAGCCCCTGTTAAAAGCATCCCATATTGGTGTCTCTTTCTGAGTGTGTCTGTGTCATTATCAAAGATCGGATGGTACATCTCCTAAGATCACGTGGGTTATTAAAGCCTGATGTCCTAGCCACACATTTCCATCCCAGTAATTGCATTCTGTTGACTGGATGCTCCCTGTTGTTTTTGGTTAGATGTGATTACCTTCTATCCCTTTCTCTCTGCTGTGTTAAAGCTGTCACCCCAGTAGAGGCTGTTTTTCTGAATGTGGTTATAAAATTTCACAGACAAGTTGTAAAAATGCCATGGGGGAAAAATGCCATGGCACACTTAAAAAAAAAAAAGTTGAAATATATTATTGTTTTTCAAGGAACTTAATTATTTCTCTTTTCTCCACTTGGGAAGGAGGCAGGGTAACCTCCCCATCTAAGTACCCCCAGCCCAAATGGGGACCCAGTGAGAGCTCTTGAAATGAGGCTGTGAACGAGAATTCTAACACTGAGCCAGACCAGTTGCTCTGCCTCAACCTTCTCTCCCAGGAACATCTGCTGTGCAGCTGGAAGCTGAGGAACTGATGTTTTTACATTGACTGTCCAGCAAGGGGGGCTAGAAACTACAATTCCATTCCTCTTGGAGGCTAGTCCCCTCTGATATATCCTGCCAGAGAAAAATCACTGGTAACATCTTGTATTTCTATAATAGATTTTATGTGACATTTTCAAAATATTTTACATTAATGTATGAAGCTTCCCTTGGTAAGGTATAATAAGTGAGCACTTCATCTCCATTTTCTGGAAGGGTAAAATGATACAACAGCAGGCTCGGTGAGGAATAAATCTGCTGCAGCATCGTGGATGGCCCCCAGATGTTCTTTCCTCTGCCCCCTCCTCCCCACAGCTCAAACACTGCTTGTCCACAGTTTTCTCTCTACAACAATGGTATGATTTTCAAAGCGTGTCCTTTATCAGCCCTTTCCTGCCAGGAAATAATGCTAGAGTGTAGTAGGAACATCACAGGAGGTCGCATGGTTTCATTTATGGAGTCTTGGTGATTAAATGGTGGCCTTTCCACCCTTCCTAAGTGGCCGGCATCTTATTTTAGGCTAATGTGTCTCTCTTGAGTCCCACTAGAGGTGCATATCACTAATCTGGGATAGCATGGGTCTGAAATGTAAACCCCCTGAGGTTTCATCTTTTAAATTTCATTTGCACTACCTACTTCCCACTTCCTCCCCACTCACCCCCACACACTCACACTCTCCAACTTTGCCCCTAAATAGCCTAAACAGATTCCACTTAGATCTACAGAAAAACGTCATTATTTCCTTAATGCTGGAACAGGTTAAGCAAGCAGATGTGAAATTCCTTTTCTGATAAGCTAGGTCTACCCAAAGGCAAGCTGCTGGACCAAATGATCCGGAAATAGAGGCAAAGCAACCTCAAATCTTAATCTATATGTTCGTGACCACGATTGGGGTCCTCAAAGTGAGGCATTTTCTTTAGGTCTTTATGAGAAAATATCTCTGCCGAGGTCAACTCCAATAAAACTGATCCTATCATTTCTATCCTCTTACTCTAGATTTCTATTAGGTTCCTACGTGATTGTCGTTTGCCAAGCTCACTATCTAGTGAGCTTGGAAGACAGAGTATGGTTATATGAGAACTGTGTCTGCTTTTTGTAGCATACAGGGTATGACGAAGGAACATTAGCAGCTGATATGCCTGTAGTCATTACTTATTAGAAATCAAAAGCTTTGTTCATTGAGGGTTTATACCTCAGTTGAAAATCGAATGCTCTAGGTTATAACAAGGGTTAATTGCAGTTTCTCTGTCAGAAACTGTGTTGAACTTGGGAAATCTCTCAGTGACTAGGCATGGGCTTAATCTAGACCCCTTGTTCCACTTTGGAAACCCTATTTACTTTGGTGTCTACTGATCAAGAAAATGGAGGATCTTACTTTAAATGATTGGCATATAAGTACTAAAATACATGATAAAAGGTAAATAAGTACATAAATAGAGAGAGATGATTAGGCCATAATGGCAAGTTGCCTGTCCATTCTTACATTTGCTCATTCTATTCCAGCAAACCATTGTAGACCAGATGATGCATTAATTTCACTGAGGGCAACACCATACTCTTGTTTTTCCAATCAAAAGTGAGACAAAGAAAGTGTTTTAGAGAATATCAATTGTATAACTTCTATATAAAGAAAAAAAAGGAAGGTGTGATCTCATTTGACAGATTACATGACTCTGGCATTTATCCTTTTAAATTAGTAAATTGAATTTGAAATTTTCATTATCTAGAAGCTGATGAATCAATCAAATTAAAAAACAAATTCTCCAATTCTGCAAACACAGTTGACTATTTCCTAAATTGAACAACAAACCCTTCATGTGGCTGTCAGTCCTGGCACTGCTGAGAGCCTCACCTTTGTTCTTCCTCAAGTGACTACATAAATCAGGAAGGAACTTGGTTGCTGGGGAGAGTGACACAGGTGGAGAGAGTAATACCAAAAATATTACTCAAACTAACTTCAGAAAATACTTTTCCCTAAAATATAAATGAAAAACAAGTTTTTTACAGGCATATGGATCCAAAATGCACTTCTGTTTTCATTTGAGATTTTATCTGTGTGAGGAAAAGCAGTTCTTCAAGGTGATTCATGGCTATGGAACTTAAAGAGAAATACAGAGTAGAGATGTGGGTAAAGCTTCAGGAACCAGCAGGAAGAGTTCAGTATCTGATCTGCTTGCACAGGTTCACATTTTCTACCAGCTTTGTATTTTTATGAGGTTTGAGAATTGGGACACTGTCCCTGCTCTGAATGGGTGGTGTCCCTCATCAGAGGTTGCATTCAAGAGAAGACAGTCAAAATGGCAGTGGAAGTGGTGTTCCTGCTCCCTGATGTTGTGTAAGGCAGAAGCTGTTTTGGTGGAGATGAGGAAATAGTGTGTGCGTGTGTTGAGGGTGGGAATTAAGATTGAGAAAGAGAAAGAGAAACGCTGAAAATTATATTATCAGTAATTCTGTCATCATTTTTCTATTAGGGTTATATTTTTGGAATGACTTTATAGCTCCATAAAATACTCTAGTTTAACCCAAAGTTACTCTTTTTCAATTTAGCCCTGAATATTTACCTTGGATGGTATGGAATTCCCAAGTTTTAATGTAATGTCTTGATTGGCACTTGGGTCCCTGTGCTATATTGGGGGCTTAACCAAGTCCTCCGGCTACCAGAACTTTGAGGAAGGAATGGATTTAGAACTTCTCACAGGTGGCCTAGACCCTGGGAGTAGGATGGGTAGTTAAAGGCTAGATGCTCTTCTGAGTTGTCTGAGATTCCAAAGAGTGAGAGACATTGCTAATAGGAGAAGGTCTTGGCTGCTGAGGATTCTGGGACAGATGGTTGCTTCCACAGCCAGGAGGGCAATGTCCAGGAATTACTGACAGATTAAGTGCTAACTCCCTCAAGAACATTTCAGAGGCCACATACGGAGTGTGGAGCTTATATAGTATCTGCCTGAAACTAGGCCTCTGCACTTCTCTGACATGCCAAAAGGTCACCCTTGACCTTCCAGTACAGATATTTGCTTCTAACTGTATTCTCATTGAAAAGAAAGAGTTATCATTTCACCATAACAAAATTCATACATTCAGACCTACACTTAGAAGGCTGTGTCCCACCAATTACAAAGAGCCAGACATCTGATTCTCAACTGGAACCACAGGGTCAAGAAAAACTAAATTCAGAGTTACATAAGAAACAATATTTTTTGAATTATATTTTTAAATTCATTAGGTGTGCATAAAATCAAGCTGTGAAATGCAACTGTCAGCTACATGTCATTTGAGCCCTTCTGATGACTCCAGAACTGATCTTAACTCTTCGTATATGAGTTCAGGAGATTTAGCTTCACCCCTTGATTCTCAGCCCTTCATCCTGCTCTTGTCTAAGTCAGTGTCAATGCGGTGTCCCAATTTTGATATTTACGCTGTATCTCAGAACCAGCCTCAATGACACTCATTCAGTTAACTGGATACCTGCTTTGAGCCTGCTTTAGTGACCTGCTTCATGTGCTTGAACTGACATCCTGTGTCCTCAATTTACATCCTCTCTTTTGTCTTTAGGTTTCGTGTTTCTAAAAGCCTAGTGTGAATTTTGGAATATTAACTATTCCTAGCTCCTCTTTTGATGAATTTTGCCCAATTACACAGATGCCTCATGTTTTTTTGCTTTTTGGAAATAAAATGAACACAGACAACCCACTTTGGTATATATCTAATCAAAGTTCTTGGAGTTGACATCTGTGGGGTTTGTTTTTTGTTTGTTTGTTTTGTCACCCGGAAAACATTTCCCCTTCTTCTAAAAATGGTAGCTTCATCTTCTTCTGGGAGATTGTCTCATTCCAGCTGTTCATTCTGTGTGGGTTTGGGTGATGTTGAGACCATCTTTGCTTCCACAACGAGCAGGTGACCCAATCCAATGAATGTATCCAATTTCCTGGCCAAAATGATTGGTTCGGGTTTGGGAATATGACCCAATTTTAGCCAATAAGAGAAGAGTCAGAACTTTCGTTCAAGTATGAACTTTTGTTCAAGGTATTGCTGAAGGTAGATGTAGGGGAATTCTTTTTCTCTGGACTTGGCACTGGGAGGATGTAGGGTGGGAGATCTTGCCATCTTGCCGCAAGTGGTTTAGGGAGCTAGTCCAAGAATGGAGCAAACAAAGGAATGAATGTAGGACAAGGAATATGGGGATTCTGAGGCCTGTTGACATCATTTGGGTGCCTACATCCCAACCATGACAGAACTACACTACCTCTGGTTTTTTTCAGCTCATTAACTATTTTTGTCCTTGTCAATTTGCACTGAGTTTTCAGACACCTGAAGATCATTGACTACCTCAGGTCTATTTTCCTTATAACTGATAATATGGTGAGAGTCTCTTCCTACAATTGGTATATGGGGCATGGATTTACTATTCAGTCACATCAAAGCTATAGACATAGGATGGAAATGCAAGTCATAGACTGGCCACAATCATTGCAAGATGAATTATCCCAGGCAGTAATGTTCCAGACAGTCTGCTAGAGTAAAACTAAGCAGAGAATCTTTTTTCCTTTGCGTGTTGAGAAACCAGAGCCACTCCTTATCCTACTTCCACTTCCCATAAATGGTATGTCTGGAATAATGGGTAGGGGATGGTAGAAAATGTAAAACACAGGCCCGCTTTCTCCATTAGACCATAAAAGCTCCTTTAGGAAAAGTGCTCTATCTAGTTTCCTATTGTATTCCAGAAATTAGACCAGTACCTGGCACAGGGCTGGTATTCAATAAGTGTTGGCTGACTGAATAAGCAGAAAATGTGTAAAATAGTGCTGCTTATAGATATAAATTGCTCCATACCCCTCGCACCCGGTTAATCCTGTAGAAAGGGCCTTACTACTATCAGAGTTGCTCCAGCACCTGGGTGGCATTTGTGTGATATGCTCATCAGTCAAACTCACAACTGCAAGCTAGTTCAGAGGACCCAGGACAGCAAGAATCCAACAAGGTCCAAGTTACACAGAAATGAACTTTCTAAGCCACCCGTATTCACGGAATCCTGGGTGCTGTTGATCTGGGAGGCACTATCTCTCATTGTGTCAAACACTGATACAATGAACAAATTTCAGAGGCATGGACTGAAGTTAAGTGATGTTTAACTCTCTGTTGTTTGTCTGGCAATGGGAGTCTGAAGGTTTCTTTCTTTTAGGGTCTTGGAACACTCTCAGATATGGTGCTTGTTCCAAATTTAGCCAGCTGCAGGCCATGGGGGCTTAGCATAAAGGAAAAAAGATGAGGACTGCTTATATTTTGTGGAGCAAAGAAGCTCAAGCTTCTGCAAGAGGGATTACTGTGCAGGCACAAGAAGTGTGAGATGAAGTGCAGAAAGACCGTAGCTGGGACTCAGCCTCCAGCTGGAGCTGCGGCTGGCTCCTCGGCGATCAAGCTTTCACGGCAGATCATCCATTAACTTTGTCAAACCAATCATGATGCTCCCTGGGTTATCCACACTGAGAGTGAGGCAGAACTAATTAGGCAAACACAATCTCCAGGCATCCTGAAGACCATAGACCATATAGGGCCTATTAGTTCCCTTTTATCCCACCCACTCTCTCTAGTTTGGATGGTTATATTGAAATAAAGGAGAGCAGAAGTCAGGACGTGTGCAGCTGAGAGATGTGCCAGGGCTGGGACCAGGCCCAGAACTGCTGGGGCTAGGTCCAGGTGTTCAACTAGAAGCCTTTCTTGCTGGGAGGTCAGATGGAATGAAAAGCCAGCTTGAGTTGCTCAAAAAGAAGCGCTGGGTCTTTTTGTGATTGGAGGTCAAGGTGAATGAAAGCAAAGTCTTCCCCCTTGGTTCTCTTTCCTCCTCGTGTGTCCTGGCAGTGAGCATCTAACTAGGGAAAACTTCAGATATATTAGTAGCAACCTAAACAATGGCATTCCTCCAAAGCATGATGAAACCCTAGGGAATCTTCAAAATGCGCATCTTTTCCAGGACTTCAAGTAGTTCCTAGGGCTGGAAAAAGTGCACTTATCCAGCAGACCTGTTCTAAATTACAGAAACTTTCCTTGAAAGGGAGGGTGATCACGGGATTTTTGCGGAGACCTCACTATGCAAACACACATGACCAAAGGGTCTGCTTGGGCTGTCACAGAGGCTGCGCTGGCTCGGCTCGGCATACAGCTGAGACAGGCTGCAAGCCAGTCATGTGAGAGTAGAGGCCGGCAGCAGCTGCAATTACCTTCTGTCAATTCAGTTTGCCACCATGTTACTTACCGTAGAATTTAAAACACTAATAAGAAAAGAAAAGGAAAAAAAACCCAACAACACCTTAACATTTAATGTTCAAACAGAATGTAAAAATTAGGGCAAGAGATTGAGAGAGAGAGATGAGGGAGAGAGAGAGAGAATACTTTTTAAATATGGTTCTAGAAAACCCCAGTGCCATGGCTGAAATACTCTGGGTATACTGTTTCCTCATACGAGCAAATAAACATAAATTGTGAAGGTAAGAGGGTAGAGTCAATGGGGGCACCCTTGACCTTAAACCACATTATTCAAATCACCTGGATTCTTTGCAGAAATTGTGTTATGAACTGTTGTTTCAATGGTTGACATGACACATGGCTTCTCTTGCATCTTTGAGTACTCTTTCTTAGTCTCATTCTCTGAGTTCCTCTTTTCGCCCATCCGGTTTCAGTCTTCGGCATCTGTTCTTCTCTCAGATTCTTTCCCTTGGTGAACAAATCCACACACTCATATTTAACTATCTACACCTTTATCTGTTGGTTTTATTTCTGTCTCTAATCTTGTTTTCAAATTATTACCTTCTATCTCTCTAACTGCTTAATGGACATTTCTACCGGAATATTTTACAATTATCTTAAAATCAACATACCTGTGATTAACTTATCATCCTCCTCATCCCAAACCTGGCTCCTCTGATTTCTTTTCTTTCTTTCTTCTTCTTCTTCTTTTTTTTTTTTAAGATTTTATTTATATATTTATTTGAGAGAGAGAGGGAGAGAGAGCATGAGCGAGGGGTGGGGATGGGGGTGTGGGGGTGCCTAGGGGCAGAGGGAGAGGGAGAAGCAGACT
The DNA here is from genome assembly GCF_017311325.1 of Ursus maritimus. Classification (NCBI taxonomy): domain Eukaryota; kingdom Metazoa; phylum Chordata; class Mammalia; order Carnivora; family Ursidae; genus Ursus; species Ursus maritimus. The sequence goes on along the minus strand of NW_024427107.1, from coordinate 39,080,255 downwards.
CCCTGCTGAACAGGGAGGACGCGGGGTTCTACCCCAGGACTCTGGGATCATGACCTGAGCCTAAGGCAGATGCTTAACTGACTGAGCCACCCAGGCTCCCCTTCTTCTCTGATTTCTAATAATCAGTTTGTAATATTCCTAGCTACCCAGGCTCAAAACAAAAAAAAACCCTTTGATTTGGTCCTCTTTATCTCTCATTTTAAATCATTATTTCCTATTAGTTCTCCCTTGTGTCTTTTCTTATTTACATTTCTTGGTACCCTTTTCTAACTGCCACCCCACCATTCATCTGAATTATTCATTCAATTGACTTATTAAAAGTTGAACCACATGAAATTGCCATTCTCTTCAGTCAACGCAGTGAAACAGTGGCAATTTCAAATGATTCATTCTAATACAGTAGCCATTCAGAGGTGTCTCCCCGGATTTGTGGGAAATTAATGAAGTTTAGACTCTGGTGCTTTAGGAAACATCTCAACCTTGTCTTAACTCTCAGTATTTGAAGCATTTCCTGGCATGTTCCTGTTGTGCCTATGTAGTTTAGGGATTCCTGTAGTCATGTTTCTTACCCACCCCCAACCCCCACCCCCAGATTTGGGGCAGGAGGCCCTTAGAATTTATTTCTGTGACACCACCCCAAATCCTCTTTGGAAGTAGCAATGGAATAAATTTTTAATCAGTCAACCAGGGCTTTAATGCCTGTACTTCACTTACTTGCTTCTGCCAGAAAGAAAAGATCTTTCAGGAAGGGCATATGACTCTGTTTTGTCCTCTGCTTTGACCCAGTCAGCTGACCTTCAGGGCATGGCTTAAGGCCCATCTGTTCAATCAGGCTTTTGCCTGATTGACGTGGGAGAATCATCCAGGTGAGGGGGTCCCTTAGATTACTTTCTTTTCTTTGTACATGCAACCAGAGACCCTGCTGCTAAAGCCCCCTCCCAATGACCTAAATGAACGAATGCATAAACCATTTTTTTGGAGTAATTATATCTGTTCCCAAAACTTCTTTCTCAAATCCTTTGTGGAACAAGTCTGCATATAAATAGATACATAAATAATAAATTTAAAATATTCCAATTGGTACCCTTAAAAAAATTCTCTCTGCTTTGAAAGCAAGACATTTTATATTTAAAACAAGCCTTTCTATTCTCTTTCCATCTGAAAAATAAGTATGAAATTTTTTTCTGCCTAAGTATCTTTTAAGTTTTTATTATCCAATATATACAGTAATAGAGAGACTAGTATAAAGAACCCTCATGGACCCACCATCTAGCTTCTACAATTATCAACACTTGGACAGTCAGGTTTCATCTACCCCCCATATTTTTTCTTGGAATACTCTAAAACACACTAGTTCACTAGCCTGTAAATATTTCAGTATGCATATCGAACTGATAAAAGCGTATAAAAATGTAGTCACCATGCCATTTTCACACCTAAAAGTTTAAAAGCAATTACTCATTTTACTGAAATGCCTTGTCCTCATTCAATGCAAATAATGTCTCCCAAGACCCTTTCATTTGTTAACGGTGCCCCTCCCCCCTCTTTTTCTAAGCCATTGATTTGTTGTTTGTCCACCAGCACTTCCTACTCTCTGAATTTGACTGATGACTTTGGAAGGTGGTGTTGACCTTATTACTCCATCCCTCATATTTTCTGTAAACTGGTAGTTAGATCTAGAGACATTTTAGACTCAGGTTCAATTTTTTAAGCAAGAATGTCTTGTTGATGATGTTGTAGATTTCCTCATATCAGGAGGCATACAATATCTGGTTGTCTTAGTTAGTGTTGCTAAGATTAATCAAGGGAAATATCAAGACCTCCAATTCTCATACACTGCAAATAAAACCTGAAGTGTGTACATGATGATCCACACTTCCCCAGTCAACAGATATTTCCAGAAAATGAACTCCAGAGCCCCGTGTTTAATACTCAAGGACAAATGAGAAGTCCAAGAAGTCTAACACAGAGCATTTGCCTTTTAGAGATTTATACCCCCTTGAGAGAGGTAGAAAGACAAAGATATGCATGAGATGTGAGTGAGCAAGTAGCAATGTAAGCTTTAAAATAAAACAGTACAAACAAGGCACCATGTGATTAATAGCCAGAAGAGTTTAACAGATGCTATTTGGTGTAGGAATACAAAAATGGAGAAAGGAATGTGGTCAGGCAGTTTTCGGGCAGTTTTCCCTGAAGAAGTGGCTCTGAGCTAGATTTGAAGGATTTGCAGGATTTACCAGCAGAAAGAAGGAATGAGATGCGGGTACATAAAATGACCTAGCTAAAGACCAGTGGGAGACAAACACACAGGGGGTTCTGGGCATGGCACTTTAGTAGAGTTTGTTCCATTAACACTACTTCCTCATTAACTCTGTACCTGAATAAGTAACTGTGTAAAAGGGGACTCAGCAGGTATCCAAAATGACTGTAGCTGTCTTGAGTCAAGTGTGGTTGGTGTCAGTCACGTGTTTTGGAGGATGGGATGAGAAGTGCCCTCATTTAAGGCAGTAGTTTCAAATTTAGTAAGCTTATTAAAAGTAGAGACCCCTAGCCTGACATCCAGCGGTTCTGGTGTGTGGGGTTGCAATCCAGGAATCTGTACTTTTTACACACACCCTAAGAGAGCCTAATGCAGGTAGTCCAAGAGCTACAGGTGAGCAACACTGTCTGGGGGAATGAATGCCTGCGGCAATAGCAGACAGTCTGCTTCAGGGGATCATGAAAATTTTTGAGCCTGCTTTAGTAATGATGATGATATTGAGCATTTATGGACCAGGAGCCATGCTAAGCTTTTCATGTGCTTTTTCATATTGAATTCCCACAAAACCTGTTTATACTGTCATACTGTTTATATTGCCATTTTATCTATGTATGTATGTACGTATTTACTTATTTTTAAAGATTTTATTTATTTGAGAAAGAGACAGAGAGAGCACAAGCAGGGGGAGCAGCAGAGGCAGAGGGAGAAGCAGACACCCCACTGAACTGGGAGCCTGATATAGGGCTCCATACCAGAACCCTAAGATCATGACCTGAGCCAAAGTCAGACGCTTAACCAACTGAACCACCCAGGTACCCCTACATTCCCATTTTAGCAATGAGAAAACTGAGGCTTAAAGGAACTAAGATCACACAGCAATAGGGGAAATGTAAATTTAAATCTAGGTATATTTGATTTCAAAAGGCAGCTCTTAACTACAATTCTAGCTTGACACTTAAACATACAAATAGTGACAATGTTTCTCCTGTCCAATAGCCATATATAGTCTCTGCCACCATTTTAAAGGTAGGGGCCAGCTCTCCTAGTGCCACAGGGCTTCCTGTCACCTCTGACAAAGGATAATGTTTTAGCATACGTGTTTTGACATTTAAAAAAAGAAGACTCTATTCTATGACAGAAATGTAAATTCACAGGTGAGAGGTGTAAAATGAAACAAAATATGAGACTGCTGTTTGTTTACAGGCAAAGAACTCCCCCAATTGCTCTGTTTACTCCTCCTCCCTAGTAGATGTGCATTCTGTTCTCCAATCTACTTGCAACAGGAGAAGCGCCGTGATTTCTATAGGGGTTCAGTTGATAGCCCAAAATAGAGTGTTTTCAAAGATTAAACTTGCTGTTCTCACACATGGCTTTAGTTAAAGAGATGGAGCTGGGATTGAAAACTGTAACTATATAAGGAAATGAAATACAATTTTATATTTTCATGGTGTCTGTAAAATACTTTATAACATCCTAATATTTATATGTGTGTATATATGTGTGTGTATATATATATATATACACACACACACATACATATATATTTAAGATCCTTTGAAATTTGTGCTATACTTCCATTGGATAAAAGCTACAAAGAGGAGAAGAATCCTGTACCTTTGCAAACATCTCAGCTTCAAATAAGTGTTTGATAAGACTCTGTGGAACATAGAAATCTGGGAGGTTGTGGGGCATGAGGGTTGGGGGGGTGGTGGTATTGGATCACTTATGACAACTTGGACCAATAATCGGTTTTAAAACATCTATAAAAATGTTTGGAGGGAAAAGAACTATATAGTCTTGCTGGATTGCTTGCCTTGAATGAAATACTACCAGATTTACTTAAAACAAGTCTTTATATATTTACTAATTATTTTTTGTTATCTAGTGAAGTGAATAAGAGTTTGGGGGAAGTCATTGGTTTCACAGGATGGGTTGGATTTGCTCTTTATATAAAATATGAAAATGCCTTGAACTGCCCAGTTCTGGCAGCCCCACGCAGAGAAATACACTTTAACTACAAAACAGCATGTTCTGAGTCTGTGTTTTCTCTGGATAGTAGTAGCAGGAACACAGTGTTCATTTAAATTAAACCAGTTCCTTGGATAATAACAAAGTAATTAAAGAAACCACCAAGGAAAAAGAGCCAATTTATTTGAATCCTGTTCATAAAAACTACATCAAGAGCCTGAAGGTACAAAATAATGTGGATAAGATGGCAGATTGATGATTTTTTAAAATTCTGCGTGGGATGCATCTTGATATTAATTCAAATGAGTATCTCTCATCTGAAAATAATACAAGAGGCAAAATTTTTTATCCTTCTTAAGAGAAATGAAATTCTATTAAAATGCTCAGATAAGAAATTGCTGCATAGCTTGAAGTCCACTTGACCTCTAGTAATACCTTAACATCAGAACATTATGATTTATTCATATTTTCTACATTCCCATTGGAATAGAGGGGCCTTTGTCTTTAATGCGTTCAAGAGTTTGAAATTCATACCGATTTATCCGAGATGATATTACCTGAATCATAAGGAGATATTTTCGGGCATCAACGAGTTTCCTATTTTGGTCAGTAACAAAAATCTAAATGGAGTCGAAATTATGTTTTCACATTACCATTAGACAATGAAAGTTATTTTAAAGGAAACACACGCCAGTAAAATAACTCTCACTTTTATACTCCCATCAGTGCAACAGTGAGAAATTAAATCTAGATCCCCAAGCAAAATTTCACAACTGCTCTTTGTGCATTTTAGCAGAATGACTGTTCCTTTTGGAGAAAGAGTGTTCTTGGCCATGCTCTGCTTCTCCCTCTGAAATATAGGTCCACTTGGATTACCTCTATGGCAGTGAAGGGAGTGAAGAAAAACAGATACATTAGAAGGTCTGTTGACTGAAGGGTGGCAACCCTGTTTCTGAAGAGCAACCTATAGAAAATTGTCAATTTTGAAGAACTTAAAATGACCTAACTCTATTAAGAAAGGAAAGATGTACATAAATGTGTAAAAAGTGTTCCTGGACCCAATTCCATCTTCAAGGGTGTATTCATTCCACACTAACAAACAATTCCGACACTGTCTACTCCAGCCCACTTCAGACAGGTGCGAATTGCAAGCCCAGGTTGTTACCTGTACTTACAACCAGTATCTATAAATCAGAGGTTCCCATGACCCCCTCTTTGGATTCCATTAATTTGTCAGAGCAGCTCACAGAACTCTGGGGAACATTTTACTTACTAGATTACTGGTTTATTATAAAAGGACATAACTCAGGAACAGCCGGATGGAAGGGATGCATGGGGTAAGGTATGGCGAAAGGATGTGGAGCTTCCATGCCCTCTCCAGGCACATGGCTCTTCAAATCCCTACTCTGTAACCAACCCAGAAGCTCTCTGAAACCAATCCTTTCAAGTTTTAATGGAGGCTTCATTGCATAGACAAGGTTGACTAAATCATTGGCCATTGGTGATTGATTTGATCTCCAGCCCCTTCTCTCCTCCTTGGAACAGGTGGGGAAGCTAAAAGTTCCATCGCAAGGTTGGTTCCATAGACAACAGGCCTCACCCCTAGGTATTTCCAAAAGTCACCTCATTAACAAAACAAAGGACACCTTTATCACTCTCCACACTCAGGAATTTCCAAGGGTTTGGGGACCTGTGAGGCAGGGATTGTGGACAAAGACCAAATACATATTTTAAATCTGATTGACCAAATATATGCTATTTATAAATCACAGTATCACAATGTCAAATCTGACCATTAACAGAATGAAAAGCAAAGAACTTAAAACTTTATTCCATCAACAAAAAGTAACAAAAATATACTTCAGCTCCTTATTATGGTCAGTTCAGTAGAAGGAAAGAAGCAGACAGAAAAAAAAAATTGTACATGGTAATAAAGGTGAGAAAGAGAAAAGGTGAAAAGAAGAGAGTGGTTTGGAAAGGTAGAACAAAAGAAGAAAAACAATAAGACTTAAATTGGCCAAGAAAATTGCGGAGGAGAGTATCATGGAGCAGGAAGAATTCAGTGGGCTTTCACCATCCTTATCCTGCTCTCAGCCATTCCATCTTTTGAATTTGGTTTGCCATCCCTTTATGCAATTGATGGATCCCCTTTGAGACATCAAACTCTCCATTTTCAGAGTCTTTAGTGCCCACTGGTTTGCTCATTTTAACCTACACTCAGCCAGTTGGGAGGGATTCCTTCAAGTGAAGTGTGAACAGGAGGAAGATTTTGCAGAGATTTGACCTAGGCTCTGTTCTACTTATGGAGCTTTTTCCTTTCTAGCTGGTCATGCAGATTGTTTTTGTTGATCTCAAATCGGGAATAGTTAAGACACTGACTTTTAGAAAACTTGCCCTGGTCGACACAAAATTCAGCTAAGTGCAGGATTTAGTACGATTGCCTACTCATTCTTTTGTACTTTCTAAAGATTTTGAGGGTTTCAATGTTATAGCTGCTTTGCCAAAAATAAGTTTTATGTTAGATATCTCTGTTAATTTCCTGTAAGTAATTTTTGTTGATTTGTAAGTATTTGTAAGAAAGCTTAGATTTTAAAGGACCATTCTTGTGGTCATTTCTAGTTCAATATCCTGGGGTTTCTTTGTTTTTCTGAATGTTAGGACAGTGGCTACATCTATCATGGATTGTATTTCTCCCTAGCTTGTTTATTGCTCTTTTAAAAACAAAGTGAACAAGCTGCTATGTCCTTAGAAGATTCTGAAACAACACTAAGCTATGCAGACATGCTAACATTCTCTTGTTGGTAAGAAAGAAAATTTGCCAAAGTAGGTTTGCCAACACTCAAAATGTCAAGTTGAGAGAGTCATAGAGCTGTATTTTAAAGACCAATGTAAGAAATCTCAGAGCCTTCAAAAGAGGCTCCTGAGCAATGAAACAATGTCCATGAGATATTTTTCTGGCTTACAGGCAGTCAATGAACATTTAATCAACTTCTACTACGTTCAGTGAACTGCATTAGATTCTGGGGATTTAAAATTGAATCTAGATACAATTCTTACTATGAGGGATCTTAAAAACAAGTGAAGAATTAATTGAAAACTCATTCGAATTCCTCTAACCTATTGTTTTTTGCTTCTTTTTAATGTTCATTATATTCTAACTCGGATTTCTATCTGCGACCTAATTGTGTCCACACTAACTTTTGCTTCAATAACTGGGCATCCAGCCCTCTACTTGGCTTGAATTAGGACTTTGCTAAGCCAATGTTGATGTGATAGCTTGTAACAAACAAACTATAGGACATGGGCAAGATAGAACCCTGATTGTGTCCCCTATTTTTCTGCATGGTTGTAGATATATCGCTTCTGGCACAGTGATTAAGAACAAGAGTGACTGTCAGCACTGAGAGAGTTTCACAGAGATGATTGTGATAGAATGTGGGGAACCTTAATAATAGCAAGTAATCTGTATGCCATACAATTAGGTTCTGGTTGATTGATCATTCCTGATTTAAAAAAAAAATGTTAGCAAAATGGATCAGATGTCCTGTATTAGAGGTTAATATATGATAAGATGTCACTTCTAGAGTTTGCCATCTATTACCTGTATAATCCTGGGCTAGTCATTGAACCCAATGTGGGTTATGTAATGGGAATGATATTTAGAATCAAGTGAATGAATGCCAGTATTTATTATGTGCCACAGAGTTAGGCACTATGAACATTATTTTCTCCCCATTCTCTGATTCTTATTGTATTTAACCTAGGGTAAGTAATGTTCAATTGCATTATCCCTGGGATGGATACTTTAGATGATTATATGTGCATTGTATTAGTTTCCTATTGCTGCCATAATAAATTACTACAAGCTTAGTAACTTAATACATGTACATTATTTACAGTTCTAGAGGTCAGAAATCTGAGATGGATCTCACTGAGCTAAAATCAAGGTGTCGACAGGGCTGTGTTTCTTGTAAAGGCTCTAGGGAAGAATTAATTTCTTTGCCTATTCTGGTTTCTTTGGGCTGCCTGTATTCCTTGACTTGTGGTCCCTTCTTCCATCCTCAAAGCTCGTGGTATAGCATCTTTAAATTTCTCTCTGACTCTGGCTCTCCGGCCTCCCTCTTTCACTTATAAGGACATTTGGGATTAGTTGGGTAATCGGGGATAATCTCATCTCAAAATCTTTAACTTAATCACATTTGCAAAATCCCTATTACCATGTAAGGAAACATATTTGCAGGTTCCAGGGATGAGGACATGGACATCTTTGGGGGACCATTATTCTGCTTACCATATATATTAGAAAATGTCTGGAATAATGTTTATATACCCCCCCCCCCAAACTGATAAATGTTACAACTACTGCTTCAACAGCACGGAAAGAGAGAATTAGGTAGAAGAGTATTCATTTGAATTTCTATTATTTTAGCATTTATTACCTGCATACATTACTGTCATTCATTCATTCACTCATTCATTCAATAAATTCTTGCCCAACAACTTGACCTCTTTAATTAACCAAGTCAGTTTCTTCTCAATTATACTGCAGAATCTATAAAGTAAAAATCCACATCAGACTATTATAATAACTCAGACTTACTCCTTATCACAACACTTCAAGGGTTTGATTATGGTCCTTGTATGTTCTACAGGTCTATTGCTAATAAATGAACTTGAGCTAAAGAAATTTAAGCCAGTCATCATCAGACCCTCTGATTTAAAAAGAAATTACAGTTTTCTTGAGATGTAGAAGTAGAAGAAATTCAACTTTATTTGTTTAGTGTGTAAGAAGGTATTTGGTATTTCCAAATCAAGCAAGTATTATTACCTCAGGGAAAGAACCACAGGGCTAACTTATGTACTTGGATTTGGTGGAAATTAGGATGGTGTTAGCGTTGTTGAGAGAACCAGCTATCATTATACAAGTCTCAGGAGGCTGACGTCCTTTTACAGGTTGGGTTCGGTTTGTACCATGTTAAGTACCTGCTAAATTGCTTCTTTTTTTTTTTTCAAAGAAAAGGTAGTGGTCATTTCTACCAGGTTGCCACTGTAGGTTGCCTGGTGCTTTAAGAATGTAGATGCCCTGCAATATAATTTCAATATCTGAATTAATTTGAATAGGAAGAACAGTTAAATATGGATTGTTCACAGATTATTTCAAAAGGCAAGACCTTATTATTGCTAGCCCACATGTCACTGGCTGCTGAGTGACACTGCGCATCACATTTCACGGAAATAAAAGGAGAGCTCCTTTGTTGTAAATTCATTCATACACTCTTGGGAAATTAGGACACACAACAGATGTAAATCAGCCTTTAATCCAAGTCCCAATGTGGACAGTGCAGAAGAGAGAAGTGGCAGGAGTCAGGGGAAAAGAGAACTATAATGGTGTGAAGAATAGAAGAGAACACCCTGTTTCTTTGGTCAGGCTGGACCATTTATTTATATGTACACTCAGAGACTAGTTTATCTCTACGTTGTAGAATCCTCTCCTCCTTTCTTACAGGAGTTGGAGTGGAGGCTGACCCTGGTCAGAGAAATCCCCGGCAGGACCTTCCTGGTTTAAAACACTAGGGCTTCATCTTGCAGAGGGCACTTCTAAGCTGTTTCTCCTAGAGGCTCTGTCTAATAGGCACAGGATTCCTGCAGAGCAATACACTTGGCAGGTTGTAGAAGAATTATTCACAGACTCCCTTAAAAGTCCCTCTAGGTATTGCAATCGAAAGGTACACAATTCCCAACAGACTCAGGACCCTTTGGGGGCTGGGTCTTGAAGTTTGCACCCTTTTCCTGTATGTCTTGGGAGTCCTCTGTCCCCCTTCTTTTGCTGCCTCCTCACACGCTTGTTTCTGCATGAACCTCTCCTGGGCCAGGTAAGGTGGAGATAGTGATGCTTTACTGCTTCTGTTCAGCTGCTTGCAAGATAGTGAGTCTCCAAAGCAATGCCTACAGATTTCCAATGCCATTCTATTAGCCTAATCACAGTATAATTCTACTTGGATACGAAATTAGCAGCAGAATCACATTTTACTTCTAGCTACTAATTGGCAACAGTCACATGCTTTTATTAAACTATTCCAATCAAGTCTTCCCAGCATCATAGATTCTGCTTATCACTGGGCCCACCTGCAGCCAGCTCTCTTCTTTGCCTCTTATCAGCAAAGCCAATTACTTTCTCCTGTGCTTGCTTTGTGGTTTTGCTTATAGACTCCACCACACCTCCACAACTAAGCCCGCAAGGGTATTAGGTAAATTCTCTTCCTGATCCTCCCTCCCACCCTACTTGAGTTACTACCTTGAGGTGGTCTGTGAGTTCTGGTGTGTCTTCCTTCCTACAAAGAAGTGTTCACAGCCTTACTTTCATTTACATGTTTTCTTGCTTTTCTGGGTCTGTTTGGGGTTTCCCCTCTTTTCCCCATTGCTTCCTCCTTTTATTCTTTCTTTCCTTCTCTTTAGTCAAGTTGCCAGTCTTTTCTAATTCTCAATGAAGAATGACTTTTTAAAAAATCCAATAATTACTTACAAATTTCTGTCCCAAACAATTCCACTTTTTTATTAACTTGTGTTTGTCTATAGAGATGATATTAATTAATGAGAAAAGACATTGAATAGAGGTGGGCCCCTCATTCATTACATGGAAAAGTTTATGCTCTCTTTAGCCACTGTTTCTCTGTTTCTTCATCTCCCCAGTGGGATGGTTATGCCTCCTTGCAAGGATGTGGGCATGGTCCTGAGCTATGACCTGGGGTCACGGAGACCTGTGAGCATTGACTGTGTTAGTTTTCTTCCTCTTGATGATTTAGTAAATTTTTCGTTTGTTTTTAAAGCAGTCAAGTAGATTGGACTAAGAAACTTCAGAGGAATGCAAAGATGAAGAAAATGATGTGTCACTTGGAGGAGTTTGTAATCAAGTGAATAAGACCAGAAGAAGCAAAGTCAAAACCAGATCTAAGTAAAAACAGAACCCTACAAACCAGGCACTTAATTGACTTAAATCTCCAATACATTGTAACCAGAAGTACATTGTCTTCTAGTAATAAAATCATACAACTAATTTATTTGCTCCAATTTGTCCTCTCCTCTTTACCTGGGATCTACCCCTCAAGAAACCATACAATTAACAGCAATAATATCAACAGTAACATAATTAATATCAGTGAAGCACTCTGAGGCAATAAAGTGGCATAGGAAATCAAAATGGTATCTATGTAATATTCATATTAAATTTAATAACTATTTAAATATTTATAAATTATCTGGCATTTTATATTCACAAAATGCTTCACAACCACTTTTTATTAATTATTAGATACCACTTATCCCTTGGCACTCGAGTTTCCAGAGGCAGTGCTGATTTTTTTCTTCTTATTATTAATCTTAAAGAAACATTTAGCTTTATCAACCACTTTTCTAAGTTCTCATATCTAAAGTATTGGGTCACATGGAAAAATAAAAGAGATCACAACAGAGATAGACCTTATCTTTGCAGCATCTGATACCATCATTTTAGAGCTCAGCAAAGTGAAATGACTCATCCAAAGTCACGGAGCTAGTCCTATTCGTGGCTGGGCATTTAAAAGTCCTGGGCCAGCCTAATCCCCGGAGTTTCATTCCTATATATATGGAAGTCAGAAAACTGTGGCTGTGCTAACTGCATTAGTTAGAACTGTAATTTAGTGACCACATCTGAGTGCTGTACTTGCATTTTCCCAGGGTCTGTATAAATCTGCCCTGTGTGACTAGAATGGTGCCTGGAACTGCTGAGGTCCAGATTCACCTAAAGCCCTAAATGTGTTCATACTGTATGCATTTCCCAATATAGGTCGTGATGCCTCAAGATCAGTCTCATTTATGACTTTTCTCCCTACTGTCTCTGATCTCTAAAGCCTTTGTTCTTGCTCTGTTGGAATGTGTGTTACATAAGAAGAAGTTTGTTTCATGTTTGTCTCCCTACACTGGATAGTAAACTCACCAAAAAAACAGAGACTATGTCTTACTGTCCTCTATGTTTTCCTTCCACCTGGGCAATGCCTGGTATTCCGAAGGCATGCAAATATTTTCTCACTTCACTATTGCTAGATGACGAATCCTAGGAGGGCAGGGGTATTGTTTGATTCATCTTTGCCTTTAGAGTAGTGCCTAGTACAGTGTCTCATCGACAGTAAGGGTTTGATGAATATTTACTTTATGAAGGAAAAGAAATACAGGCAGACATTTATTTGTTATGATACTTACAAATACCAGTTTTATAATATCATCTGATGAAAATCAAGAAAACAATGATAAATAGCTAGTTAAGTAACCTTTCCAGAATGCAGAGGTCAAGCTGGGAGCCATCAACAGCTATCAGAAGCAGCTTCCAACTTGCCTTTTATGCATCTGAATGTAACAATGTTTCTTTAAAAATTTTATTTCTTTATTGTGGTAAAATACACATGACCTAAAATTTACCAATTTATCCATCTTAAAGTGCATATCCAGTGGCATTAATTACATTCACAAGGTTGTGAAACTATCACCACTTTGTAGTTTCAGAAAAGCACAATGTTTTTGTGTTTTAAAACACAGCTGTCTTACTACATTCCGTGGGTGGGGAATCAAATGTACAATAAATACAGTTCAGGTTTCAGGAAACAAATAGGAACTACTCAAGTTACAAAAAGTTCTTCAGAAAATTTCACCTTATCCTTATATTAAATGGCATCCTGATGAGACCTGTTGGCACAACGGAGAATAATACAGGGAGAAATAACACTGGTCAGGACACCATTCTTTCAGGATGCGGGTGACTTACCCTGTCTGCTTGAGCCTCAGCTCCTGGAATACAGCTGTCAGTTGGGATCTAGCCAGCTCATGGATCTTCACCAAGAACATGAAAAGGGGTCTCTAACTATGGATTTCAGAAAGGTGTTTGTGGGTTGCCATAACCCACCCTAGAATAAGAACTCTATACAATTTAGTAGACATTTAACTTCAGCATAATTACATACATATACATGGCAAATACAAAAAAATATAGTGTGGTTCTGGCATTAACTGCCAAGCTTCATCATTATGAACAGGTGGAAATTTTACCCAGCTCTGCTCAAGGGAGCTAACTATGTAGTGACATGCCACTATAATTGTCTGTGTCCCATACAGGTGATGAAAGAGTGATAGTTTTCATGCATCTTTAACATTAAACTAAGAGTAGCCAGGATTTGCTCAAAGCCCTGATTTCAATAGGAAGTATCTTCCTCCATGAACTATTCCTAAGGAAGTTATATTTCAATATATTGTGCGAAAATCTAACTCCAGTCCTTCTCAGCAGTGAGTTAGCTCTGTCTCTGTATTTCTTTGATTTTCTCCTGAACACTGATGCATCCATCAATGGGAATAAGTTTTGGACCAGAAAAGAGGCTTTTAGACTGAATCCGGTATTAAAAACAATAACCCTCTTCCACTGTTCCAGTGATAGAAGTTATAATGCTTTCTGTAAAGCAATATTAAACTTCCCATCTTTATAGTAGCTGTTCAGGATTTTACTCTAACAATTTCATTGCCACTTTTGTGCAGACCAATAGTTCTTGAATTTTGGCTTGCATATGAGTCACCCAGGAAATTCAGTGAAAAATGCAGATTTTTAAACATTACACCTACAGCTTCTGCTCTAGTAAACCTGGGATAGAACCTTAGAAACTGCATGTTACCCCTAGCTCCCTCAGATAATTGTGATGCCAGCGGACTAAGGACCACAGTTTGAGAAGCAAGCTATGGATTTGCTGCCACTTTGGCAGCAATTTCAATGCTATCTCAACCTTAGGTAACAGAGTTATATGAGAGCTCACCTGTGAATGTTTCTGTCTTTATTCCTAGTATCTTAGAAGTTTCCCACATTAATAGCTTAGGTTAATTAAACTTTAATCCTGTAAAATGGGGATACAAAACCCAGGGTTCCTATAAAGACACAACTGGATAATTTAGGTAAAGGGATTAGTAAAATGCCTAGCATTCCATAAGCACACAATAAATAGTTTTAAATTGTTTTTCCTTAAAAATATCTTATCACCATCATCATTAACAGCAACAGCATATTAGCATGGAATCACCAAAATGGGGTTTAGGAGACCAATTGTCCCCATCCAGAATTTCTGTTCTCTTTACCTTCATGGGGAGTTAAGGTTATCTGAGTTCAAATTAAAGGTCATTAATCCTGGCTTCCACCCCATAAATGACATGCCATTTGATTATGTGAAAATCACTCAGAGACCTCTGATTTACAGCCAAGGTGTAGAGGAGATGTGACCTAAATATTTAAGAAGGATGACTCAAGAAATGTGATTTTAGTCATAGGATAGTCTGGTGAGATTGGTGAGTGTGGCATTTGGGAATAGAGAAACATTGTTCTTAGATATTATTGAATCAACAAACCCTAAAGTCTGATTCTAGCCTTGCCTGTTAATTTTTGTTATGTTATACAGTTATTGATAGCTTCTCAATGACTACTGTAATTTACTGTATTTTGTAGGGCGTATCTGAGTGTAAAGGCAGATGTTAACTTTCCATGATCGTGACCACCTTTCCTGTGGGGTCCCTTGGAAATGACTTGATATTCCTCCTGTAGAGGCTACTTGTTATCAGTGAGAAGAAGGTAGTAACCATAGAGAGACAAAGGTATTGTTGGGGAATAAGCCTTCTATTTGTATGTTTTTAGGCTTTCTAAGTGTTATCACATCTATTAATCTTTTATGAAGGGAATTGAAATTTAATAGTCTGATGTGTGAAGGTGCTTTGATTCTCCCCTGTTGCCATAGAACTGTCATGGATAGAGAGGCCAGAGATTTTCCACAAGTGTTTTTTAAATTTTTCTTTAAAGATTTTTATTTATTTACTTGAGAGAGAGAGTGAGAGAGAGAGAGAGAGAGGGTGCATGACCTGGCGGGAGGGGCAGAGGGAGAAGCAGACTCCCCACCAAGCAGGGAGCCTGATGCAGGGCCCAATCCCAGGACCCCGAGATCATGACCTGAGCCAAAGGCAGATGCTTAACTGACTGAGCCACCCAGGCGCCCCTCCACAAGTGGTTTTATAAAAAGGAAAAATTGTTTGGATTTAAGTTTTGAGCCTCATGAACTTGCAACAGCCCCAAATAACTCCTTTCTTCTCACTTGGAAAAATGTACAGAACACAAATGCTCGGCTCTAATATTTATGTCAATGCAAACGCCCAGTAAAAGAATAATTTAGGAAAATAAATAGAACATTTCCAGCACTCCGAACACCCACCCTACACCTAAGGTGGCTCTTCTCAATCACCATCCTCTCACTTCCTCCCTGCCGCAGGTGACCACTGTCCTGACTGTTGGGTAATTATTTTTTGCTTTTCTTTATGGTTTTAACACCTAAGCAGACATCCTTCTCACTCCCTCGATGAAAAATATTAGTTTTCCTGATTTTTGAATTTTGCATAAATGGAATCATAAATATATAATATTTTGTGTCTGGCTTTTTTCATTCAATATTAAGTTTTTGAGATGTATCCATAGTGTTTTATGAAGCTGCAGTTGATTCATTCTTATTGCTTTATAGTATTTCATTATTTGAAAATACCACAATTTATTTCTCAATTCTACTTATTTTTAAAAATATATTTATTTATTTTAGGGGGGAGAGAGAGTGCTGGGGAGCATGAGTGGGGGGAGGGGCAAAGGGAGGGAATCTTCAAACAGACTCCCTGCTGAGGTGGAGACTGAGGGTGTGACTGGATCTCCCCAGGCATGCGATCACAACCTGAACTGAAAACCAAGAGTCAAGGCTGAACCTACTGAGCCAACCAGGTGCCTCTCTCAATTCTCAACTGATGGGCATTTCCTTTCTGTTATTTTTCATGTTCATTTAATGTTTGGGTATCCTCTTTTGTGAAGCACCTGTACTAAGATTAAAGAAAAAAACAAAAAAAGCTTGTTTTCCCATATGCTTTGTTGCTAAGTTACTTGTGGTTGGCCACTATTTCTATTGACCACAGAAGGGGGCCTGCTACCATTAGTTCTAGTTATCTAAGATGTCATTTAAAAAATTCCTGCAACTAATGGGCACCTCAAAAAGTCTAATCCCTTAAAATGTGCAATGGAAAGAAAAGTCATGACCAACCTCCTTGGGAAATATAGTATAAAGTACTCACTTTGTGGACATTTACAATGAGCATTTATAATAATGAAAATTCTAAAGAGGACTGGAATAAAGGAATCTTGGCAACATTATTTAATCCAACTTTTCTGAAACATATTTGAATTCAGAACACCTAATACAGTCTTGTGGAACAAATGTTCTATCAAGCACATTTTGGGAAAACCTGGTTTATAAGAGTCCCCTCTTGTTGGATTTTAAAATCATAGGTCAGCAAGTGTAGAATTATGATAAAAAAGCTTCAAAGAGGATATAATTATCTCAGAAATAAATTTACAAAGGATTGAAAATGGAAAAATGGTTCATTTAGATTGGTTTCCTGTAGTTCTTTAAATATTTGAGTGATTAAAAAAACTAATAACTAATACTAAAGAATTTGATATAGAAATGATTATAAAGGTCAGATTTGCACATCAGAAAGCAGACAAATGCAATTATATTTCCAAAATCTATTAATGGCTCAATTAGTTCATAGATCAGATAATTAGGTGTTGTTCATTAATGTTTAAAGGCAATGACTTAGGATGAAGTAGAGTTGAGTGTACATTTTGTTTTAACACTTCTTTTGTGTATTGTTCAGTCTGGATATATACAGTAATTAGGTTTTCCCAAATTTCTCACTTGTAAATAACAACATTTCCTGAAGTGCAAAGGTTAACATTCAACTCAAAAAATCCTCAGGTTCTCTTTACTTTTAAGAAAAAAAAGTTTAGAAAGATTGACTGGCTAGGAATATTATTAAAGCAAATTGTCAAAAAAAAAATGTTTGGAGGCCTTCTTTTCATAATCACTAATGTGCTCTTCTTAGGAAGAAACTTGCCACTCTATTAATGAGGTAAATTACTTATTACTATTAGGTTATTTGTTGCTATTTTCATACAAGAGCAAAATAAATGGGGTCACTAAATTTGCCATCACCTTATAGCTACTAAGTCCCTAAAATGTATCCACTATGTTCTCATTACTCATCTGTGCAAATTACACACACCCATTGGCCCCTGATACAGAAAACATTAGCATGAACCCAAAAGAAATCCTCCCTGGCTGAGAGTGTGATTGGAGATCACATTCTTTTATCTCTTTTAGCCTCGAAGCTCTTGGCTTTCTTTGCCCATCACTCAGGGCAATGGTTAGTTGCTGTCAGAACACAGCTATAATTGGGAAAGGCACTCACTAAACACAGAAGTTTGAAGGAGGTGAGAATTCATATCCAGCCTGGAAGTCTGGGAAGTTTTCCAATCCTCCATTGCTGTACTAAAGCACAAAAGTAAATTGAATTTTATTACTTAGGTGACATCAAACCATATTTATACATAGGAGCTCATTGACAACATCCTTCTTAAGAAACTCAGAGCAATGAAACTCCCCCCCCCCCACCCCGTCCCAAGCTGGTCTTAAAGTTTGCGTTCATTTTGGAATCCCTTCCATTTAAATTCCTTACTTTTTTATAGAAAATTATAGCAAAATAATAAGAAACCCATATTATTATTAAAAGGAAAACTTTTGTGATATAAATATTCTACAACCATCTGGAAAAATAAATGCAAAATTGGAAAGTGTAACTAAACTAAACATTGTTAATGATGTTAGTTACTAAAATTGATGAGCCTATATGCTCAGATTTGAAAACTTCGCTTTTCTTGCCAAAATGGGGGGGATATTTTGAACTTTAGGGGCTAGGATTTCTGATTAAAACTTAATCACAGACTACTATCATCAGTACTCTCAAAGTCACTGACTCTAATTTCTATAGGATGGTTCTAGGCATTTTTTTTCCTAGCTGTATAGAAAATGAAATCAAGGAGTTCTCTACTTCATTTATCAAGGAAATTTATTACTTCCACATGAAGGACTTGTAAAAGTTATTTTAGATCCAATTATTTCTCTCTCTTCAAAATACTTTGCATTAGGACTTGTTACAATTTGGGGGTTATGAACTGTATGTGCTCCTCCTCCTTCTTCTTCAGGCAATTTATCCCCTCTCTTCCTTTCTGTAGTACATTTTTATATGAATATTTCCTGTAATCCCCTTCAGGTAATTAATTGGAATTTTCTGATTATTTTTAACGTAAAACCCTATTTTTCCTATACATTTTGGTATTTTTCTCTTCTTTCTCCTTTCCTCTTCTTGTAATTATACACCCTTTTACGTAAATAACCCAGCCTCAACTTCTTCTATTGCTGCTGCTGTTGCCACCCATGGTAGGCTGAATAATGGACCATAAGGATATTCAAGTCCTAATTCCCAGAGCCTGTAAGTATTACTTTATATGGGATATTACAAATGTGATTGAATTAAAGACTTTGAGAGAAGAAGATCATCCTAGACTATCAGGATGGGTCCTAAATGTAACCACAAGTGTCCTTGTAAGAATGAGGCAGAGAGAAATTTGACACAGAAGAAAGCAGTGTAACCAGTGAAATGAGAGGCTGTGCTTCTGGCTTTGAGGAGAATGAGCCAAGAAATACAAGGAATGCAGGTCTAGAAAGTGGAAAAGTCAAGGAAATTGATTCTCCACTAGAGCTTCCGGAAGGAGCCGAGCCTATCAACACCTTGATTATGGCTCCTTGAGACTTATTTTAGACTTCTGACTTCAGAACTGTAAGAGAATAAATGTGTGTTGTCACTAAGATTGTGGCCATGTGTTGCAGTAGCCATGGCAAACTAACACACAAGTCAATAATTTATTGAAAACCATCCATCTTTGTTCAAAAATTATTTTTAGCACTACAGAATAGGAAGAAACATTATCCAGGACTCTGCTCTTAAGACTGCCTTTATAGACTAATTGAAGACACAACACTAGCAGAATTTTGCTATTTAGGGTAGACTGTACACTAAATACCACTAACCATGTCACAGACGTCAAATAAGAGAAATGCTACCGGGGTGGACATGTAAAGATGCTTTAGGGCAACAATAGCCTGGTTCTCAGAGGTGGAGGCATGACATAGAGGTGGAATGAAGGAAGAACAGTGTGCCTGCTGGTTTGACGGTGGTAGGTGTGAAGGAGAAGTGCTAAATGAGATTGATCAGGGAAAATGGAATCACAATGTGAAAGCCTTAACAGCCAAGCAAAGGCATGGTGCTTGATAGAGTGGATAAAACAGTAATTTACTGTAGGTTCCTCCAAAGTAGGAGTAAGTGAGTATCAGCTATTCTAAAGCTGCTTGTGTTGGGGGGTGTCTGGAATGTAGAAAGTTTAGCATTATATTTGTTACCTAATTCAAACGAGAACAACGTTCATCCACTTATCCCAAGTAGAAATTTATCCCGAGTAATATAGCAAAGGCAGATTTCTAGAGTCAAATTCAGAAATTTGTGTTATGAATATATCTCTTTTGATTAATATTTGTGCTTCTCTGGTGCACATACGTTGATAGAACTACATATCAACAGCTACTGGAACCTAGTATAATTACTTATCTCTTCCAACTATAAATTCTATAAATTATCTCTTCCAACCTCAAGCTTCAAATACGTTCAGCTATCCATCCTTTCTTTGAACAACTTCATTCTGCCAGTATTAAAACATGAAGTATTAAGGAAATGACTCCTTTCCATGTTTTAGAAAGCATATACGGTTCAGTCAGACTTAAAAATGAAAATTCAGATTTCTGAAGCAGGTAATAACTATAGTCTCCAACTTCAAGGGTTACTTACATGCTTTATTTTTATTTGCATAAAACTGGACTGGAAGAATGTGTTTCTTCAATGGGCAGAAGATGAACTCTGCACAAGTTAGTCTCTGGTAATGTGGATCTTATTGTTCAGGTTTAAATTTTTTTGAATTATATATTTTTTGAATTATATATTTATAAAATCATACACATATATAATCATACATATATACAGAAAATCATCTCATAATTTGTATTATAAACCATGAGTCATCATGATGAACATGATTTCTTTGAATGGTTTCTGGCAATTAGAAACCTCCTCAAATATGTCCCCTGAATTACCCTAACAGAATTACCCTAATAGAACTCGTACCTCAAGAATGGTTTTTACCCCATGGAAGGTCAAGTTGGTATAAACTGACAATACTACCTTGCGTTAGAAAATGTATTATCATTGTTGTCACAGATAAGGAGATATCCTTCCAACCAAGGGAAGTCACAGCAGCCTGGGCCAGAGGCTCTCCTCTTCTAACAATTTCCTCATTGCAGTCCTTGCAGTCTTGCCTCAGTTCCTTGCTATCTGAAAGATTATTGCCATCTTTTGACCAGCATTCTCCCTCCCTGTGCATCAAAGTAGTACAGAGAAATCCAAGTGAGGAAGAGGATAGCCACATGAAAAATAAAGCAGAAGAAAATGTTCAGGTTTCACATAAGATTAGACAACAAATGTTTAAGGGTATAAAGATAGAACCATGGCATGCAGCCATGATGGTGTTGCATATGGCCCATTATGAGAGATATCTTGCGTTCTTGGTCAAGCATATGCATTCAGTTCTTGTGAACTTTCAGCAAGACAACACTATGATAGAAAATTGGGTAGGGCAAAGACTTGGCTCATCAAGTCACAGTCTTAAATCTCTGTGATGACATTTCCAGTATCTGCGACTCTCTGAATGCATAATTCATTTGTGTAAATACTCAATAAACTTGCTAGTAGAGATTCGAATTTCCTAAGTTACTGAAGTTCTTTTCTTGGTCTATTAGAACTACTGTGTTCTTTTTGTGGTAATTTCTTCACAACAAAATCTTTTCTTTATTTTAATGTATGCCCTGCTACACTGGGGCTTGGAAGTTGTACATGGTTTTGATGGTACCAGAATTTAACCGTAGACCTGCAAGGCATTTTTAACAGTGGTACACTGAGTTTGGAGGAAAAGTGTGTTTTCTCTTCTCCATAACTGAAATGGAGACAGATTTTGGGTCATGAGTACGTATTTAACAAAAGTGGAGTGGGGTGGAGTGGGGGATGGGAGTGCGTACGGGGATGAGAGTAGGTAGATGTGAAAGAGGGAGATTGAGAGATTTTTTAAGCATATGAAACACTAAATATGAAATTCAGTATAGATAACTGGAATTTGTTTTTAAGGTTTATTAGGGAAAAACAATGGAACCTTTTTCTGAAATTTTAAATTCGTATCAGTCTGATGCTCCGCATTTCCTATTTTTGGTTATCCCCTTTGGCCTGCAATTTTCTTAAACTTATGAGTATCTCAAAAAGGAATATTACTTAAAAAAACCATTCAATGAAGTGACATCTAAATTTCCTGGGAAAAAGAGCTAAACTGTGAATTTGGCTCCCAAGCCAGCGCAGACGACACTGACCTCTTAGCCTCTCCCCACCAGGACCCACCCAAACCCACACGCCTGGCCACGCAGCCTTCCCTTTGCTCCCATCTGCGCAGGGCACAACACAGTTAAGTAGCTGGAACTTTGGAACTCATGCCAACATCATCATATCTGTTCCTGAAAATTTCATAAATATGTGATTTAATTGCAATTTGTTTTCTGAAAAAACTACTCGTGATAATAAGTGAAATAGGACGTTAATTAAAAAGACAGAGAGAGAAAATGAAAATCTTTCATTCTTATTGCTACACCACAGACCCGGAGCAGCAGGAAATGTGTAGACTGGAACATAAAGACTAAAGAAAGAAAAGACGTAAGAGTCAAGCAGTGTTCCCAGCTGGCTGCAGCATGTCCCTGTCGTGCCAGCAGGTTTGAACCAACAATTATTTGGAAAGAATGGGAATTATTAACAGGAAGAAATCAACTCTCTTAGGTCTTCCACGATGGACATAATAATAAAAAAATAATTATCAGCTCCCTGAAACATCTTTCATCCATGGATCTCATGGTATTTTATCTAATATTACTTAATTAAAATTCTTACTACTTCTCTATTTGAGGGAGAGAGTTGCTGCATTTTAGAGATTGAAAAACCACTTTTCAGAAAGATTGAATATCTTGACCACACTTCAGTTACAGTTAGAAACTGAAATAGACACCATTGCCTTCTATCTGTTACTGATTAGCGTTTACCAGACTAAGAAATTAAAATATAAGTGGAAAAAAAAGTAATTTTTTTTTTCAATCTAAATGACACAAAATGACTAATGTTGTATCTGGGAAAGAAATTATTCCCCCTCCTTCACTGAATCGACTGGGTACCTCGGTAATATTTTTATACAGCATATACTTTCCATTTATGTTCAGTCCTTCTGAAGGCTGGAAAATATTAGAAACCTCTCTTGCATTTCTGGGTTTGCTGAGTATGTATCCAATTTTTGCTGTATCTTGATCATTTTACAATTCATTCATTGCCTACTCTGAGCCTCTCCACTGTTCTTTTTTGTTATTATTGTTTTTTAATGAAGTGCTATCAGAATAAAATGCCTCCAAACAGAGAGATGCAGTGGGGTTGATAGAAAAGAAAATTTAAAAGAAAGAAAATCAGCCTTTGAAGCATTAGTTTATATTTGCTATAATTACTAGAATTAATGACACCCTGTTTCATAAAAAAATGTTCAGTGTGGGCTTAGTGAAGTCAGTTGGATTATTCATGTGTAACTCATCCCTCATGTTTTTCTTCTGCATACAAGAAGAGTGGATTATTAGTAATAACAGTCATGGTAACAGCAACAACAGCAACAACAGGGATAATGTTGGTAAATATAGGCCAACTTACAGTGTTTGCTTTGTGCCAAGCTCTGCGCTGAGCACTAGGGGGTTCTCATCTTCTCCTTTTTGCCTCACCTAGGGGTCAGGTACTACTGCCCTAGGTAATGGTAATTTTACCACTTTCTAGCTTTCCTACCCGGGGTGAGTTATGTTAACTTTAGATGCCTTTGGTTCCTCATCCACAAAATCGGGATGATGAAAGGCTACTGTGAAGATTAAACAATTAATACACAGGAGATCCTTAGAAGTGTGCCTGATACATGGTAAGGGGCTCCATACACATTAATTTTGGTTACAAACGAGGTCCAGATTCAGGGATGTTAAGTTAGTTGCCACTGGCCATTGGTGTAGTAAATAGAAGAGCCACCATTGAAAACCATTCCTTTCCAACTCCAAATTCTTAGCTACTATTCTTCTAATAACACATTTAATTCAAATTGTCGGTAGCCCCTGATAAATTTTGAGTTTCTTAAGAACAAGGGCTGTAACTATGTATCTTTATGTCCCCAGGCTTCCCACAGTGCTTAGCTTCTATGTTGTACTGCTTAGCTGAGATTTAAAATAAAAAGTAAGGCATATTTAATGAGAAAGGACATACTTTACACCAAAAGAGCATAGATTATACTTCTTGGGTCTTTTTCCTACCTTCTGTTCTGTAAATAAAAGGCATGGCTGTTTACCTGGTGACTACTGTCTTAAATGCAAGTAGAGAGATAGGAAGAGTTAATTCACTTCTACGCCATTAGTTGTACACCATTTATCTTAATTCAGTGCAGGAAAGGTTACACTGATAATTATTAGCTAATTCTTCTACACAGAGACCAATGTTATTTTCATATGATCCTGAAATCCTTTATCTTTTGACATGGATTATTTGAAAATAATATTGCCTGCTCATTCTTGATAGCCATCTTGACATCTTTTTTCTCTCACCTATAAGGTCTTTTAGTACTGGCCAAAGAAAATGAAGGTAGTAGGAGTTCATGACAATATTGAAACATCGTTATTGAAAATATTGTAATATATGAAACATAATTCCATTTTCAGAGAAACCTCAAGAGATCAAGCTCTTATCTTCTACAAGAAAAGATTGCATAAAAATCATCCTCAAGAGATGCGCGTGCAATTGATTAATGGAGAAACTCTCACAAACTCCCTCAGGCATTTGGTTCATCTCCAACTTCCAGAGAGGTTTATTTGGGTCAAAGTTACAATGTCCATTTTTATGTTCCATGGAAGGAAAATGAATTTGCCTGAGCTGTCTTTTGGATTTGAACATCCATTAAAAACATATCATTAATAACAATCCATAATTTCTGTTTGTGTGCATCCTATAACACATGTTGTTTTAGAACTGTGATTTTTTAATGAAATGTCAAGTTTTTTGAGATTTAAGAGAATCTGGCAAAAACAATAATAATAACAAAAACAAAAAAACAGTAGTAGGTAAATTGAAAAGAAAGGAAGTATAACTGGCCAATATATATATTTTTTTCTTTTGAGTGTGTTAATAATCCTTCAGTGCAATTTAAATGAGCAAATTATTGTTAATGCAGAACATCAGCTAGCAAAAATGGAAATGACTTCATTCCCCATAGAGAAACCAGTAATGCTCCAAGAGAACTGCTTCTAAAATGCATGGTAATAATTAACCTGAAATCACTTCTCTAAGTTATGTGAGTTAAGTTGCCATTGCCATTTTGTTAGTACTAGAGATTTAGAGTTTTGTGATAATTTCCAGTTACGTTACTCATTTTAAATGATTGTTTAAAAATTATTTTCTCACAGATACGCATTTATTTTTAGCATGCTTCTTTGGCTGGACATAGAAATAGGTGGCTTTTTATAGTCAACCTTGTGTTTCTGAAATTGGGTACTGCAGCGGAAAAACTAAGGACATCTATGTTTTTGCCTCTGGTTCTGACATCAACTAATGTTTTCAATTTTTTTTTCTTTTATTATTATTACTTTTTGGCTTTATCTACAAAATCATGGCATTAGACTAGATAACCTTTTTGTTCTTTCTAAAGACAGAGTAAATTCAAACTTATTCAACATTGTCCAACAAAAGAAAACTTTTTTTTCTAGCTTCCAGTTTGTTAATGTTCTTATGGTCAGTCACATTGCTGATGGATGGGAGGGATGATTCTTCATTCCTCAAATTTGTCCTCTACTTTACCTCTAAACATTTTTGCTCATGCTGTGCCTTCAACCTTTAAGGAACTTTTCTCCATATTGCTGGAATTCATATTTCTTATTCAAGATATAGGTCAAAAGTGTTCATTTTTAAATGCTAATATCTGAGTGTTCTTCATTTAACAGACTATGAATGATCTATTTTGAAATGATTTCTAAGGTGTGCGTTGGTATTCCAAACAAAAGTCCAGAGGGCTTTAGGACCTAGAGACTCAAACCGGGAAGTCAACACCTAACTAAAGCTTGCATAGCCTCATTAAATGAAAGTCAGATGATTTGGGTTCCCAACAACTGATTTCTTTCGGTATCACAGTAGTCCCCAAAATGGAAGTCTGGGTTCTAGCGATGGAAAATGATTCACAAACCCTCAGGATCTGCAAGCATCCATTGGTCCTTTTATATATGAGATACCCCTTTACAATGAATGATGTCATTTGTGAATAATTCAGTCTTCTCACTCTTGCTGCCACCCATTTCTGGCTCTTAAACACTTCTTGTCATGCTGTTTTATATAGAAGTCTTCCTCATTATAGCAAGCATCCTTTCATGGAAATGGAATTTTCATGGAGATTCAGAAGCACATGTGCATTGTAGAGATGTTGCTGAACTTGCTATTGGGTAAAAGGGGATCTTCAAAAAGGAACCAGTCTTTAAAAAAGATTATTAATCCATCATTGTGATTTCTGTGTGGACTTGATGTGAAAAGATGCTGGAGTAAGCAAAGACTTTCATGGAGTCATGTAGGAGTCAAGGGAACAGTGTTAGCTTGTCTTTCCTTATTTTACTTAGGTGAAATCATGAATCTCACTAAACTTAGCCATGCAAAACTTTGAGAGTCTAAACTGTGCAAGGTGCCCTTATGCTATAGATATGTATGTCTATGTCGCATGTCTCCTGCTAAATTCTATGCTTCAAAGCAAGGACCATCTTGTTTCCTTGCTGTCTTGCATATGGAAGGATCTCAGTAAGGACTTGTTAAATAAATTGATACTGGGGTCTTCTCCCTGTGTAATTGTAGAAGCCAAGGACAAGGTACACAAATCTTCCCACTCCTTATTGTCAAAATTAAATTATTTCTAATAATATCTATAAACATCTACTACTACATAGGTCTTAGAGTTCTATGAGGTACTGCGCTACCTTGACCACATGTGAGAATTAACTGGTAAGCTTTAAAAACCACTGATGCCTACATCTAACCCTCAGACATTCTGATTTAGCTGATCAGAGGTTGTCATTTAGTTCAGACTGGGCACCAGCTTTTTGTATGATTTTTTAAATTTTCCAGATGACTTTAATATTCAGCCAAGGTTGAGAACCAATAATGAAGAACAACAATGGCAAATAGTTCCAGAGTAAATGAACAACAGAGTTCAATACTATAAACTACTTATGGACAAAACTCTGTGAAGCACACACTGGTAAGTAAGGCCTCAAAAAACTTATAAGCTGGGGCATATATTGCATTATCACCATCATCATCAGTAGAAAGAATGTATGAAGTGTCTACTATCATTGTGTTAGGTCTTGAGTTAGACACAAAGACTCGGTCATTGCTTCTTTTAGTGGTTATTTTAAGACATTGGTTATTGTCTACCATAGCATAAAACATACAAAGTTTCTTCAAATAAATGGAGGTGGGAAAAACCAAAGTATTCACTGAATCCCCCACCAGTAAATTTATGTAAAAAGAGTCAGACAGCCACCTCTCAGACCCGAAATGTCAAGCTTGTAAAAATAGTATTCTTGGGAGTTATATTTGATCATTTGTTAAATATGAGGATATAAAATGTAGAAATCCATGTGTAATGCTTCAAATCCCTAATCTGGTTTAAAAGGTCAGTTGAAACCTAAAAGGACTTGACATTTTACCTTTAAAAGTCTGACTTTTGGACTTAAGACTTAACAACATTTCAGCCTGAATGACCCCGAAGGATAAATACAAAGCTGGTTTCAATTGAACTATTTAGAAAGCAGGGGATCTTCTAATTTGTAAGATAGCATTCAGAGAGCTTTTTCCATTAAGAACTCAATCGACTGAAAAATGATTTCCTTGGGTATTCCACAATCTTTCAATGCTTGTGTAAATTTTACGCAGGAGGTGGGCGGTGTGTGAGGCTCAAGATATAAAACACTGTGGTACAAAGGAAGAAAACCACCTTATGAGCCACAGAAAACTGGTGATCACCTGTAAGCAATGTGTATTGCCTCTGTTTACCAGTTTCTCCCTCAGGTGAAACACAATTCACATACCAGATATTCATTATGGTTTCATTTCTTGGAGCAAGTTCAATGGCTTTTTCAAATGATCATTATCATTAATTAATATTTATTGAGCACCCACTGAGTACATATTATAGAATGGCTGGTACACTATTACACAACAAATGTCTCACTATAAATTATACTTTATGTACTTTTATTATATTTTCATAAGACCAAGTGAATGTCTCTCCCATTTGTATAGTTACTGCTAAAATGTCACTCATGTGAAAGCAACCAAGGACTGGAATTCTGGAAGTACTTTTATGTGTTGTTTGCTTATACATGTGTGTGTGTGTGTGTGTGTGTGTGTGTAAAGCATAAAACATAAAACTAAGGTCAACATTTATTGGGATAATGTTAATTATGTTATATCATTTAAAAATAAATTCTATATATTACCTCATTGGTAAGGTCAGTAAGTAGTCTTTGAAAAGTGAAAATGTAGGGAGAATGAGCCAAAATATAATGATGAACTATCTCATATGTTCCGAAAATTGCCTTTTACAACATAAAAATGAAGTTCTTCATAGAGTTAGAATTTTTCTTCTCCCCAAAGACTATTTCATTTTTTTTTTTTTTAAAGAATTTATTTATTTATTTGACAGAGAGAGACAGCCAGCGAGAGAGGGAACACAGCAGGGGGAGTGGGAGAGGAAGAAGCAGGCTCCTAGTGGAGGAGCCTGATGTGGGGCTCGAACCCAGAACGCTGGGATCACGCCCTGAGCCGAAGGCAGATGCTTAACCACTGCGCTACCCAGGCGCCCCCCAAAGACTATTTCAAATTGAGACTTCCGTGAGAATATTTCCAAGGATCATCCAAATACACGTCAAACTTATTTACATATTTCTGTCTTAATCTGATACACCTAGGTGAAATTCCCAAACTGAAGAAACATTTCATTCTTCTTACTTAGCATCATGTCCCTGTTGGATGGAGAGTCTGAGGTGATCAGGATCCCACAAAGCTTGCTCAGATCTCATATAAAATTATAGAAATTTCATATTTTTGTGAACATAATTTTTTTTTAGTCATTCAGTTTTTGAAAATACACTTTTATACAAGTCCCTAACTCTCTGGGAATGCAAAGATGACTCAATACTTACCCTAGCTTCAATATGATTTTCTAAATTACCATGCTTTATAATTTCTACATTATTTTAAATTTTTAAACTCTATTAACCTGGTAGCCCTTTATAAAATAATACTTGTAGACATCTATACAGGTATTATAAAATAATACTTGTAGACATCTATAAGTTTCCACACTTGGAAACTGCTATTAATTTGTAGCAAAGACAAATTATGGAGAACTGAGCTGGCCAACGTGAGACTGTCCCAACTTTTTATGTGTAAATGTTAAATTTTCTGCTGTACACTATAGTAGGGGTAGAAATGAAGTTGAAGAGTACTGTGTTTTGTCTAAACTTCAGAGAGACAACCATGAACGGTATCGTGGAACTCTTTTTTTTTTAATTTAATATTTTATTTTTTTGAGAGAGAGGGATAGTGTGTGTGTGTATGGGGGGGAGGGGTAGAAGGAGAGGGAGAAGCAATCTCCTTCTGCCAAGTAGGGATCCTGCCAACAATGTGGCCTGAGCCTGAGGCAGGTGCTTAACCGGCTGAGCCACCCAGGCACCCCTGAAACTCTTGATGCTTTCCAGGGCCTCATTCAGTGGAATTGAGGTAGGCACCTAAGAGTGAAGGAAACACACAGGCTGGTGTCCTTATTGGAAAGCACTCTATTCTGGCTCTCCTCAGTGAAGCTCCGTAACAAGCTTAGAGGGAGAGTGAGGGGGGCGCCTGGGTGGCTCAGTTGTTAAGCGTCTGCCTTCGGCTCAGGGCATGATCCCGGAGTTCTGGGATCAAGCCCCGCATCAGGCTCCTCCGCTATGAGCATGCTTCTTCCTCTCCTACTCCCCCTGCTTGTGTTCCCTCTCTTGCTGGCTGTCTCTCTCTCTGTCAAATAAATAAATAAAATCTTAAAAAAAAAAAAGGAGAGTGAGGTTCAAATACTGGGAATGTGGGGAAGAGAAACAGATGTATAGAGGTGCTCTGTTCTTATTTGATTCAAGTCTTTGAAGGTGTGTGTCAAAGTGCTAAAGGGAAGCACAGGTTGGTAAATAAATAAATCCATAAGAAATGAATTGGACCATAGCACATCAAATTCCATTTTTAAAAATAATTCTGTCAAAATCAGTTCAATTGGTATAACAGAAATAAAGTCATTTTCATAGAACATTATCACAGGATCAATGTCTCTCACTTTGAAAAAATAACCGTTTCCCCTTCACTTCGACACTTATTTTTGATAAATGCTTCAGCTTTGCCTCAGTATTAATTTCTCAGCCAGGTACTATTATGCTGTGACAACCTTCTATTCCATTGTCATTGTGTCAGGTTATTGAAAAGGATAATGAGTAGATATATTTGCCTTTAGAATGTTAAGAAATAAATGGCATTCTTATTCCTTATTTATCTATAGTACTTCCTAATTTCAGAGAATGGTTCTAGTGATAATTACTAGATTTTTACATTGGTAGAAAACTGAAGTATATGTTAATAATAGCATAATTTGATACTTAGGAATTGTTTTCTTCTACAAATATAGAAATTTAGTAATCATCATTAAGATTACTCTATTAAAATCTGAAAACAGCAAATTATTGCTTTGAGTAATCTGGTCCATTATCTCTTAAGTAATATAGAGAGATGTTGGGAGCTTGTCTTATAGTCATACAGCTAACAGTCAATTTTTAAAAATCTGTGGTCTATAGTTTCCACATGATAAAGGTCTCCCATTCTGTTTCTAACAGTTTCATAAAGAACAGTATCAAGACAGTGTAAAACAACCCTCAAGATACTATTTAGTATCTGAAAGTTGTTAAAATCAAGTAAACAAAATAATTTAGAGATGACACTGTTTCGATCCACAAATAGTTTTGTGAGTATTTTTTTCTGTTATGCAGTTGAGAAAAATGAGCAAGAATGGCACTGAACTATGCTGTTGAAATCTACCCACCTTTTGGAACAACTTAAGCAACAAAGAAAAAACATCTCCTACTCATTAGATTTGCAAAATTTTTAGCTTAGCAATAATAAATAAAGATGAAGATGTGGGGTAATATAAACTCAAATATACCTTTGCTTAGAATTTAAATTTGAGAAATATTTTGGAGAGTAATTTGGCAATGAATAATATACCTGAAGATATGCATACTATTGAATATCCTGTAGCGGTTAAATTAAATTAACTAAATTTACTCACGTCAACATGAATAGATTTTAAAATAACATGTAGAAAACACATTGCAGAAAGATAATAAAAATAGTATTTAGTTAACTTTTAAACCACCCAAACTAGTACTTTATATTTTTTGTGGATACATATTTTTAAAAATAGCTTGGAATGATACTTGGAATGATACATTCTAATTTCAGAATAATGGGTAGTTCTCAGGAAGAAAGAAATAAAATGATTGGTGAGGATAAAGGAATTTCAACATCATTTTAGTATTTATTCCTTAAAGGAAAACAGTTCTCAAGGAAGTACAACAGAATACTAATATTTGCAAACCTTTCTTGTAAGTGTATGGATGTTTGTAAAATTACTGTCTGCTTTTTCCTTTATGTAGTAAGTATTTTTGATACCAGAAAATACCTTACTAGTGAAATGTACAAGTTGCATCTTTTTCTATACATCCTCTACCAGTATATTCACTAGGTTAAGTATTTTCATGCTCATTCTTTCATTAAACAAACGTTCACCTAACAACTGCAATCTATGTTCTAGCTATTCAAAAATCAAATCAGATGCCTTCAGTGGCCTTACAGTTTAGTTAATGAACTACATAAAAACTCCTTAGCATTCCCCTATGCTCATCAGTAGTTGCTTCTCTTAGGAAATGCATTCTTCTACTAAAAATACTTTCCTTATCTTTGTGTATCCCTGCCAGTTTAATTTGTTTGACTAGAGCTTTGCTAATGACTAGAAGTTACACTTAAACAATTTAGGCTCCTTTGTGTCAACAGGGTTGCATTTAGGACATTATAGCCACAAAGCCCTGAATCAGTGGTTCCTTAGCCTTCTTTCTGGGGTTCATACAACAGAAAACGCTTCGAAGAATGTGAGCCACTTAAAAGAGGGTGATTAACATATATTTTGCTCTAATAATATTACCACCTACTAACAATGTCATTTCGTAGAAAAAAAATATTATAATATAAAAACCATAGCAGTACGGTCTTTTAAACTAAATGCACTTAGCTTTTTGATAAATTTGCTCCCTTGTCTTTATTTTTTACATTTCACTGCAAGTCAGTTTAAAGTTTTATCATGGACCAGCCCTTGAAAACTACTGTCCTAAATGATCCTCATGCTTTTGACCTTGTGTAGCCATATGGGATATGTGAAATATTGGGAAATATACACACTTTTTAAAAACTTCTAGCTGTTTTGAAGGGAACTTCCTCTACTAACCACTAATAAAATTGCTATATTGTTTGCCAAGTATGCCTATCAGTAAAGGAAGATGAATTTAAGGTGAATAATTATTTCAAAGAATATATGCTTCCCTCAAAAATTAACATGGATGCTGATATGAACAATTGGAGTTTTTACCAGGCTTTTATTGTTTTTAAGACACCTATACATTATCTCTCTCTAATGCATAATGGTGATAATAAAGGAAAAGAGAAGAACTCATGGGATCCTCATGAATAAGGTGTGAGATTCTATGTGACCTTGTATATGCACTGCACACTCATCCAGGAACCAGAAAAAACTTTCTTAAAGATGATTCCAATCTTTACTCACATCTGCTTAAAAGCATTATATATTACACACTTCAAAGTCATAGCAACGTTTCTCAAAACCTTCTCTTCTTTCCCAAATCTCCTACATCACATAGCTGCCCCTTAGTCACTGGGGAATCTCTAGTCAGTTTTTCCTAAGCACCTTGCTGGGGTGGGGGGTGTCTAGGTCACCTCACCCTGGCTCTTTCACATGAATGGCATTTTGAGCCACCTGGAATTCTGTAAAATTTCTTCTCTACCTTCCAGTGGTCCAGATCCTCCTCAGTAGAAGAAAGTCTGGACCACACCCAGCAATCTATAACCCTTACCCCTTTTTTCCTGTTTCTGTACCTTTCTTCCCAGTCTCATGATTCAGCATTACAAAATGCCCGAGAAACAGTCCAGCAAATCCAAAACTCTCCTTAGAGGAAGAAGCAAGTGGGGACATTGAGTAGCAGAAGATAACATTTTCTTGGCAGGGGGAAAATTGGGGGAGGCTGACAGCAGGTTAGTAGAAGCTGCCCAGATCATGGAAGAGATGAGAGCAATAAAATCAAACAAAGTGAAAAAGGGGCGAGTAGTTGAGGGCATATGGTTATTAAGGCAGATCATGAGCCTGCCCTCTCAGGAAGGTGATCCTACTGTTCCTGGATGGATATGCCTCTGACACATACGTGCATCAAGGCCTTCAGAGCCACAGCCTGGCAGATAAGCTTGTTCCCTGTCCTGTTGAGTTTAAAGGATGGAAATACCCTCCTCTTCCCCATCTCACTCAAACTTTCAGCTAGCAAAGTGACCGTGTTCTCTTTGACATATCCTTTTGTTTCCTATTCCACAAATGATGCAAACGCCTAAGGGAAGCTACAGGATGTGCGTAATTAATACTTGGAGCAACAACGCAGGTAGACTCTTGTTTATTCTTGAGATTACTGGGGTCATGAGTCCATTTAAAGATCTGATGGAAAGCTGTGGAATTTCAGGGGCATAACGGACCATAGACAGAGGATAACGATTTGTTTCAGTCTCATTTATTTTCCAACCTGCCAGAAATGGCACATACTGCCACGATTTTTATCCTTTCTAGGCTTCTGTTGCCTCATACACAGATGAGAAGTGGAGCTGGTCCCTTCAAATACCAATACTTAACGACCAGGAGCTTAACAGCTATTTTTTATCCTCCAAAATTAATAATTGTTTTTAACCACAAAGATGCAGATAAATGGATATAGCTCTAAAGCTAATCATAATCCTAAGTGTAAATGATGCAAACAGTGTTAAAAGCAGAAGGGAAAAACATTCCAAAAACCTTCATCAAAAAAGTGACAAAAATATAATACGGGGGAGCCTGGGTGGCACCGTCGGTTAAGTGTCCAACTCTTGGTTTCAACTCAGGTCATGATCTCACGGTGGTGGGATTGAGCCCTGCATAGGGCTCCACTGCTCAGAGTGGGGAGTCTGCTTCAGTTTCTCTCTCCTTCTCCCTCTGCCCCTCCCCATTGCATTCTCTCTCTCTCTCTCTCTCTCTCATAAGTAGATAAATCTTAAAAAACAAAAAGAAAAATAATATATGTAAGTTTTGTTTTGTTTTTTTGGCTAAATGTCTTTGGAGAGGTCCTGCACTAAAGCAGCCCCCTGAGTCCTGTCCTCTGTTTCTCCGAGATGTGGTAGGTCCGGATACTATCAGGCGCTTCATCCAGATGCACTGCATTTTAAAGCACTTACTCTCAAGAACTTTTTGAAGTTCGCCTGGTACTACTTTACTCATTGACTCATGTTTAGATTAGAGTAACAAATGATCAAGCTGAAGCTCATTCTGAAACAAAATTCCTTTCCCCCACAATATAGTGCATAAACCGAGCTGCAGCCTTTGCATTTTTGCCATCTGGCCTACAGTGTGAGATGATATTAGTAGCATGTCAGGGAATTTTCCCTCTCTTTTCAAAAAAAAAAAAAAAAAAAGAGGAAAAGAAAAAAATAATCCTAATCTATAGTATGAAGAGTATTAAATGAAACATCTGCCTCGCTGAATGAGTCGATGAACTTTGCAGTCTGCAAGCTGCTGGCGTTTGTCAAGTACATGTTTACATTGCTGACTGCTGTAAATTTTCAAGATGGTGACATGAAATTGACTTACCAAAATATCTTATTCAAATCTCTTAAAACACATGTTTCATTTTATTTTTTTTTCTTTTTTTCTCCTATAATGCCCTTATTCTTGATGAAAGGCATTGCCGATTGAGACAGTGAGAGGTTGCTGAGAATCCAGTTAAGCTGAAGCCACTGAGTAAAGAAAAATTACATAATAAAATCTGCCAAGAGTTAACACGAACCTCTTGTTCACGTAGAACTAGAATCCTAGATGCTAAACGAAACCAAAGAAAGAGAGAATTTAGGCAAATGCTGTGAAGAGAGAGCCAGGATGATACTTTAAATATTTTAAAGGAAAGATACTTAGCAAATAATGTCTGCTTGATAGATTACCATAAACTCTGCTAAATTCAGTCCTACTCGGTGACAAAAGATTAAAGGAAGAACATTTCTCAAAATCTGCCTAAACTAGAATCACTTTGGATAAAATCACATTTGGCTTTACTGGGGAGAGATCTTAGTCTACGTTTCAAGTTTCTTTCTTTCTTGAATGTAAATACCCCATTTTCTCTATTAATTCTACTGTCAACACACACCCAGAAAAAAAGATTTTTTTTCTAACTTGTACAATATGCAGAACCCAGAAATATTTATCAAATTATCCCTCTATAAAGGCTGGTAAGCTTTCATTATTCTTGGGGGGGAAAAGTACTATGTTGTGATATAAGGCCTAGAGAATAAATTTAAAGCAAAATTTTAATATCATAAATAGAGATAAATCCACATTAATTCCACTCTCTACCCTTGAATGTAGAGAAGGCTGACCTGTCAACTGAACTCCAATGAAATATCGTTTTCTGCAGAATAGTGTTTCTTTAATCAGATGTACATTCATCCAGGGTCTACTGCGGCTGTATTATTCCAGCATTGCCTTCTGGACAAATAGGGATGGGTCTAATTTCTACTGCCTTAATCTCTTTCCTTCTTTCCTTCTTCCCTTTTTCCCTTCCTTCCTGTGTTCCTGCCTTCCCAAAACAGGATCGTAGTCTAATATAGATAAATAAGCAAACAAATACAACGCAGAGCAATATGCGCTGCAGTGGGAATAATCAGAGGGTGCTGTGGAGTCCATAGGAGGGCATTTAATCTAGAGATGGAGGTCAGAGAAGGCCTCTAGGAACAAGCAACATCTAAACAGGCCCAAGCAATAAATTAGTTAGCTAGGAAATGAGTGGAGTGGAAGACCAAAGGTTCCAGGCAAAGGTGTAATTCAAAGGAACAGAGTCCAGAAAGAGCACGAATCATCAGGAGATCTGCAAGCAGTTCAGCAGTTTTAGCATTTAGATTAAGAAGAGGAATTGCAAGAGATGTTTAGAAAGCCACCTAGGGATGAGGTAAGAGACAAGACTGTGTCATCCAGAGTTGGGTTTTTCCTGAGGGCAATTAAAAGCCATTGGAAGTTAATCTGCAGGATGACATAATCAGGATTTCACTTCTGCAAATGCTCTTAAGTGGCTCTTCCCCGGGAAGAGTAGATTAGGAAATAAGCAGCAGGACCTAGGAGAACATCTAGGATGCTATTATAGTAATTTAAATGGGAAAGGGATGTGAACATAAACTTGGAAGTGGTATACAGGAAGAGGGGGCAGATTTGAGCCATCCGAAGGGACAACATTTGTAGGAATGATTGAAAGAAGATGAAGAAAAAGGAGGAAACAAATATTCTGAGACACCTTCTTCTTGTTGCTATTCCCATGTCACTGGTATTTACTTCTCCCTTGAACGTTGAATGACCTCTTGTAGCTTCTGAACAGCACATGGGACGCAAGATTTCCTTGCACTGCAGTGAAAACCAAGACACAGGCCAAACTCACTCTGACCAAAAGGCCTCATAAACACCACCCCCTAGGTACCCTTCCCACATTCACATGCTCTTCAGGTCAGCGCAAAAGCCAGCCAGGATCCTACCATTCAGAACTGATCACCCTTTCGA
Organism: Ursus maritimus; assembly: GCF_017311325.1. NCBI lineage: Eukaryota > Metazoa > Chordata > Mammalia > Carnivora > Ursidae > Ursus > Ursus maritimus. Next base: position 39,043,890 of record NW_024427107.1, on the reverse strand, counting down.
CTTCACATCTATAATTCCTGGCATGCATTTTGATTATATATTTCTATTTAATTTGGTTGTTGTGGCATGTCTGCATTTCCCACAGACTGAGAAACCCCCAAAAGCAGATACTCTGTGTTTGTATCTCTCATCCCTAACAAGCTCCCAGCAAAGAGACTTGCTCATAGTAGGCGCTCAGCACACCTTTGCTGAACTGAATGTTTCATGTCCCTTCAGACCACATGTTCCCACAGCTGTTTTTAGAAGCAGCTTGCTCTTTGCTTTGTTTTTCCATCTAGGAGGCTAATGAGCAGAGAACTGAAACTCAGGACTCTGACAGATGTGTTATTGCCTAAGACAATGGCAGGAGCAAGATGAATTAAGGGATTTCATCCGCTCACTTCGGCTTAATTTCTTATATTCTTAAAGTAATGCTAGTAGCAAACATGAGCCTAAGTCAAGCAATGAAAGAAATAGGAGGTACGAATTATTCACCAATGATCAAAACTTCGTATTTATGGGCACACTATATCCTTTCCTTTTAAGAGTCAGGTTTGCTATTTATGTTTTTTCTGTTCTAAGAAGGAGGAATAGGAAGCTGCTATTTAAAATAATGGCGTAGGGGCGCCTGGGTGGCACAGCGGTTAAGCATCTGCCTTCGGCTCAGGGCGTGATCCTGGCGTTATGGGATCGAGCCCCACATCAGGCTCCTCCGCTATGAGCCTGCTTCTTCCTCTCCCACTCCCCTTGCTTGTGTTCCCTCTCTCGCTGGCTGTCTCTCTCTGTCAAATGAATAAATAAAATCTTAAAAAAATAAAATAAAATAATGGCGTAGTCTCTTCATATGTGGATAAATGCATTAAAACGCTGCATCCCCTCAAACGAGGAAATTTGAAAGAGGCAGAGTAACCAACCAGGCTGCTGCTTCTTTAAATTAATCTGTTGTCCAGTAAAAAATGTGTGTGTTTCTTCACATAACCAGTAACTTGTAGAGGCAGAAAATACTTTAAAGGCAGCTGAAAGTATCAATATTTTCCAGTAGTGTACCATGGAGTCCTAGCAGTTCGGGGCGGTTGGATCTTGGGCCATCAGAAGGGTGAGCTGTGATCGACAGGGAAGACAGTAGGACTCCCACCTTCGCTTCAATCAGATTACTAAGATTTTATCCCATGTCTTTGTTCCTCAAAAAAGGAATTTTGAGGCTTAATAAAACCCAGACTGAGATGGAAACCAGCCCTCTCATTTATAGATGAGATACTGAGGTCCAGAAAGGATAATATAACTAAGTAGCATGTTAAGAGTCTGTAGCAGAAAGACCTGAATTGAAATTCTGTTTGCCCAGCAAGTGACCCTAGAAACATCATTTCTTGAAATTTCAGATTCCCTTTCTGTCAAATGGGTTTTCGAAAGGATTCAATGAAGGGATTTAAAGAAAGCATTTACCACAATGGCTGGCACATGACTCATGTTCAGGAAGTACAGACATTGGTGGTAGGGGTAGTAATAGTAGAAGAACCCTAGCTAGAATGTAGATCTTTCTACTCTGTAGAGTGTTTTTTCCTGTGTGCCTCAAGAAACAAACAAAATCCTCTGCATTATAGCTTATCCAAAAGGAAAATGAAGTTTATTTCAGGAACAGTGATGCTTTTCATTTTCTTCTCAGGATGTATATGTACTTTCACATCAGGAAAGAAAGGGACTTGGCATTAGGGATATAAAACAAATAGCTTATTATTCTGAGGAACAAATGTCTTGAAGTGACGTGTAGTGATTTGGGTGACAGATAGAAATGCATTACTCAGAAAAAAACTATTAGGTTATATCATAGAGTAGTAACACAATGTTGGTTTGTCCTTTAACAAGAACATACATTTTGGTCTCTAGGAAAATAATTTTTACAACATTAAATAAAATAAAACTTGTAAAAAACAATTAAGAAAATATGTAAGGCCTTTGTGTTTAACCTGCTTTTTAAGTAATTCCACACCATTAGTTCATCACTATGCATTCTTCCCACTGGATTACAACTTAACATTGGTGAAAATGAATCAAGATTCCTGGGAGAATTTGATTTTGAGAAGAGTAATTTTGAAAGATTTAGAAACCCAAAGTTTATGCTTGATTCCTTTCTAGATCATATGACTTCTGTTCATTTTAATAAAGAGTGCCTAATATTACTTGCAAAAGTGGATTAATTTTGTCATAGAGTCAGAGACTCCATTAGCAACCTGATGGGACAAATATTTCTTCTACCTCATCTTTTCAAGGCTTAGTAATATGTTTTATATATCAGATTTAAAAAAAACAAAAAAAGACAATAGTTTAAAGAAACTACTTTGATACATTAAATGAAATATATGTAATTTCTCATCCTCCCAAAGAGTAAAAAAAACCCTATGAATTTGTTGAGTTTAGTACAGTTATAAATAAAATTGGTATAATTAAGCTTTAATCATATAATTAAGTTTTAATTGGTATAATTAAGTTATTTTTACACAAAATTTGAAAATTCTTTCATGAGACACCAAAAATATTTTTTAAGAGTGTTGTTTTCGAAGACTTTAATGGGGCCACACTTGGCATACAAAATTTGTCACTCTCAGTGGAAGGTGAAAAGTAAAGGTAAGAAGTCTATGTTTTGTTTTGTTTTTTTGTGTGTGTGTTTTTTCCACAAGATCCCTTGCTTTCTGATATTCTTTTGCCACTTCTATTAATGACAAAGTTGCCAAATAAGACCAAGGCCTGTTTCAATGTTAACTCTAAGTTAAGTATGACTGGTGGGCTCTCATTTCGCAGCTTGATCACCTCTTCTACAAAATGGGGTTAGTATCAATTTTAATGATTTGAGCCATACTAATGAAAAATTGCTTTCAAAATCTTGGTCCAGTTCAACTACAATAACCATATGTGGTGAAATTTTGTTTTCAGTGGAAATTTCAGAGGAAATAAGCTATTTGTACAAAATAATCATTTTATACAACATTCATCCATTCAACAAATATTTATCCAGGACCAAGTATGTGATTAAGCACTGTTCCAGTCACTATGGATATAGCAGTGGACAAAATAGGCAAAGACTCTACTTCCAGAATCAAATATTCTGGTGACAATAAGAAATAATGAATAATATAATAGCATCCAGTGAAAAGATTCTGAGGAAAAATAAATCAGGGTAAAGAGATAGAGAAGCAGTAGATCTTCAACTAATGGGCCAAAATTAATTCCAGATGAATTAAGGAATTTAATTTTACTAATAGAAAATTGTAAAAGAAATCCTATAAAATGCAAGCGAGTGTTTATCTTAGAATGTATAATGTCTTTATATGTGTAAAAGCAAATAAAAAGCACACAAATGAAAAGATCAATCCATTAGACTACATAAACACGAACAACTTCTATCTACTAAACAAATTAATAAAACTTAAAGTCAAATGGCGAAATCGGAAATATTTGCACCATTTCGAAAATGGAGAAGTAGTATTAAAACATAAAAAACCCAAACTAATGAGACAAATCTTTAATACGGAATGTAAGCAACTCCTGAACCAAACAAATGATAGAAACTAACTTCCTAGAAATTAAGATATACAAGTTAAAATAACTTCAAATACAGAAAAAGACTAAAATATACACACTATTGGCAAGGCTGCAATGAGATGCTCACTTATAAACATAATGCAAGTGTGAGTCAGTGACTCTGTCTGAAAATTAAAGGTGGACTCTTCTAGGAACCCCAAACAAGCTCATTCTTATTTATTTATTTATTTATTTATTTATTTATTTATTTATTTATGAGAGAGAGAGACCAAGCAGGGGAGGGGCAGAAGGGGAGGAAGAGAGAGAATTGCAAGCTAACTCTGCACTGAGTACAGAGCCTGAAGTGGGGCTCAATGTAGGGCTGGATCTCAGGACCCAGAGATCATGACCCTGAGATCATGACCTGAGCTGAAAACAAGAGTCAGACGCTTAACTGACTGAGCCACCCTGGGCCCCTATACGTTGTGCAGTTTATTCTTTTTTTTTTTTTTTTTTTTATTTATGTGACAGAGAGACAGCCAGCGAGAGAGGGAACACAGTAGGGGAGTGGGAGAGGAAGAAGCAGACTCCCAGCGGAGGAGCCTGATGTGGAACTCAATCCCGGAACGCCGGGATCACGCCCTGAGCCAAAGGCAGACGCTTAACGACTGCGCTACCCAGGCACCCCTGTGCAGTTTATTCTTAATGAAATAAATAATGCTTTATAGATGGTGTGGAGAAAATAATTGATTTATCTCCCATTCCAGTGTTTCTGCTAAATTTTATCCATCCATTCAATAGCTTTATGTTCTGGGGAATTCACTGTTCTAGGCACTGAGAATACAGTAGTGAACAAAACAAAAGCTTTTCCTTGAAGAACAAATATATTTCAGAAGAATACTGGAAGTTATGACAATGAACCCTGTAAAAATTAGTAAAATTGAATCAGAAATGTGAATGTGCTGAAGAAATGATTGGGGAATGGAGTGTCAGTGATAAAGGCAAAGTTTGACCCAAACACCTTAGTTTAAAAAGTTTGCACATGGTAGATCAGTTTATTCCTTATCACTAATTTTCCATGACTTACTTGAAAGGGATCCAGGAATTGAAATTTCAATTTTCCCCAAACTAAAGTAACGAAAAGAATAATCTCAATAGTTAAACTAGCTATAGGAAGAGCTTTTAAATAAATAGCATCCAAATCAGTATTCTTTACCTTCTCTGAGACTTCCAACCAGAAGCCAGGTTGGAATAGAATGACTTCTACTATGACTGAGGAGTCTTTCTAAGATAAATACCATAAGTGTAGCCTCAAAAATCTCAAACACATGAAATAGCAGTAATCCTGATTTTCTGCAATACAAAGGTTTTAGCATGTGCTGAAATGCTCTGTGGTGTAGACTACATTTCTATCAATATTTCATTATTTAATAGTACAAAATATGTATTATCAAGTGCATTATAATAATAAATATTAAGACAACACTTTATTCAAACCTTTTAAAAAAACTTTAGTTGTTTAGAACATAAGTCTTGATTTAAGTAGGATGTTAGATTGAAATTTGCATTTATTCATTTTTGCACTGTAGCTAAAACTCTACACGGAACTGAACAATACTCCAGCTGAAAGTTATATGTATGCGTGGGCACCTTCATGCTGTTTGGTGTTATCAGAGTGGTCCCAGCTAGCCCTAAGCAACAACAAAAACGTCTGCTTCAATGTGGTGAAGGAGAGTGAATGAACAGAAAGTTCTTCATTTGGTGCCATACCCTAAAATCCTGGGAGCAACCAATTCAAAGGGCTATGCTGCTAACTGACCTGCTTAAATGAAGTGTCAGTCAGGAAATTCAGAACATTCACTGACTCTACAAAATATCCAAGCCATACTAAGCTGTATCCTGAGGCTAGCTAATATGGGAATCCAGATAGGATTTTTTTTAATCACAATAATATATCATCTTTTCAACAACAACAACAATACACACACACACTCTAAAAATGCCTGATTTTCCTAGGTGTCTAGAACCAGAATACAAGAGAAGCTGCTTGAATATCTTTCCAGCAACCTTCCAGTTTAAACAATGAGAAAAACAGAGCTAAAATCCTACAAAGAGATTCTCCTCATTACCCGTCTTCAGAATGACTCCTCTATGATGTATAGCTACACTCTCAGGAGTAATCCACAAAATTAGCTCAAGGGGATGTGCTATGATCTTTGTACTGTTAATTACTTTTCAAAGTGTGATTTCTTGGCTGGGTCTTACTCTAAGAAATTTTATTATTTTCCCCATAATGAATATATCTCTGATTTGTGATGAAAATGGATGAGATTTCAATGTAGAAGCAAAGACCAGTCAAGAAAATCCTCATTCTAACTATCTTCTTCCTTCTACTTCTACTTCTATTCCTTTTCCTTCTTACTTTTTATTGTTCTTCCTGGTAGTAAAATACATTTTGTAAAAAGTATTTAAAAATACAAAAATATATGAAGAGGATAATTAAAATCCGCAAGAATTGTACAGTCCTGTGGATGGATATTTCTAAATTTGGGTGTAATTTCCCCTGTATTTTCATGATGATGATGATGATGATGATGATGATTTTTACGTCACCAGTATTACTTAAATAGCCTTGCTGGGCCAAAAAGATTGAGCTTGTTTGGGGCACCTGGGTGGTTCAGTCGGTTATGCATCCCACTTCTGATTTTAGCTCAGGTCATGATCTCAGGATCATGAGATGGAGCCCTGTGTTGGGCTCCATGCTGGGCATAGAGCCTGCTTAAGATTCTTTCTCTCCCTCTTCCTCTGCCCCACCCCTCCCACCCCAACCCCCCATTCACGCTCGTGCTCTCGCTCGAAAAAAAAAAAAAAATAATAAATTGCACAATGTATAAATTATATTGATTTTTTAAAAGAAAACAAATCAAAATTAGTATGTGTAAGTATAATTGTTTTTCTTGCGATGAGAACTTTTAAGATTTACTCTCTTGGCAACTTCCAAATATGCACTACAACATTATTGACTATAATCACCATGCTGTACATTATATCCCCATGACATATTCATTTTACAACTGCAAGTTTTATCTCCTGATCCCCTTCACCCATTTGGCCCACCCCCTAACCCTCCTCCCCTCTGGCAACCACCAATCTGTTCTCTGTATCTATGAGTATTGTTTTGTTCTGCTTGTTCATTTGTTTTGTCTTTTAGATTCCACATATAAGTGAAATCATAGGGTATTTGTCTAGCTTATTTCACTTAGTGTAACATCATTAAGGTCCATCCATGTTGTCACAAATGGCAAGCTTTTTTTTTTTTAATGGCTAAGTGGTATTCTATCACATCTTCTTTATCCATCTATCTGTTGATGGACACTTATATTGTTTCCGTATCTTGGCTACTATAAATAATGCTGCAATGAACATAGAAGTTCAAATATATTTTCGAATTAGTGGGTTTTTGTTGTTGTTGTTGTTGTTGTTTTTATTTTTGGATGAAAACCCACAAGTGAAATTGCTGGATTATATGGTTCTATTTTTAATATTTTGAAGACATCTGTATACTGTTTTCCATAGTGGTTACATCAATTTACATTCCCACCAGCAGTGCATGAGAGTTCCCTTTCCTCCACATTCTCACCAACATTTATTTTTTGTCTTTTTGTTAATAATCATTCTAACAGATGTGAGGCGACATCTCGCTGTGGTTTTGGTTTACATTTCTCTGATGATTAGTGATGTTGAGCATCTTCACATGTACCTGTTGGCCATCCGTATATCTTCTTCAGAAAAATGTCTATTCAGATCTTTTGCCCATTTTTTAAATTGAATTGATTGGGTTTTTTTGTTTTGTTTTGTTTTGCTATTGAGTTGTATGAGTTCTTTATGTATTTTGGATATTAACCTGTTACCAGATACATGATTTGCAAATGTTTTCTCCCATTCAGTAGACTGCCTTTTCATTTTGTTGATAGTTTCCTTTGCTGTGCAGACACTTTTTAGTTTAATGTAGTACCACTTGCTTATTTTTTCTCTTATAACCTTTGCTTTTGGAGTCAGATCCAAAAAATTGTTGCCAAGACTGATGTGAAGGAGCTTACCACCTAAGTTTTCTTCTATGAGTTTTTGTGGTTTGGGTCTTTCATTCAAGTCTTTAATCTATTTGGAGTTAATTTTTTGTATAGTATGAGACAGTGGTCTAGTCTCATACTTTTGCATATGGCCCAACATCATTTATTGAAGAGACTGTCCTTTTCCCATTGTGTAGTCTTGCTCCCTTTATCATTAATTAAATGCTAATATCTGTGTATGCTTATTTCTGGGCTCCCTATTCTGTTCCATTGATTAATGTGTCTGTTTTTATGACAGTATCATACTGCTTTGATTACTATAGTTTTGTGATATGGTTTGAAATCAGGGAGCATGTTGCCTCCAGCTTTGTTCTTCCTCAAGACTGCTTTGGCTGTTCAGGGTCTCTTATGGTTCCATACAAATTTTAGGATTATTTATTCTATTTCTGTGAAAAATGCCATTGGAATTTTCATAGGGTTTGCACTGAATTGGTAGATTGCCTTGGGGAATGTGGACATTTTGACAATACTTATTCTTTTAATCCATGGGCATGGAATATCTTTTCCATTTATTTGTGTCTTCAATTTCTTTCATCAATGTCTTACAATTTTCAGTGTACAAGTCTTTCATCTCCTTGGTTAAATTTATTTCTAGGTATTTTATTCATTTTTTATTATATGGTTTCTTATTTGTAAATAAGGTATCTTATTTGTAAATAAGATTGTTTTGTTAATTACTCTTTCTGATAGTTTGTTGTTATTGCACAGAACACAGTAGATCTTTGTATGTTGATTTCCTACCCTGCAGTTTACCGCATTTGCTTATTAGTTTTCACAGATTTTAGGTGGAGTTTTTAGGGTTTTCTACATATAAAATTGTGTCATCCACAAATAGTGAGAGTTTTACTTCTTCCTTCCCTACCTAAGTATAATTTTATAAATATATGTGACTTTTCAAATATAATATATTTTTTTCAAATACAATATTCTTAACGAATTCTTAATAGTGTNNNNGGGAAGGAAAACTTTTCCTTTCTTCCCATCTGGGTACTTTGGCTGGTCTAATAATTAAATTGACTGGCAGATTAATAGGAGAAAAACAAATTTAATTTTGTGCATATAAGAACAGGTCATAGAAATATGAGACTCAAAGAAGCGACCAAAGCAGGTAGCTTTTATACTTTTTAGACAAAGAAACAACAAATATGTGAAGAATTGATAAGACGAAGAAGTTTGAGCTTGGGGTAGTAAATTAATGAAAAAGTAACAAGGTTTATTTATTCAGCCTTCTAGGCTCTACATTCTCTATCTCTGGCGATAAGGATGTCTCTCTCCTGGTACAGGGAGGGTACCTTTCACACTGGAAATTTATTTCCTGCTTTCATGGGGACAAAGGAGGGTCAGTGTGTCCTTCTTGCACTGGCTGTTTAAGTAACTTTAATTCAAAATAATCAATATGCCACAGTGGCATATTTTGAGGCTGCCTACCCTGAATTCTGTAAGTTATAAAATAATAAAAGAACATGTATTTTACAATTAGGTATTTTGCAAATAATAAATCAATGGGACTAAAATTGGAATAGAATACGAGGTTAAGGGAAAATGTTCAATATAAAATAAATATCTCTGCCAGTCATTATTCCCTTCAAATTACTGGAGTTAGATAAAGCCCCTGATAGTTGCCCCTGCAAATTTAATGCTTCTCTGGCAGCTTACACATATCATATTAGATAGTAAATATTTCACTAAGGGCAGGTTTTTCTTAGTAGACTCCATTCAAATGGCTGCTGCTTTAAAAGTTTATCTAAAAGATACATTATAAGAAACCTCTTCCTTGTACAGGAATTTTTCTGTATTGTTTACATAGGTATCACAGAGCGATGTGCATGATACAAATTGTTTCAGTTGGAAAGAGCTCTGCCAAAGAAAACAGACAGGCAGCTGTTTGCATAGTGCATAATTTTTTTTTTTGTTAAATATGGCTGCACCTGTGTAAACACAAACTTTATTTCCAAGAAGTACCCCTGCAGCTGCAAAGACTTTCAGACGTAGCCAGAGCAGCTATTTTTATTGTACCGTGTAATGTATGTAATAGGTTTTGGTCAGTTGTCAGTCTCAAAAATCATATAAGAAGGTTCATTTATTTTAATATAGACTTTTTATTGTATTTTTCTAAAACCTTAATATGAAGTTGACTTTATTTCCTATTTGTGCTTCATACTGACTTATTACAAACATTAAAATTAATCAGGGAACAATGTTCCCAGTCATGCAAAGCACATCAGAAAGAGCAGCTTTCTTCATCCACTCATTCCTTCTTCATTCACTTGTACCTTCTTTTATTTTTATTAATATAGTCAAGAAATACAGTAATTGTACAAATGACTTGTTGACACAAACCTTCTTTCTCTTTCAAAAAATATTTACTATTATTGATGGAGGTACCCTAATTACAAAAAGAATTATAATCATGAGATAGCCCAACAGAAGAGAGGACATTCCTTTCCCACAGCACTGCTGAAAGATTCCCCAGAACTTTCTAAAATTTCACTCCTATGCAATGAGTTGTGCACCAATACTGAAAGGTATTAAAATACTAGTGAATAACTCTAATTTTTAAGTTTACCATCTTTACTTATTACAACCAATGTAAGTAGTCTTCTTAATGTATAAGAAATTTCATCTTTTATATACTTTTAAACTTATAATCACATTCAAAGGAATTGAAAGTTTATCTCTTGGATCTTAGAAGATCAAGAAAGAGCCATTATTTTACATACTTACAATGAACCTATGGTATGGAAAGATTCAAAGTATTTTTTCAGGACTATAAACATTCTGTAGGAAGCACATCCTCTTCCTAAGAGCCCAGGGCAGACAGACAGTCCCTGTGGGCATTCAAAGAGATTCACAATCTGCTTCTTGGGAAACAAACTGCTTCTCCCTCCCACAGGCCTTTGGATTGATGAGTACAGCAATTTCATCAAGAAGGTACCAGAAAATCAGCGGTTCTTAAAGTGCGGTCCTGGTACCCTTAGAGGGTTTACAAGGTCAAAGCTATGTTCACAATAATATGAAGGTATCATTTGCCTTTTTCATTCATTCTCTCATGAGACTACACTCGAGTTTCCTAAAGGCTACGTGATGTATAATGGCATTAAAAAAAACCAAACGTTTATATTTGGAAGTTAGTTAACCAATATTTTTCAAATTAGCATTGTAGGGTGTTATAAGATCATCTATGTGGGGTTTTTTTCTTTAAAAAAACGTCATTCAAAGCACTGGAAAGACCAAAGAGTTTTAATGTAGCAGGGACAAAATATCCATTGATACGGTTTCATATTCCACATTACAATTAACCTTTAAGAAATCACCACTTGTTGAGTTTCAGTAGAGTACCAAAGAATAATACCCACAATTTTCCTGAAGGGACTATTAAAAAGATTAGTGAATAATGACATTTTGAAACATTATTTTTATTTTCCTTAATGTCTAACTCAATAGAAGACAAGTGGATTCTTCTATCTGTGTCTGCATTCCATCTATTGTGCTATGTTATTTAGTTGATGCATATGAAGAAAATCCTGCCTCCTCCAGATTTTAGAAAAGGGAATATTTTTGTTTGCTTGCTTGCTTGTTTAGAAAAATGACATTTTAACATGTACTGAACCTATTATTGTTCTTTTGAAAGAAATTAATAAATTAATAATTAATAAATTATTAATAAATTAATAATTAATAAATTGTTAATAAATTAATAATTAATAAATTATTAATAAATTAATATTTAAAATTTAGCAGCAATTATCTATCTATCTATCTATCTATCTATCTATCTACATACACATAGGAAAAATTTTATTGGTGCCCACAATAATTGTTTAAGAATGTAAAGGATTCTTGAGACCAAAAGAGTTTGAGAATTGGTGCTATGGATCATGCTTTGATACTCTAAAGAAATATGAAATGACTGCATGAAAATATAGAGCATTCAGTTGACTTCATTTTTTAAATGAAAATAAGTGTAGAATCCATGAACACACGTTGAAAGCTGAATTGTAAAGTATGGTTTCATTTACATACCCGCAGCTCTTCCCCATCCACCATAGGTTTTTCTCTTACAATGTTGTGTAAGAGTGTGGTCACATGTCTGTGACTTCACTCTGTCTGTGGATACCTACATTCAGGGAACATACGGAAGTTAAGTTTTGCACCACCTCTTCTCACACCATGTTAGATAGGGCTTGACTAAGCAATCAAAATAGATAACCATCTCTATAATACAAGCACAAATGTTTCTAGTATTACCAAAAAAAAAAAAATCATAAGATGCCTAATTCAAATCAATCCTTGCTTATCTTAACTTTTCACTCAGTCCAATAGTCATGGATCCAAGCCTTGTATTAAGCTCAAGGACCACATCGTGAATTATTCACTTAAGCTTGGAGAGACATTTCTTTCTACCAATAAAGGCAGTGGAAAATCCCTGACATAAAGACTTAGATGATCTTTGGCTATTCTTGCTCAAACAAATGTGTTTTAGTAGACTTAGAAGTTATTAATAATATTTTAGCACATTTTATGTATTTACTCATATATTTCTTTGTAAGCACAATTAACAACCTTGTCCTCAGGTACAGAGTCCAACAAGCAGGCACCAGAGAGGACAACATGCAGTTGTCCATAAATGATTACTGGTGGAAATGTGCTCTTGGCTCCTGTGGACGGGAAGACCATGGCTGGCTCTGGAGGATGCATTCTCTGTAATTTGTTGGCTTCATTTGTATACTCTAAAATCAGATTTCCCAATAGGGAAGCTGTCTCAGCCTGTGTAAGGGTCAATAAAAACCTTTCTAAGATGAGAGCATACTCCATATGTTTAAGTGTTATACCCAACATCTTGTCTTGCGATGCTCACATTATTTCCTATGTTAGTCTTTTCCATGTTGACTACAGTTTACCACTTATTCAGGCCCCGTAGTTTTTCATATATTCATTATCCCCTCTGTGATGATCTTTCCCCTCCATTTCCAAATGTTCTTTTTCTCTTTCAGTGTTTTCTGCTGGTTTTCATTTTTCATGAACTTTCCTTTCATTCTGGTAGAATATTTTAGTGACTTCCAAAATGGAGTGATTGCACTGTAGGAGAGTGTGCAAGGTAATTCACTAATGTACAGAAAGAAAATACTAGTGCAGTGCTTCTGTTCATTCTTTAAGAGTTTATTTTAATATATGTAATATAATGATCATAGTATTCTAGTGCAGAAGCTCATGTATGTAATTTATAAATAAATATCCATGTATGTGGATGCATGCCAGCACTTATTTTCAGTGCTGTATGCCATCAAAAATGTTTTTATATCATTGATTATATTTCATCTATTCTTCGTAAATCTCCATCCCATGGTTTCTTGGAATCCTCACACAAACTTCATTTTTATTCTTCCCACAAATTTGAAATCTTTGATTAAGTAAACAAACACTCTAAACACCTAACACTTCTAATTGTATTTTTTTCCAATCCTTTAAACACTTTGATGCATTCCTCATGTTCAAAATAGACGTTATATATTTAGCATTAGAGGTGGTTGGAATTCAGATGAATTTTTAAAAAGTTAAGTAGGAAAATGATCAGAAATGCCCACATTTTGATAAGTGGTCCCTATTTGCCTGTCACCTGTGTCATCATTGGTAATTTACTGGTGTGGTTTTTGTGTGGCCTGCAATGACTACTCGTTCTTTGGCTTTAGCAATTACATAGAAATTGCTTGCCAACCCTCCCCACCTGAAACATAAATAAGATAACTAATCATATATCTAGTACTATTTTATTTTAGGTCTGATAGTCTTTGTACCATGAGTAAGAAATGCCTTAAATTTGTGCTGTTCTGAAGGGGAAAAAAATCTTTAGTATCACTGGAACTATAAGGGTGGCTTTTACTAAAATATTAATAATATCAAAGTGCTCATCATAACCTAGTTCTGATTTATTAGAAATAAAATGGTGGAGCCAAATACAACCTCAAAGATGATCTAATGTCAACTCCTGGTTTTACCAGTGGAGAAAATATGCCTCTAGTGGGTTAAGAAACTTGCTAGTTACATAGCTAAACTTGTACAGCTGCTTAGTAACAAGGCTAGGACTTGAACCCAACTCCTCAGTTCCTAATACAGTACAGTTCCACTAATTCAGGACTGAAATCTAGAGCATTTGAAGAATAATGTTTGAATATTACTTGGAAAATATATTTCATTTCTAGTTTATTGATTAATTCTCTGAATCACTTAGTTATATCTACAATCAAATTAGGACCTTGTAATGTTTCTGAAGGAATGAATGAGATATATCATAATCATAACATTTTTCCATTCCAAAATAGACCCAGGACATTTGGTATATTTTTGCTGCAAGTGAATCCTTCTGCTTATTACTAGGAAATTGGATAAAATTCGAGAATACAGATCTTTTCAAATTCACTGTAGTCTCTACAACCTGACATAAACCTGGAAGAAAACACTGGAGTGGAAGAGACATGTGTCTGTTCTTCCCTCCAAAGGCTGTTTACAAACATTCTCAGCCCTGAGAGAAGGATGTGGATTGTTATTTATTGAATATCACATCTCCTACAATAGGCATTTTACAATACTAAGCTCTATAATAGTATTAAGTACTAATAATGGTCTCATTGAGTAGCCTGCATGTGGAATAAAATGGCTTTTAGTGGGTTCCCAGTCTTTTTTTTTTTTTAAATAAATTTACTGGAAATTCAACTTATAGTAAATGCAGATTCATTTCTTTTTATAGTTTAAAAAAAAATACAAAGGTGTGTCCCTGAGCTCACATTTCAGAAGTTTTAAATGACTCTCTGTATCTGATTTTTATTGCACTATGAATGTTACAGCAATTTCGGTTTCAATATATAAACTGGAGCCTGTTTTATGCATAAAATCATGTAGCTCAATCTCCAAATACATTGCCCACCCATGCATGATAATTAATTTTTTATTGAACAAAGCCCTAAAATATAAAGCATTAGTTGATTATGTGTAACCAAATGATGTTAGATGTCCAAGGGCAATTATGATAAAATATTAAAGCAATTTTATTTCAAGAAAAAGATAAAAATATACAGCCACATATTCTTGATTCAGTTACTTCCATATTTTTGCACATTAAAAATATATTTAAGAGCTGTCAACTCAATCGCTTCAGATATGAAGTTACTTTAGTTTTGAGAAACTCCAAGATTGTTGAAGTGCATCTGAGACACCAAGAGTCCCAAAAAGTAACTGACACTAAGCCTCCCATAAGCCAAGGCAAGCTCTTGATGCTTTCTTTAATAATAAATTTAGAATCCTTATTAGAAAATGTGCCACGGTGTAGCACTCAGAGATAAACTATGTTGCAGTAGTCTCTCTTGAAAAAAAAAAAAGATAGAAATAAGTCGCTTAATAAAGTCTAAATCATTCCTTAGGTTACCTAATAGAAGCACCCGTGGTTATAAAATTAATCAGTCCCTGCTATTACAGCAAATTGGTGAAGATTGTATTGACACATCTTCATCTGCATGTCTCATCAGAGGTGTCCGTGCCATTTAGCTACGAAACCCTGGAGGCTTTCCTCCGCACAGAATCTTATAACACTTCAATTAAGGGACACCAAGCTGCCAACCAGACAGCGGCACATTTATTTCTTGATGACTCCTTAAGTTGTGCCACAGGCCTATCATTAAGAGAATATTTTTCACAGCAGGTTGCAAAGATCCTCGTGCCATTAAAAGGAATTGAAAAAGCATCAATTTGTTGTTTCCACCTAACACAGATATTTTTCATTGCTGGAACAGCCATTAAAAACAATCTGTTTTATTGCATTCTGAAAAGATCACATGAAGTACACATAATGATTTATTTTAAGGATGACATTAGGATTAAAACCACTGTGAAAATGTAGTATTTGAAATAAATATTTAGGAAAACACAGTCTCAAATATGCTCTTCTTTTTTATACCAAGTTATTAGAAGAAATTTATTGATACCTTGAATGATAGTTTGAACATGCTCCAAAAGAAGGTCTCTTAAAAGAGGTTAAGGAAGTGTGTCTCTGGAGAGGTATGTCTCAGAAGAATGGCATGCTTTAAAATTTTAAGTAGAAATTCTTTGAAAATTAGTAAACTTGAACAGAATGCTTTAAAAATATAATGGACCAAATCCTGCTTTGGGGCAATTCTATGGGGAGAATTTTTTTTTTTTTTTTGAGGGGGGCATAGGAGTTTAATGCCATTGCTACATTGTAGAGTATCGATGTAAAATACTAGCTTTTAGTCACCAGAGTGGGAGGAATCACCTGATTCTGGTTATTTATCTATACTATGACAGCTGCTGACTATGGGCACCTACCAGAAATTGCAGTTCCACATAGAGACTTATTTTAAAATTTATTTTCTTAGTACCAGAGTTGGTCACTCACTATTTGACAGTCTGCATTAGCAATAACTTAAGACAAGGGGACATTCTGTCAAGCAGGCTTTAATGCTACTGCTTAGAAAATTTCAGAAGTTTTTCATAAGTTATTTTTGACAAAACCAACTGTTTTCTGACAAAACCAAAGAATAAAAAATAAAAATAAATCATGCAATCCAGTAATGATTATACAGTATTTTGAATTCATCTTCTAAAGAAAAACAACAACAAAACAACCTCTTGGAGGAGGACTTTATTCTGACTTTCTGCTTTAAAATGTTGATCACACTCTAGTGTTACCAAAGTTGAAGCGCCCTCTGTTACAACTGACCTCATGGAAACCTACCAGGATCTCACCATGATTGAGGGGACAGGGTATAAAACTAGAGGGGTAGTGGACACTGCAGGGTACTGTCAGATCTATCCTGCAGGACCGAGACAATTTTCTTGTGGCAGGAGTGTTGGCAATTGGCAGGTCTCAGCTGAATTTTTTTTCTGGGCATTGCCTGGAGTAGAGATAGCCTCTGCGTCCAAGGTCACTGCTCCTGCCTAAAGATATTTCCCATATAATGACTGGTCTACAAGAAGAATTGTAAAGGCACTGTCTCTTTGCTGCAGAGCCATACAACTCTGGAGAACCATCTCAGCTCTAGAGTTCCCCTGTGGATTGGGGGGCCTTTCTTGTAAGTGCATTGCAGTTCAAATCTTCCCTCTGCCCAATCCTATCTTCCTCACTGAGCCACAGGTGTCAATCAACTTCCTATATGCAAATCTTCATCTCACATTTGGTCCCAAAGAATTAATGTAAGATAACAGTGTCCCATGTTTAACGTATATAAGATTTGATTAGTTCGTCTGAAGAGGTTATGCCCACAGGAGAAAAACAGGGAATTATGGAGTCTAAGGGCACCTGTTTAAAAACAAACAACCTTAGATACCCTTGGAATGCCTGAGATATTCAGAGGTCAGTTTTGGTAAAATACATCTCTTGAATCCTCTTTCTTGTCCATTCTCACTGACACCACCTTCCTAATGTCTGCCTGCCTCCAATTTTCCCCAATTCTGGACAATTCATTCTCTTTGTGGCTGACAGAATTATCTTCCAAAAACTCAGATTTGATGTAACTCCCTTGTTTAAAAACTCTGGATGCTTACACATTGTTTCAGTATAAAATAGGAGGTCTTACCCCTTAAAACTCTTAATCTTGGATTTAGGTCCCTCCACTGCCTATAACATCCCTCCTCTGGGGACCAATCCCAGAGTACTTGGTATAACCCTAGCACCTCTGTTACAGATTCTTTGAATATCTTACTATTTCCAACATATGTCATGTCCCTCTGTGATTCAGTGTGTGCTTTTGAACCTGTTGATCCTAAATGCCTTTTTCTCTAATACCTTATCTTGTTAATAAACTTCTATTGATCCTGCAAGGCTCCTCAAATCTTCATTATCTTTTCAATTGTTCCCTGATTCTCCCACCAAAATAACAGCTCCATATTTTATTTCCCAACTTTATTTGTGTATTTATTTATCACAAAGCTTTTGCTGTATTATAATTTATTGTTAACACTTTTTTGTACCCCACGAAACTGAATTTTTAAAAGACAAAGCATGCTATTTAATTTGTAACTCCCAGCATTGCCCGTAATAAATACTTAAATGAGGATGTCTTAATTTAGGTTTTCCCCAAAGCGAGCCTAAAACAGGACTTGGGTGCAGGTAGTTTATTTGAGAAGTGAGTTTAAGAAGCAACAGTGAGTGAGTAGGAGGAATGATACAAGGAAGGAGGGAAATTCAATAATGGATTCATTGGTTATTGGGTGGTCACCACTGTGGATAGTGGGTCAGAACCTCTGGGAACTTTCTGAGGCCTGGGTGGAAAGCACTTCCAAATTGTCCCTATGAAAGACAGGAAAATGGAGGCATTTATCTATGCACTCCATCACGTATTGGTTGATGGTTGCTCCGGAGATATTAACTCCCCCTCCCTTCTAGACTGTATTGCACCCAGGCTGGGTGAGATCCTGCTTTGGAAAAAGTCTTGAGGAGAGAACTGAGAGAGGACCCTAGCAGTGTGTGCAGAACCGTCCACTGCAGCTGCAGTTGAAATCACAGGCAGGTTTGGCAGATGGGGCTCAAGGTACAAGAGCATAGCTACAGGGGATTATTTAACTAAAGTTCTGAGATTATTCATTTTGAGAGATCAGCATTGGATCTAATCAGGCACTCTGGTTTAAAGTGGAAAATGTAACTAAACGCGTTTTCACTGAAACCAAACTGAAGCTTATATTTATGACATGGATTCTTATTCCCTTAGTTGTCCCTGGCTCTCTTTCTCTGTTATCTTCTTTGTCATCTCTTCTATGAATAATGGAGTATGTATTAACTTGGCAATATACTCTCTGATCCTCCATTTTCTCATGTGTAATGAGAGGATAAGACTCTATTTTATAGAATCATTTTCAATCTATCCATTCATTCACTTATTCATTAAACAAATACCTATTGAACACCTACTGTTTGCCAGTTACCACTATAGGTAGGGCTGTGAATATAATGGAGAGTAAAACAAAACAAAACAAAACTTCAAACTAACAAAAATTATTTACCAGTCCTTGACATAATGGATTTGCTGAAGGAGAGACACTGAACAAATAATCATACAAATAAATATAATACAAAAAAAATTGGTCCATTTGAGAAAAATTGCAATTTACAATGTTCATAAGGGTGTATAATAGGAGTTTGTAATTTAGACTGGTGTTTACTCAATGGTCTCAAACTGTCTGACTGTCAAACTAAGACCTGCTTGAAGAATGATCGGGAGTTGGTGAAATGAGGAGATGGAGTGGTGGGGACAGCACTATAAGTGAAGGCTGTGAGACAGAGGGGAAACCATGATATATTCTAAAGAAGGTGAGATTTCTCAGCACAAAGTGAAAGAGGTGGGGAGAGTCAGTGCAAAGTAGACTGGAGAAGTAAGCAGGGACAAGAACACATGGGAATATGAAGATTCCTAGTCGTCATCAAGAGTGGGAAGCAATGGGAAACCTTTGAAAGAGGTATGTGATGTGACATATCTGTGGAAGATTGCTCTTACTTCTACATATGGATTGAATGGGTTTTGGAATGCAGAAAGTGGCAACAAGACCATAGCTCTATTGAAGGATACTGATTTCGTAAAGCAACTAATGTGCCTACACAGAGCTGATGGAATTTATTTGCATTCTCCTTTTCTTGTCTTCTATTTTCCTTTCTTCATTTTTTTCCTTAAGTTTTCCCTCTATCCTAAAACCTTACTCTTAGCATCTCAGAAGAGAACTTTATTAAGAGAAAGAAGTTATGTTATTCATAACCAATGGCCCATCACACATTTTCTGTCATGCTTCTGTGTAATCTATACTGCTGAAAAAGGCAAAAGGGGATGCCAAGCCAGCTTGCTCAGGATTTATGGGGCAAGGAGAAGGAATCGTGGTCTTCATGGTGATGTTAGAAGTGAAGGAGCAGAGCGAGGTTAGGAATCATTTGACAGATGAAATTATATGTAAAGAGAGGTCAAGGGTGTTGGGTAAGCTAAAAGAGGTGAATTAGAGATGAGAGTAACAGTGATTTATGGTTGAGATTTCTGGATATCTGTGCAGCAGGGGAGTAAGTGAACATACTCAATTTTAAAGAAGCATAATACAATCCTTTCATGATACAAAAAGGAAAATATGAAGAAATTCAGGTAACAAGTATGATAATTCTGGTATACTAAACTGAAGTATCTATATATGTATATATGAGTTTTAATTCTTACAAAGAATTATTATGATAATGAAATAGAAATATTTTGAAAGCTCCCTAACAGAAATTGATCAATATGAATTTATTTTTGTAGAGAAATAACATAGAATCAAGGAAATTCCTAGGGACAATGTATATAGGAATTACTATCCTGATTATTCAAGGAAAAATCCAAGAGCATTTCCTTTTAGATAGTAAATCTGAGCTTATTAATACTAATGACACCACTTTGTATCTTGTTTCTTTCAACTTCATTGAGGCATACTAAGTTGCACATTTCTCAAATGTGTATTTGATGACTTTGACATAGGTACACCTCTGGAATATTGCCATAATTGAGGTAACATACAATTCCATCAGCCCTAAAAGTTTACTTGTATCCCCTTTGTAATACTTTCCTCCCTCCACTTCCCTCCCAGGCAAGCACTGGTATGCTTTCTGTCACTATGCATTAATTCACATTTCCTAGCATTTTAAATAAATGGAATGATACAGTATGATTCTGGGTTCTTCTACCCAGCATAATTGTCTTGAGATTCACCATATTGTTGCATGTATCATTAGTTAATTCTATTTTATTACTTAGTTCATACATTGTATGAATATACCACAATTTTTTTTTTAAGATTTTATTTATTTATTCAACAGAGATAGAGACAGCCAGCGAGAGAGGGAACACAAGCAGGGGAAGTGGGAGAGGAAGAAGCAGGCTCATAGCAGAGGAGCCTGAGGTGGGGCTCGATCCCACAATGCCGGGATCATGCCCTGAGCCGAAGGCAGACGCTTAACTGCTGTGCCACCCAGGCGCTCCCACAAATTTTTCATCAATTCGCCTATTAACGGACATTCAGGTCCATTGGACATTCCGGTTCCATGTTTTATCTTTTACCAGTAAAGCTCCTATGAACGTTGACAAATAAGTCTTAGTATGGAGATACACTTTTGTTTCTTTTGTCTCAATACTTAGAAATGGAATGGCCAAATAATATGGTATGTGTATATATAAGTTTAAATAAAGTTCCACAATATTTCCCAAAGTAATTGTACTATTTTACATGCTCACCTGTCACTTAACATAAAAATTATATAGGTTGGCAGTGCCTTACAGAAACTTCACAACAATATACCTGTAATCTCAGTATTATTTTCTGCATTATATAAAAGGAAAATAAAGTTCAGGAATGGCATATAAACTACATGTGGTCACAAAACAGGTAAACAAAAGAGTTGACATTCAAACATGTATCTGACAGTGTTAGATTGATTCTTCATAATGCCTAGGGAAAGTTTTTATAAATGAAGGACTAGCTCTTGCTTTAAATAGATGTGATTCTCATCTGCTGAGTTGCTAGCTCCTGCTTGACTTGGATAAATGGATAGAATGGGAAATTATTTTAGTCCAAGTGATGGCTCATTGGCCAGACAAGGTCGAGGTATAGCTTTATATGGTTGACTGGAATTTAAACTTGTGACCTGCCATCAGTTGGAGCTATATATATATATATATATACATATATATATCATATATATATGATTCCGATAAACCAACAATCTTTTTAATTTAAGAGAGTGGCTCCAATTTAGATGAAGTGTTACTTAAATTAGCAACCATAGCCATGATTTCATTGGTTTAATGTTTTTTTTTCTTTTTACTGTTGATTTTGTTTCAAAGAGCAGATAAAGACGCAAGAACTGGAAAGCAAAAAAACAAATAAGAAATACAAAACCAGCTGGGAATCAAAGAGAAGAGGATAAAGCACCTGGAGGAGATTAATGGACGGAAGTACTTTCTCTTTGTTTCCATTTTTAATAAGACAAACGCATTATGTAAAATTTAAAATGTGAGAACTGTACATAGATGTATGAAACACAGCCTACAAGAGGCTCTTGTGGTTTTTGATGCTGCTGTTGGCAGTGTTTCTCCTAACTACTAGGGGCACTTTGGTTTCTGTAATGTTACTCTCAACGCCAGCCTCTACGGTAACCTAATATCCAGGAGACATGACCATGAAGTAACTGCTTCTGCCTTGGAGATGGAACATTTTAGTACTGAGACTAAAACCAATAGAAGACTCTAACTCTTTTCTTTTTAGAGAAGAATTCGGTGTAAGGGTGGTCTGTATTTAGGAGTTAATGACTGATGGTCCAAAAAAGTCAAAACTGGAATCACTATTTCTCAAAGCCTTTAATTTCTTTCCACCACTACTGTCATCAACTGCAACAGCTTCCTAACTAGTTTTAGCAAATACAAATATAGGACTCAGAGAAATTTAATTTCCAGATAAAAAAAAATTTCTTACTATAAAGAATATCCCATGTAATATTTGGGACATACTTACAACGAAAAATTATTCATTGTTTAGCTGAAATTCAAATTTAATCGTGGGTCCCGTATTTTTATCTGGCAACCCTATTGCCAACAGACTTAACCTCCTGTTTCCCTCTGACTTCTCTCCTTTCAATGTCAGCAAAATGCAATATCAAAATTTACCGAAGAAGTGGAACACCTAAATTTAACAGGAGCCACAGAAGATGGAAACACTTCAGTGTACTCTTTCAAACATTCAAAACCAGCCAACTACAGTGTCATCTATTCATACTCGTATGTGGCATTGCATCAATAGTTTGAGGGATAATTTCAGTAATAAAATCATTTTGTAAAACTCAATACACTTATTCTTGATAAATACACTGAAAACATACAAATGAAAGGACGATACTCAGGATAATAAATAACCTAATATTTAATAACTAAGATTATTGACCTCGTTCTATGTGTCAGCTACAGTAACAAGGAAAAGCAAAAACTTATGAGACAGAAATAATAATTATTATTCCCATTTCCATTCTACAGGCAAGGAAACTGAAGAATAAAGAAGTTAAGTCATTTGCCATAAAGTAAACAGCTAGTGATTTATGGGGCCAGGCAACTTCAAAGCTCATACTCTAAACAACTACACTAAACTGCCATTTTTCATAGCAACAGTAATAAATATGCATTGGCTAGGAATAATGCAAATACAAGATATTTGGGACTTCTATGGAAAACAGTTAAATGGCCAGGTATGTTCATGTTTTGAATGAAAGACAATGTTCATAACTTTCTCAGTTCCCCCCAAATTCATATGTAGCTAGACTGAAATATCAGTCAAACCTTGAATCCTATTATTGAAGAAGTTGGCAAAACTATTCTAAAATTAATCTGAAAGGATGCATTAGAAAAAATGTTTGAGTAAAGGAGATTAAGTAGAGGGAGGTTTGATCTACAAAATACGATGGAAGAGTAAATATTGTAAAGATATCAATTTTTCCCAAATTGATCTTTCAATTTAACATAATTCTAGTAAAATAGAGACAGGTTTGTGTGCATGTATATAACTTAATAAGCCTATTATAAAAGTATATGACTGAGATTAGTTAATACATTTTTTTCATTTCATTCAACAATATTTTGCATGGCTAAAATGTAAAGGCTCACTCTTTTTTTAAAAAAATAAAACTAACCACCATTAATATCATTATGCCTAAATACCTTAATATTGTCAAATACTGTTCACATTTCCAATCGTTTCATAAATGTAAAAATTGTTTTACAGCTCATTTTGTTGACTCAGGGTTCAAACAAGACCCATGCATTCCAACTGGTGGAAAGTCTATATATCCACTCCCATCACCCCCTCCCCACTGTTTGTTTCTTGCAATTTACTTGTTGAAGAAACCAGGTTTGTCCATAGTTTCTCACGTTCTGGATTTTGCTGATTGTGTCCCATGTTGTGGTTTAATATCTTCTTCTGCCTTAGTATTTCCTATGAATTTCTAGTAGCATATGGAAATTTGATAAGAATTCTTTTTTGGGGCAATACTACTTCCCAGGTGGTGTTCTTCCATTTACAAGTACGTAAAGCCTCTCTTTTTGAAATGTTAGCAGCCATTGGTCATTAATGACTAGATCTATCAATACAGAAGAGATTGCAAAATAGTGATACTCTAATGCTCTAATAATAATTCTTCCACATTATTAGCTAGAATGCTTCTATAAAAAGAACCATTTCTTCATCTACTCTAATTACCCAGAGTATAGTTTGAAGAGAAAAGGCAAGATAAATGCTCAATTACTTAAGCTAATAAAAATTTGATAAATAATAACAAGACAGAAAACTCATTTTCTTGGGTGTGAGACTCATTTTAAAGTTTAGTAATTAATGTCATCTGGTATTGGTGTAGACATACAGGGACAAAGCAAAGGAATGAAATAAGAAGCCCAAAACAAATATTTATTAAACCTTTGAAATTTTTTATTGAATTAAGCAGCAACCAGATAAAGATCAGAATGTTATCAAACACCCAGAGACTTCCCTCTTGGGCCCTCCGGGTCATTACTCTTTCCCAAAGGTGACCACTATTCTGATGTCTAAAATTTTATGTTGATTTTGGCTGTATGGTACTTTATATAAGTGGATTCATATGGTGAGGACTCTGTAGTATTTCGCTTTTTTTGTTCAATATTATATTTGTGAAATTCATTCATGTTGCTGCATATGGTTATAGATCATTTGTTCTCATTTCTGTATAATATTTCATTTTGATAAGCACTGCTGTATGTACTGAGGATAGAACATATCAAAAAGAGAGTCTGTTTTAATGGAGTTTACCTTCTAGTGTATATATAATAATATATGAAAACAGGTGTATTTAGGGAAGCTGCACATAGGCTTGAACTGTTGGGCAATTGCATAAATGGTGCTGGGACAATTTGTTATCCATTTGCAAACAGATAAAAGAGGAACTCTGCGCCATACACACAGAAATAATTCCAAGAAATTTAAAGTTCAGAATGTAAAAGGTAAAGTTTTAAAATAAGAAATACTAATTTATTAATTATCAATATTTATTAAACATCTACTTGTAACAAGCACCCCTCTAGGTTTCAGGGACACATCATTAAAAAATAGCATACCAAAATCCCAAAATCTCATGAAGCACACATTTAATGTGGTGAGACAGACAATAAAAACATAGATAAGTAAATTATACAGTAGATTAGAAAATTATAAGTGCTTTTGGAGAAAAGTAAAGCTAGTGGAAGTAGAGGTGTAAAGAGTGTCTGGAGGAGAGGATAGGGTTGCCATTTTAGGTAGTTTGGTCAGGGAATACAGAAGAAAATTCTTTGTGACCTTAGAGTAGGGAAGGGTTTCTGAAATAAGACTTAAAAACAAAAACAAAAACAAAACATAGGAAATGCCTGATTAATTCTACGGCATTGGAGAAAAAACTTTGATACATCAAAAAAACACTAGAAAAGTAAAAAGGAAGTGAGAAGATATTTGCAACCTATATAATCCTCCAAGGATCAGTAACCAGAATATACAAAGAACTTCCACAAATTAATAAGAAAAATACAACCACTAGAAAAAATATAGATAAAAGATATGAATATGCAGTTCACAGGAGAGGGAGCCCAAATTATGACTAAACCTGTGGGGAAAAAAGTGCTCAATATCAAGGAAAATATGACCTTAACCCATAAAGATTTTTCTTTAGTATTTATTTTTATCTATCTAATCTAATTATTTAAGATAATTTGAAGAAGACTTTCACTGAGATGGGTATACCCATGAATTGTTGCTGGGATCAGAGAGGTAGCAATATTATGAATTTGACCAACTGTTTTCCTACCTGCTTTCAGAATCATGACATGTGCTTTTGGGTTACAACTGAAATGAGAACCACAGATCTAGGAAGCAACTGAATCCTGTTCCTATCTTGCCTCTTTGAGCATGCTTAATATTAACATCTCCCTAACTTCTATAGTAAATATAAACTTTTTCCTCAAAGTGTTGAGATCTTTGAAAATGAAAAAGAGGAGAAAATGGTATTCATAAATCAAGGGAGGTTGAAATGCCACCCAGCCAAGGTGATGTCTAATTACTTGAGAAAAAGAAATTCAACTTGCGGATGACCCAAGACGCGTTTGCCATTTTTCTTCCTGATGCTCAGTTAATGTCCATTTCAATTCGATGCTTATTGAAATCCTATTAGAAGTGATATAATTCAAATTTGTCAAAAATTTTTGCTCATCAAAACTGATGTAAACATGAACTATCCTGTGCATGATGTCAAATTGAGCTTTCTAAAATGCAAATCTGATCACTACACTTCCCTAAGCACTCTGTATTCCAACCTCAATTACTTGCTCTTTTAAAAACAGAAGATGCCTTTGTTACTAATATAATCTGTTCCCTCTATTTTTTATTCAACAAATATTTATTGAGCACCTATAGTGTGCCAGACACTCTTATAGGCACTGGGGTTTTATTTATGAATAAAAAATAAACTTTCTATTTTCATGGTGCTTATATTTAAGTAGGAGAAAGACAATAACATGAAAAATATATAATATGTTAATATGTCTGGCATTCTGAGAGCAAATTTTTAAAAAAGGATAAGGGGTCAGGGTGATGGAGAAATGCTTTTTTGATATTTTGGTTTAAAAAAAGGCTCTCAGATGAGAAGAAATTTGAGTAAACGCTTGTGAGAAATGATGGAGAAAGCCATACAGGTAACAGTTCTCTGTATTTGCCCACAACGTAACCAAAGTAGGTTAGTGTTATATCAGTTTAAGGTCTGAAATGTAAGTGGCAAGTCCTAGCATCTGAAAAAAAATATGATTTTTAAGATACTCATACAATATCAAAGGACATTCTTCTCTGAAGTAAAGAAAGAATGACAGAGCTTTTTTTGCAATTCTGTACACCCTCCTGCTAGTTGAATTATCAAATCTGTAAGCCTTGGACCACAGAAACATTTAACTTTTGAGACTCAATACAGATACATTTCTTATTCTTATAAGAATTTTTCTGTAGGAAATAAAAAGTTCTGATATTTGATGTAATGCATACATGTGACTTACCCATTTTAACCTAAGATGATTCTTTGTATTCTCTTTGTGTGCAAGGGTTGGGTCCTCCTCTATGTACAGTCTTTCCCTGCTAGCCCTTCCTCAAGTCAAGACACTAAGGTCTGTAGGAGGATTACCAAGAGGCATCCAGATGCCCTTGCAAAATTCTTTGAAGAGTATTCCAACTAGGAATTGAGTTACAAATTATGATAACTATATCTGAACTTTCCTGGGGACATTTAAAATACAAGTGGTGATTAGGGAACTGATTGCCATCATTTTTCAGGTGGCTAAACCAGCGTTTCCAATAACCCTGCTTTCTCAGGGGTTCATCACAGGCTGTTCTAAGCTACAAGTGTAACCATCACTCCAAAAACTGATGGCTATCTCTATGCCCTCTGCCCAGCCACCTAGACACATAGTTTACTCTTGAACCACTCTGTCTTCTGAGTTTCTAAAATATCTAGATATCCTAACCCTGACCGTTATTCATCCCACCAGATCTTTCCTGGTAGGACATGTGGGCAAGTGAAAGAGAAAGGATACCAAAACAATCATTTCTGGTAAAATGAAAAATATAAGATAGAAGGAATTTTCAAAGACACCTTGATCACAATTAAACATGTAAAATAGCCATGGAGTACTGGGAAAATAAAACGGCAAATTTGCCATTTGGAAAATTGATTGATCGACGGATTGATTGATCTATCTATCCATCCATCCATCCATCCATCCATTAACTCATTCATTATTCATTCAATAAGCACTTCCTGAACATTTACTGTGTGTCAACTTCACGATAGTATCCTGGATTAAACAGTTGTTTCAAAATATAATCACTGTTCTTGAAGAGCTAGTAGGTCATATACACACATAAATTATTACAATTTGGTTGAGTGTTCTCTTAAAGGTTTACGCAGTCAACTTATAATGTGGAAGGGAAGGATGAAAAGCCATTCTGAGTTGGGAGATGAGAGTGTCAAAGAAAGCTGCTCGGAAACATTTTTTCTTTGAATTTGAGTAATAATTCTAGTAATTTAGAGTGTCAAAGCCTAGAATATTCCCTCGCCATAAACACTGCATAGATTAACAAGTTCCCATTATTTGCACATTCTTATATGCCTTTCCTTTAACTATGTCATCAGTTACATAAAAACAATGGGGGTCACCACCTTTTCAGGCCATTCCCAGAAATGCTCACTCCTCCTCCCCTCTCTTGGCCAGTGGTTCTTCCAGGAATAAATGACGACATGGTCTCAACTGCTTAACAATATATGAAACTGCAGGGCCATTCCTGGAAATACTGCATTCAGGGATTGACATATGATCAGAAGCCTGAACAGGCAAAGATTTCACTTGTTCTCTTGGATCCCTGAAAATTATCTTTCAAAGCGGAGACATTCGTCTCTGGAGGAACTTGACCAGACTTCCAGAGTAAGGAAATATTTCAACTAGTTTAGAGGGTACAGTTGATTTCTGTACTGATTTCCTCCTAAAGAGTAGATGAACATCAATAAAGGCTCATTCACGCTGAACTTTCAGTAATCGACGCATGAAGAACTTTAATGTAATTTGTTTTTACATAATGCAGGCTCATAAAATGCATCATTTTTCTTACCCAATTCATAGCTGGAAGATTTATCATTAAGAGGTTTTATTCAAGGCCAGACTCTTTAAAAAAATCTGAACATTTTTTTTCTCATTCCAGCAAAATCCTCCCGTTAAAGAACTGAAGTGCTTCAAACACCCTAGTAATGGTACAGTAAATTACATTTTCTCATTTGGAACATTGTAATAGATTTCTCTACAGAGTGATTTATCATGCAACAATTAGGAACCCAAGGGAATTAGATGACCATTTTAAATTTTATCAGCTTGTTTCAATAAACTGTTAATGTGACCCTAATGTTTGGGAAGCACTTTAATATAATCAGATTTTGGTTGTTCAATCTACTGACATTAATGGCTACCTCATTAATCATAGCATTCTCGCTGAGACCTTGGAGGCTGAGCTAAGTTCAGTGGACCAATTCTTACAATAATAAAAACAGGCAATTTTCAACAGGGAAATATTCTCACTTTAACTACAAAGTGCGTTTTGTTATTTCTTAGGAATTGACAGGGGTAACTAGAAACTCTAAAAGCTTACAAAATAACAATTAAAAACCCTTTAGACTTAATTCCCAAATTGGTCAATTAAATCAAGACCTCCTATAATCATTACCTGTAATGATTTTCTATTATTTAAAAGTATAGAGCTATACAGCAAGACCTAAAATAGGCCAGACGACAAATACATAATAAATGTCTGTCTCCCAAGCCTGGGTAGCATCTGATGGCTTGCACAAATCCTGTAGAGCTGAAACAGGCCTTCAACGTTTAAAACCCTATGGTTAATTCCTCAGTGGTCTTTCAAGAGGGATATGAAAAAAGGTACTACAGAGTGATTTATAAGATTTCAGGAAATTGTGTGTAAATGTAGAGGTCGATTTTAGTACTTCTGACTTTTTGTTCATTGTGATAACAGACACTCTCTCAGTCTCTTAAATGTCTATAGAACTGAAAGAAACAAGATCTTTTTTTAAACCGCAATATCACTGTAGTTTCCTGCTTGGGTTACTGTTATAAAATGCCTTTGTATTATATGTCATGACTGGAAAAGTACCATCTGTTTCTAAAGTTATGGTTTTGTTTTATTAATTTTTCTTGTTAAACTTAATAGAATGTGATTGTATTGGAAACAGAGTTTATAAAGACGTATAGTTAGCTGGAAACAGGAAAATCAGATGTTTTTAAGTGAGGCTAACATGCCCTACTTAAAAAATTTTTCATTTCTGGTTTCAAGGAAATTTTGTTAAGTATTTGGTTTGTATTCTGGGTTTTATATTATCCTCAAAGATTAAACAATAGAAGACACAGTCTCAAAAAATCAAATATAAAAATTCATAAAAATGCAACCAAATACATCTTCCCAAAGCATAATATTTTTGGAAACGTAATATGACCGAATCACTATTGATAACTTTTTTAGTTCTTAACTTTTTACTTACTTAACATACATGATTTTGGATAAAGATTCCAGGGTAGAGATGTTTAAGTTTACTGTATTGGAGTGGAGGAGAGCTCTCTAAAAATGTTCTAGTATGCTATGCTTCCTAAGGTGACAGAATATCATTGCACAGGATGGTGCCAGTTCACCCGTTCAGTCACCAAATACCGTTAAGCACCTTCGATTTCATAGGTGCTGTTCTCCTAGGCTCTGGATGCTGAAAATAACTTGCTGAATTAAGTGCATGTTCTGTGCATAATAGTGTTTTAAAGGTTGGAAAGAGATGACATCTACTTCGCCTGGCATTCACGAGGCACTTGCTTCATTCCTTCGTGCTTGTGAAATGGATAAACGCACACCCACAGCCGCAAATTCTAGATACTGTGAACTGCGTAATTCTCCATATAGCCAGAAGTCCTTCACTGGAAGACTCCCTGTTTTAGGACAGGTTCTTGTAGTGAGGGATTATGCTGGGAAATCAAAGATAAAGGTATTTGGTTTTTAGATCAGTTAAAAGGCGTGGCTGAATGTATTGTCTGCCTGGTTAGAGTTTTTAAGAGTTCTTAAAAATAAAGTGTTTTTCTCTATTTGGAAAATGTGAAGACCATGGGAATGCATTGTTCAGATCTCCTGCTGAAGGAGCAGAGTTGAGTGACAGACCCCCACCCCTGCCCCTGTGATCAATAATCAGTGCTTGTCACGGGCCAGTCTTCCTCCAGGCTGTTGGGATGAGGTGCTGGTGTTCACAGGAAACAGGAGTCCACTGGAGGGCAACTTTGTCTTGGGGACTGCCTTGACCTGGCCCAAGCTTTTTTAGGACAGTGTTGTAGTCTGAGACTCTTTGTAGCCAAGCCTCCTCCCTTTCCCCTCTCGTTTCCCAGGAATCAGACCAGACTTGTGGGCTCCAGGCTCTCCCTGCCCACTCCTGCTGCCTCCCCTTTATCTTTCACACAAGTTGCCCCCAGTAAATCTCTTGCATATCAAATCCCACCTTGTCCCACTACTTCTCAGAGGAGCCAAAAGCAAAAAATGTGTTCAGCAATCCGTGCAAGCTCTTCTAACATGTATGGTAGACTAATTAGGTACTCACTTTGTTTGAAAGAGAACTAAATGTTATTGAAAGGTGGCAATCATAATTATTGCTTTCTTTCTAAACGTGTAAAAGAAAAAGCTCTATCATTCACCTTAAACTTTTGTATCCCATTTTCATTGGGGTGAGACTTTTTTTCACTAGAGGCAATCTGAGAGTGTTATAGACCAGCATTGGCAGCTATTAGACAAAAGAGGAATACCATTTTATGCCATGTCACAAGTCACAAGCTTTGACTCTGTTGCTCGGTTTCAAGTTATGAATGGGTGATACACATTGATGACATGTTGCAAAAACACATACGCTTGCCCAGTCTACAGCCCAGATGATGCCTTGGATTAAATCATCTTGAAGAAAATACTATAAATAGAAGAAAGTATATTTTCATTAGACACTGCTTTATATTCTGCTAATGTTTTAAGCCATAGAATTTTAATGGGGCAACATTTTTCTGATTATTTCTCCAGCTTATTCAGTCCAGTGATTTTCAAACTTTTTTTTTCTTTAAGCATGTATTTTTTCCCACACAAATACTTATCCATTAAGCAAATACATGTGTTAGTATTTACGGGCTCAGAGGCTCAAGCATTCAACCTTTCTTTCCCCAGAGCCTCCTAGAATTCCACCTTGCAGTGTGAAAACCACCATTTAGATTATTGTAATCTTTGGGATCACAAACTAAATTTATACCCTCACATGCTGTAGGAACGTATTTACGGACCTTGTTCCATATGGTGTCTTTTTTCAACTGTGACAGAACTTTCTATGAATGACAGTGGAAATTACATATCCGAAGCGGGTGAAAAATTAATCTCTCTGGCACCAAAATTTTTCTTGGGAGATAATTGTCTTTGTTTAGGAAAATACTCTGATATGTCTTTTAGAGTGGCATCTGAGATCCTCAAGTCATAAGTTTTGAAGACAAATTTAAAAACGATAACTACACTGTTCTGCCAAACAAATGTGTAGGAAATAGAGGGCTGGAAAGAAATAAAGAAGGACTGGGGGAGAGAAGAGGCAGTGAGAGGGAGGCAAGACGGCGAGGGACAGAAGCCTGAGTTATATTTGTAAAAGGCAAACTGTATAATATATACTCCATTAAAATTTCAATTATATATCATAATTATATATGGCTCCCAATTTAATGAACATCGGTTGTTGCTACAGGTGCTTCGATGTTTCATGTAACTTACTTCTAATCCTCACAACAGTCCCATAATGTATGGTATATTCCCCCTTTACTGATAAGGATGAGTAAGACCACGGCTCTCCATTTACACATTCATTCTGTCAGACACATGCTTACTGGCCACTTTCTTGTTGACACACAGCATGTTAGAGGCTGGGGCTGTAGCAGAGAATAAAGGAGGCTTAAGTTCCTGGTTTCAGAGAGTTTACATTTATCTGCTTTATGCTGGTGATGAAAGATTCAATTCTGAGTATATATATCTTTCAATAAAATACATTCTAATAAGTCAAACTCTTTAAACAAGGCCCCTCTTTTCTACTTTCTCACGTCTTATACTAGACCCGAGGTGGCTGGATAACCTACAATATCTGCACACCGTATCGTGTGTTACTGATTACCGCAGGCCCCTTCCACAGCTACTCACAGGACCTGGAACAGTGCTCTGAATTTAAAATGTCTTCTTCTGTGCTTGATGTGCCTAATTATGTCAGCACCAGCTGGAAGGAGATATTGACAAGACAGTACAACACGGCTATGTTCCCTACATAATTCAAATTCAGTGGCAGGCTTCCACCTCCGTCTCCCCTTCCACCTCCATCAGCATAAAGCAGCGTGAGCCTACTGCTCCATATTTCAATGCACAAAAGAAAGGGCATGCACAGAGGTTTTGCTATGCTTTCAGTACTTCAGTATCAAAGGTCTCTCATATCAAAATTATCATCAATAATTAAATTACATAACAGCCACAATAAGTGCATACCATGTTGGGTTTCAAATGCTGTTTCAATGCCTTATTAATTTGTACTTCTGATGACAAATTTTGATCACTTCCCTTCCCCTTCCTGAAGTAAAGCAGTGAAATATCCCATCTGCTTTCATCCTATTTGGAGCATAATGGCCTTAAGTCTAATAATGACTTAAGTAGATATTCAATAGAAGCATTTAGTTTCTGCCATAACCATAGAAGTAAATGTACCATTTACGGTACTTTAACAGGTAGTTTTATATGCTTGTTTATTTTTTACTTCTGTAACTTAACAAATATTTATTGGATGCCTACTATATTCCTAATAATGGGGAAATAAGATACAGGAGATACAGTTTTTCTCCTCTAGAAGTTTAGAAGTTAATGACAGACACTGACAAGCAGGCAAATACATTAATTGAATAGACAGAAGTCACAGAATGCTTATGGGAGCATTTGGGAGGACAACCAGGCTTTGTAGGGCTTTTTTGGGAGGGATATTTAAAAATAAAATGTTTACATACATTTCATATGAAAACAAAAACATCATCTATTCAAATGGAATAATACATAGAGAATCATTTTAAGAAATGAACAAAAACTCAAATTGTGACTGCCTAATGCAATCTGTTAAATATAGATTTCTTAATAACTGAGGAGACTAACCACTTTCCTCATAGATGTTTCCTCAATGCATTTTTAAGAAATTCTATATCCTTGAACTTCTATTATATGAACAATGTTCAAATAAGAATATTGTTTTAAAATAAGGCTATAATAATAATTATAATATTAATATATGAAATGAGCATGAAATGGTAATGAAGTGTTATATCCATGTAAGTGCTTCATATATTCACTGTTTATGGAAGTAAACTCAAAGATCCCTCCATAGATTAGGTATGGAAAACAAATAAAAAATCTTACTATAGAATGCAAGATTGCCCAGTGTTAAAATACTGTAAATGCAATTTTTTCATTATTGAAATAGGTACACTAATAAACTACGTTAATGTGGTGCATATTTTAAGTCCCAAAGTTAACGATTTTTGGTGTTATTTTGGTTCTTATATAGGTTCTTTTGTTTGGAAGGAACAGAGATTCATTCAGGTCACCTCATATAGGGAATCCTATAAAAATAAGGAAAACAGGAATCTCAGCCAATCCTCAAGGAAAGCCAGAAAAAAAAGCTGCTCTAAGCAAGAATAAGAAACACTGAACAGTGGGGCCTTGTGGCAACTGGAATGCAGCCTTTGAGAGCCAAGGCAACTGTGGAGGGACCTCAGTGCTTCCTTGCCGGCCTGGCTCCATCTCCTCGTTCAGCATCCCCTTCCTACCTGCCTGGGCGTCCTTTGGTGCTTTCACTTCTGCCTCTACCACCAACGAGCTCCCTCCCCACATGCGTCAGGATCCAATCCCATCTCAGAGGGAGGACTGGTTAGTTTGGGTATCAGTGTCATTGTGAGGTTAGACTCTCATGTCATGCCATCTCAGAAGCCTCTGAATGCCCTGGAGTTAGGTGCCTAGGCTGGTGAAATCAGTGTGGCCAAAATGGCAGGTCAGGGGGTAGAGGTCAGTAGGGTAGGGTCACCCATGATTAAACTGCTGCCCGGAGTTCTTTCTACAGGCCGTTTATTAAATTACTGATACTTAGTTCTAACACATCCAGTGTGTTGCAGCTTCTTTGTCATTACTGATACGATCACTAAATGCAGTAAAATGATGGATTATTCTCAAAGGGCTCCAATTTTCTCAGGAAACATGAGCAACGTATAGACAAAATTGAAACCGGAAACAAGTATATTACCTTTTGCATCTAATTTTTTAAAAACAGCATTCAGTATCTGGCATTATAAAATTCCACTGATGAAATAAAAATAGGGCTCAAGGCTCTAGGGACTTACCAGATGAAGATTTACCAACACAAAATGAAACAGTTAGTTGCCTCACTGAAATAACGAAGAGGAGGTCAAGAACTATGCACTGAAATCAACGTGTTAGTTAGTGTTAGTTATTCAATGTTTTCACTATTTCCTATGCATTCTGGTATTGTATACCTCTATCACTTAGAATGCTATAAATGTGCAAAGTCAGGCAAATTATTATTAATGATTAAAAATGTCTATAATCTGGTTGTTAATATTTATTGACTGCCTCTAGAAAACAGTATGGATGTTCCTCAAAAAACTCAGAAAGTTAAAAATAGAACTAGCCTATGATCCAGCAATTGCGCTACTAGGTATTTACCCAGAGGATACAAAAATACAAATTCAAAGGGACACATGCACGGCAGTATTTATAGCAGCATTATCAACAAAAGCCAAATTATGGTAAGAGCCCAAATGCCTATTGACTGATGAATCGATGGACATTTGATGAATGGATAAAGAAGAGTGGCATATATATTTATATATTTAATGGAATATTACTCAGCCATATAAAAGAATGAAATCTTGCCATTTCTAATGATGTGGACGGAGCTAGAGAGTATTATGCCAAGCAAAATAAGTCAGAGAAAGACAAATAACATATGATTTCACTCATATGTGGAATTTAAGAAACAAAACAAATGAACATGGGGGAAAAAAGCGAGGACAACCAAGAAACAGACTCTTAACTATAGAGAACAAACTGATGGTTACCAGAGGGGAGATGGGTGAGGGGATGGGTTAAATAGGAGATCAGAATTAAGGAGGGAACTTGTGATGAGCACTCAGTGTTGTATGTAAGTGTTGAGTCACTAAATTCTACACTTGAAAGGAATATTACAAATATTACACTGTATATTAACTAACCCCCAAAACTAAAAAAGCCCCCCAAGCCCCCCACATTTTTTGACTGCTCGTTGTTATTATACTCTGCTAAGTTATTTTGATACGTTAACTTATTTAATATCCCAGCCCAGTGAATTACCAAATCTTAATTAGCCCTATTTACAGATGAGGAAACTAAATCATGGATAGGTTTAATTATTTTCTCAAGGTCAATTCACAGCTTGTGAGTGTTGGGACCAGAATTTTATGACAGGCACTTGGAGTCCAGAACCCCTTCTCTTCATCATCACTGTGCCATACCAGCTCCCGGAAAGAAATGTTTATAGGAATAGATTGTCTTGACTTTGGAGGAAAATTTTACTTCCCTGTGTGATCCCGCTGAGAAAATAAGTTTTTCTTGTAGCTTTTAAATATCTAGGTGACCAAGAGTTCAGAAAGAAGAAAAAGAAGCCCCAAAGAAAGGCAGGAAAGAGAGAAATTGATTATGAGGCTTGGTTCTCAGGAAGATTGGGTTGGTCTGCCCATATGAAGACTCTTCTTAGTTTTCCTACTCTAGACACATATATACATTATACCATCCTAAGTACTTGCCCTCTATTTTCATTACCTAATAGTCTTCTCATTTTAGCTGGTGTTTTTAAAAAATCATCTTGGGGCACCTGAGTGTCTCTGCCTTTGGCTCAGGTCATGATCCCGGGATCCTGGGATCAAGCCCCACATTGGGCTCCCTGCTCACAGGGAGCCTACTTCTCCCTCTGCCTCTGCCCTTCTGCTTCACTTGTGTTCGCTCTCTCTCTCTCTCTCATGCTCTATCAAATAAACAAAAAAATCTTTGAAAAAAAATGAAAAAATCATCTTTTGTACATGTCAATGCCTCTGTCCCATCAGGTCTTAGTATCATGGGATTCTGTATTACCCAACTTGTGGAAAGGAACGTGACTCTGGTTAAACTCATGCTAGGTCTATTTTGAAACACAGCAATTGTGGAAAGCAGCAGTGAGCAAGACTGTAGCTGTAACTGCATGTATGTGTGTATGTGTGTGTGTGGAGGGGGTCTCTATGTAGTGTCGGACTCTCTGACACCTAGCTGTTTCAATACAATGCCAGTGTGCCTTGATTCAAGGACGTTGACGCTTACTTGGAAGGCAAGGGTAAAAGAAACTGTCAATACTATACATTTTATACAAATAATTTTTCTATTAAAAGCTGACTTTCTTGTCTTTGGGGTAAAAGAACTCTTTTCAGTGGCCTACTGCTGCTGGAATATTGGCTATTAGAAGAGACTCTTCAGCAAAACTGAGTCACACACAACCTAGACTCTGGCTACTTTAACAGTAGTTTGTCCCAATGCCTATCTGAAATCAGATGCTCTGAGGGGCAATGTCTTTCTCCACTCATGGTTTCCATGATGAGGGATTTTCCATAAACACACACGAAAAAAACAGAGCTGGAAAGGTGCAAAGACAGCAGCATAATTTGTGCCAAAATTCGTCCTTCACCAGATTTTTCTTTCTCCTCATTTCTGTCTCAAATAATCTTTACCCCAGGAAATGGACTTCAGGCTCATTAAGTTCAGAAGCAGTGTGGCTTCAAAAAATTGTCAGCTGTTCTTAGAACCTACCCACCTACAGAGCATTCAGGTGTCTTTGAGATCTGTTCCTAGCCTACCTTTACTGCTAAGATTCAGTCTAACCTCAAACTTTTTGTACAGAAATTCTCCAAACTTCTAGAAAAATGAAGTATCATAATACCCATGTATCCTTCATAAAAAATAAATGAGTGTTAACATTTAGTGGTGTTTTCTTCTAATTATTCTTGTAAGGAAATAAGATCTTCATTCATTCAACAGATATTTTTTGAGCAGCTACTGTGAGCCAGCCACTCTTCTTGGTGTTTAGAATTTATCAGTGAGCAAAACAGACCTCAATAGCTGCTTAATGGGAAGCTTGCATTCTTTGTAAGTTTATTTTAAAACCTTTTAGAAGAGAAAGCTTACTGTCCACTTCTCTTTCCATCTACATGGAGGTAAGTCATTAGCACAGCGATGTTGGCCCCTCCTGCTTCTTGCCTTTCTTCCGAAGAGAGCCCATATATCTGGTTGGTGAGTCGGGGAGAAGGAACTGGATCTGGGCATTTAGCTCCTTCTCTTCAGACAGCAGAATTACACTGTTGCTGTCCAACACAATTTTACAGGCAGAAGCTCTGACCCTATGAGAATGGACTGTGTAAGTCCAGAGCTGTTGGTGACAGTGTGAGCAACTTTGCCTGTCTATTGTCAATACTAAGAAGCCCATTTGCAATATTCTTACATTACGCTCCTCCAAACTGATCAAAATAGAGACAATACTTTTTTATTGTAGGCCAGAATAGAGGCCATTTTTTTTTCCAGTTTATTGTTTATTTGTTACTTAGTCCTGAGGTAAGTAAAGGAGAGAGTTGATTATTGGGACCTCTCAGACATCCCAAATCCTATTCCTCTTCCCCTCTCCCCAGAGCAATAGCTTCCTAATATTGGTGCATATTCTCCTGGTCTATGGTTTTGTGATTTTTCTTTTTTTTTTTTGGACTACAGTTGTATATAACCGAAAAAATTCAGTGTTAGTATTTTTAAATTTTACATAAATGTTCCACATGATACGTTATTTTATAGCTTCTTTTTTACTGCATTTTATTAAATTCTACCTGCACTAATCTGTGTATAGCTAATTTGTCTATAATTACTGTATAATATTACATCATACAAATATAACAGATTTTTTTTTTACCCATTCCCCTGTGATGGGACTTCATTTGTTAGCCTTATGTCTTTGCTCCAGCTGTGCTTCATTTCTCCTGTTGCATAGTGAACTCAGCTCTGGGCCTTTGTACCTGCTGTTACTTCTTCCAGGAATATGTTCTTCTACTCAGCTCATTCCCCCATCCCTATCTCTGGTGCCCACCACCTGGCTAACTCTAATATTTAGGACTCAGCTCAGACATCTCTCCTTCCATGAAGTCATCTCTAACCTGTATATTAGGTCTTGCCTTTCCCAGATTGTGGTAGAGATCCCCACTGAAAAATAATACAAAAATTCAAAAGTGTTTTGTAAAACTGGATTGAGTTCTATACGTTAAGCGAAATATCTGGGAGGTACATTTTGTAATTTGTAAATTCTCTGCATAAGATCACAGCAAAATTAAAATTAAAAGTAAACTTCACTTAGTTGATGGTTAGATCTGTTTTTTCAAGACTAGATTAGAGAGTTAATTGGTAATGGAGCCAAATACATATCTCATATTCTCTTTCTATACATCCCACTGAATAATTTCCAATTATAATAGGAAAGTGCCCACCAATTTAAATCTCTCGGTGATATTAATGCTGGAGGACACACAGAAAAGCAAGAAATTTGTCTTATTTAAATTAGCAAGTGGGCAACATTTTGTTTTAAATAAGGGGCATTGCTTTGCAAAATGTACTTTGTTCGCTTATTGTGATGGCTGTACTCTAGTTTAAATTATTTATAATGATACTTCGTACTATATTTTATAGTCTGAGTAATATGAGTCCTTATTGAAGCTCTTTATTATTAAATCTTTCCTAAGAAGCATTCAAGATCACTAGTTTTCAGAGAGGACTTTCAGAATTAGTAAAAGAATTAGTATGTTTTTAGTGTACATCCCACAAATTAAATTCCGTTCTGAGGAGAACAAATCTCTATGCATGCTCAGGCAAGTTTTATTTTATTTTATTATTTTTTATTTGGGAAAAAGATGTTTTTGTCTCTGATGCATAAGGTGTTTTGTGGGTAACACTCATTAGGGTTAATGGGAGTAAGATGCAAAAATCTCTCCTGCTTTGTGAGAAGTACAGGCCCCATAATGTTTCCAGGAGGAATACTCTGAAACCTTCATAAAACATTTATATCAGTTGGATAGAAAAAAAAAAAAGAAAAGAAAAACCTCCTTTAATAAAACATTTGCCCCTATTAAACCATGTTGCTGTTAGACTTTTATTTATTCAACATCGTATGCAATAAATTTGCATTACATGTGCATTTTGCAAAGAACAAGAACACACCAATGCCCTCATGTTATCTAAAGAAAGACAGCCTTCCGAGCAATGAAAGTGAGGATTTTGGTAAAAATCTGCATGTTTCCTGACTGTCCTGGGTTTATGTGTATGACATTCCTAATTTGGGTTCTAAGATCTATGTTTAAGCTATTGGTCTCAAGTTAATATGATAAAGAAGTAGACAAAGCTTATACTTGTTTAACTTTCTAAGTGAGGGGTTAGTAAAATTATAAAAGTAAAAATTTATAATGGAGAAAAATAGTCAATTAAAAAAATTAAACATATTTGCAGAATAACCATACACTAAATTTATTTTTCAGTATTATCTTACTCTGATTATAATGTTGAATGTCATAATTTAGCTGGAATTTTGGAACGAAATTTAAAGATAATATAGTTTGTGAAACATATCAAAATTTAAAAAATTTGGAAAGTCACAAAAGAAAAAACTATATATATTACTGCGTATACATATATGCATAACTTAATAAATTCTAACAATATCTTTTTGGTTAGCTTTTGGTAGAGCAATGCACAGTCAATGTTTATATATCTTAAGTGAAATATGCCACCCTTTTTGAGGAAATGTTAAAATGTTGAACATCTATGTTCTCCACAAGTAAATAACACATTATATGGCTACATTATGACCAGATTATATCTATTAGTTACTGCTGTGCACCATGTAAATCTCTAGATTCCCCTGGGAAATGAGAAAATCATTTCAGACTTCAATAACTAACAATCAGTTATTGCTCTGGGCAATAATAAAGCTGAATGCAATTACCTAAAGTGAAGTTACCAGTGTAACAAATGAAATACAGATTTTTTTCCTTCTCTTAAAATAAATGTAGCATCTCTTCATCCTATACTACTGAGTATTATAATAGGGTCTTCTAAACAGTATATTGTCTGCAGAGCCTATTTGAGATTTAAAATATATGTGATTAAAAGTTATAAAGTTACTTTCTGTGGTATCACTTAGATGGTATGTTATCACTTGGTGGGTGCTCAAAATAGCAGTAATGATAATAGCAAACAAAAATCACAAATAAGATCCACAAAATTGCAAGAGATAAAACATTTACTTTATTTAAAAGATTTATTAGACAGGCTGTGTCCTTAAAAATATTGAATCTTACTAATGAAAATGTTAAAACTTCCTCCCAGTCTTTGTTCATATAACAAAATGACTAGGATAAAAAATGATAAGATCATTTTCAGAGTTAGCTTATCATGGGCTTACAGATATATTATTACTCTACATTGTTAACGTGTTTATTGAAATGAATGTTAAAAAGAAAGAAGTGGTTCACAATAATGGCTAATTTACAAATTTTACTCTTAGAATTTCTTTTTTTCTCTAACATTATTTATTTATCCAAAATTGATTTCTAATTCATTATTTGCATATATTTCCTATTTGTCACAACAGAATGCAATTATACTGAAACAGATTTCCCAGTAGAAAGTTAATCCTGCTGTTTCACATTTTGTTTAACCATTTTTTATGTATAATTGTAGTCTGTGTTTTGGCATAGACCACTCCTGAAACAGTAGATTTTCTGGCAATTTGGCTGTTAGCATACATTTGATGGTGAATATAGCCTTTCATTAGCTCTGTATTCAAATAGCATTGCCAAAGTATTTTTCATGTTCTTTACTCATTTCTGTTTATAATAAATCCTTGGAAGCTTGAAGCTGACATCTGTTTTCTAAAGTAATCCTT
Source organism: Ursus maritimus (assembly GCF_017311325.1). Taxonomy (NCBI): domain Eukaryota; kingdom Metazoa; phylum Chordata; class Mammalia; order Carnivora; family Ursidae; genus Ursus; species Ursus maritimus. Next base: position 39,002,550 of record NW_024427107.1, on the reverse strand, counting down.
TCTCTTTCCTCTCTATGGGCACATACTGACTTATTATTGTAGGGTTGTTTATTAGAGCTGGGCTGCAAGCAATTATTATTATTTAAGAAAAATGGATTGTTTTGTGGGGGAAAACACATAGGAAAACTGCATGAATAATGTTACAAAAGGATATGTAAAAATTGGCACCTACAAACACTGACAGCATCTGCTTAACCGCATATTTATATTCTGTAGTTTTATTGTAAGTTGAGTAATTTGAGGGATGCTTCTATTTCATGGACCACACAATATTTTAAAATCAAATTCATGCACTAGAGTAAAATCTTTGTTGAATTTACTTGTCTAAAAATCCTGTTTTAGGGGCGCCTGGGTGGCACAGCGGTTAAGCATCTGCCTTCGGCTCAGGGCGTGATCCCAGCGTTCTGGGATCGAGCCCCACATCAGGCTCCTCTGCTATGAGCCTGCTTCTTCCTCTCCCACTCCCCCTGCTTGTGTTCCCTCTCTCGCTGGCTGTCTCTATCTCTGTCGAATAAATAAAAATAAAATCTTTAAAAAATAAATATATAAAAATAAAAATCCTGTTTTGAACAACTCCTTTATCTTATTTAAGTTAGTTCCTCTTCTGTTTCCTTCCCAATCTCCCTTTCTACTGTTGTCCTTCATTCTATTAGAATTCATTAAACACATATGTGTTCCAGGTCACCAACAAAGGCAGTTCAAAGGTCATTAAGATACAGTTCCTGTCCACAAGAAGCTCACCATCTAATTAGAGAAAGAGACATATAAATGGACAATGATAGTTGTTTTTTCTAGTTTTATTGAAAAATAACTGACATACATCACTGTATAAGCTTAAGGCATACACCATGATGGTTTGATTTACATATATTGTGAAATGATTACACAATAGGTTCAGCTAACATCCATCCTCTTATAGATACAATAAAAAGAAAAGAAAGAAGAAAAGAATAAAGAAGAAAAATTTTCCTTGTGATGGGAACTCTTAGGATCTACTCTTTTTTTTTTTTTTTAAAGATTTTATTTATTTATTTGACAGAGATAGAGACAGCCAACGAGAGAGGGAACACAAGCAGGGGGAGTGGGAGAGGAAGAAGCAGGCTCATAGCGGAGGAGCCTGATGTGGGGCTCGATCCCATAACGCCGGGATCACGCCCTGAGCTGAAGGCAGACGCTTAACCGCTGTGCCACCCAGGCGCCCCAGGATCTACTGTTTTAACAACTTTCTATATATCATACAGCAGTGTTAGCTGTAGTCATCACGTTGTACATTATAACCCTAGTACTTATATATCTTATGACTGGAAATTTGTACCTTTGACCACCTTCCTCCAATCCCTCCTGTAACCACAAGTCTGATCCCTTTTTCTATGAGTTACTTTCCCCCCTTTTTTTCAAATTCTACATATAAGTGAGATCATACAGTATTTGTCTTTCCCAGTCTGACTTATTTCACTTAGCATTATGTCTTCAAGGTCTATCCATGTTGTGTATATATATATATGTATATCATGACTTCTTTATCCACCCACCAATGAACACTTAGGCTCTTCCATGTCTTAGCTATCATAAATACTGCTGCTATGAACACGGAAGTGCAGATAGCTTTTCAAGTTAGTGTTCTTCTTACCTTTGGATATATTTCCAGAAGTGGTATTGCTGAATCACGCAGTAGTTCTATTTTGAATTTTTTGAGGCATCTCCATACTGTTTTCCACAGTGGCTGTACCAATTTACAATCCTACCAGCAGAGCACAGGGTTCCTTTTTCTCCACATCCTTGTCAGCATTTGTTAATCTCTTGTTTTGTTTTTGATGATGGCCATTCTAATAGACACGAGATGATATCTCATTGTGGTTTTAATTTGCATTTCCGTAATGACTAGTGATATTGAGCATCTTTTCATATACCTGTTCACCTTCTGTATATCTTCTTTGGAAAAATGTCCTCAGGACCTTTGCCTATTTTTGGTGTTTTGCTATTGAGTTGTAGGAGTTCTTCATATGTTTTAGATATTAACCTCTTATCAAATATATGGTTTGCAAATATTTTTTTCTCATTTTGTATTGTCTTTTACCTTTGTTGATGGTTTCTTTTGCCATGAGAAGCTTTTTAACTTGATGTATTCCTACTTGTTTTTTATTTTGTTGCTTGTGCTTTAGGTGTCATATGCAAGAAATCATTACCAAGAGTCATGTTAAGGAGCTTTGTTCCCATATTTTCTTCTAGGAGTTTCATGTTTTCAGGGCTTACATTTAAGTTTTTGATCTATTTCAAGTTAATTTTTGTGAATGATGTAAGATATGGTCCAGTTTCCTTCTTTTACATGTGAATATCTAATTATCCCAGCACCATTTATTGAAGAAACGGTCTTTTCCTCATTGAGTATTCTTGACTCCTTTGTCAAATATTAGTTGACCATATATGCTTGGGTTTTATTCCTGAGCTTTCAGTTCTGTTCTATTAGTCTACTTGTCTGTGTTTATGTCAGTATCACATTCTTTTCATGGCTCTTACTTTACAATATTGATCAAAATCAGGAAGGTTGATACTCCCTGATTTGCTCTTCTTTCTCAGGCTTTCTTTGGCTATTCAGTGTCTTTTGTGGTTCCACATAAATTTTAGGAGTTTTTTTCCCCTACTTTCTTTCCTCCTGTAAAAAATGACATTGGAATCTTGATAGGGATTGCACTGAATCTACAATGGCTTTCAATAGTACCAACATTTAAAAAATATTAATTCCTCCAATCCATGAACATGGGATACCTTTTCATTTATTTGTCTTCTTCCATTTCTTTCATCGATGTCTTGTAGTTTTCAGTGTAGAGATCCTTCACCTCCTTAAATTTATTCCTAAGTGTTTTACTGTTTTCAATGCTATTGTAAATAGGATCTGCTTATTTCTTTTTCAGAAAGTTCACTGTTAGTGTATTGAAAGGCTACTGATTTTTGTATGTTAATTTTGTATCTTGCAGCTTTACTGAATTCATTGATTAGATCTAACATTTTTGGTTGAGTATTTAGGATTTTCTATATATAGAATCATGTCATCAGCAAATAAGGATAATTTTACTTCTTCCTTTCCAATTCTGACACCTTTTATGTCTTTTCTTTCCTGATTGCTGTAGCTAGGACTTTCTGTATTATGTTGAAGAGGAATGGTGAGCGTCAGCACCCTTATCTTATTCCTGATCTTAGAGGAAAACCTTTCAACTTTTCACTGTTGAGTATGACATTAGCTGTGGGCTTGTCATATATGACATTTATTATGTTGAGATATGTTCTCTCTATGACTGATTTGTTAAGTTTTTATCATGAATAAATGTTGAGTTTTATTCAATGCTTTTTCTGAGTCTACTGAGATTACCACATGTCTCTTTTCTTTCATTCTATTGTGATGCAGCAGATTGATTGATTTGCATATGTTGAAACATCCTTGCATTCCAGGAATAAATCCCACTTGATTGTGGTGAATGACCCTTTTAATGCACTGGCGAATTTGGTTTGATAGTACTTTATTAGGAATTTTGGCATCTGTATTCATCAGATTATCAGCCTGTAGTTTTATGTTCTACCAGTGTACTTTTCTGGTTTTGGTGACAATTATTTTTTTTATGTTGGATTAGAGTCAAGCCAAATAGTCAAAATGTTACTAAATAAAACCATATTGAATAAACATATATGCTTTTTAATTAGGGATTTTCTGTAGATGGGATACTGTGGAGACTGTGCATTGCCCTCCTCTTTAACCTCTACTGAGTGATCAAAAGTTCTCAAAATGTAAAGTTCCTAGAAAACTTCTCTTCGTGTACCTTGGAGAATTCTGGGAGAATTCTGAAGAAATTAAGCAAAGCCAGTTTGGGAGGTTCTTCTTGCGTGTGATGTCATCTTTCTCAGCACTCTCTTCATGTTCACCTCGAGGGCTTGTGAAAATGCAGACTTCTGAGCCCCAACCTCCACTGTTTCTGGTTCAATAGGTCTAGGGTAAGGCCTGAAAATTTGCTTTTCTGACAAGTTCTCAAGTGATGTTGATGCTGCAGACTTGGGTCCTACGCTTTGAGAACTGCTGTATTATAACATTTGGAAATATTTTCTACCTTCTGATTGAAAGGGTTTAGCAAAGAAACAAACCTACTGACAAAATGTTATCAGTGTTCAAGATTCAAGTAGGTGCATTACCTTGTTAGGAGATGGCGAATTATTGCTGTTTTGCTGTCTGCTCTGGTACCAATGTACAATTAATTGCAAGCTTTAAAATATATCCGAATTTTGATTTAAAGTTAAGGAATAAAGTAATCAGAATTAAAGACCAGGAAAATTTTTCAATAGTTTGTGCGGTTCAGTTAAACCATTTCTGGGGGTGACCAAATAGGGCACTGGATATTCACAATTATAATCAAGAGTTTGATTTCCCAAAACCACTGTGTTTACTTGCAACTACCACTTCTCCCTCCAGTTTATATATTCATAAGATCTTGGCACATGGACTAAATCTTGGACATTCTGTTTTACCTGACCACCAACAAAGATATTTCAAACTGACATTTGGCTGGACTTAGGATGTTTTCTGACACAAAGAAAAGACAGAATAGTAGTCATTTTGAATGCAAAAAGAAAATTTGGAAAAAAACAAAAATAAAACCTTTGCCCTCTCAACAAAGTTCTTGGCTCAAGATTTATAGGAGTATGATTGATCCATCTAATTTTGAGAGTCCAAAATCAGTCCATATCTCCTCCTACCCATTTCTAATTCCTATCACATGCTCCAACTCCCCCCCCCAACCCACACCTCACAATGTCTTCTTTCATACCTCTGTGCCAGACATCTACTACACATTCTTCTCTAGATATTTTTCTCCAGCTTATGAATATTTTCCCTTCATCCCCACCCAACTCTCCATCATTCACTTTTTTTTTAAAAAGATTTTATTTATTTATTCGACAAGAGATAGAGACAGCCAGTGAGAGAGGGAACACAAGCAGGGGGAGTGGGAGAGGAAGAAGCAGGCTCACAGCAGAAGAGCCTGATGTGGGGCTCGATCCCATAACTCCGGGATCACACCCTGAGCCGAAGGCAGACGCTTAACTGCTGTGCCACCCAGACGCCCCTCCACGATCCACTTCTATCATCCACTGTCAGCATTTGCAAATATTTACTTTTGATACATTTGCAGCTTCTAGTAGAAACATAGTGGGCAAGAAAATGGGCTTTAGGTTTAAACTAAGTTTGAATCCCATCTCTGATAGTTAGTACTTGTGTTATTTGAGTGGTTTCCTAAATTCTCTGGTTCTCAGTTGCTTCCTTTATAAAATAGAGTTCATTTCCATGTTACAGTTTTGTGGTAATAGTCCAGTGAGAAAACATTTGTAAAGTACAGGTCAGTGTATGCACAAAGTCAAGGCTTAATTGATGGTGTTCATCTTCCTCCTTCTCTTCTCCCCTTACCACAAGCTGTGCCTCAACCACAGCTACACTGCTAGGATCTCTACTTTCCCACCCCTTCTGTCACCCCTCTGACAAGTGAAGGGGACCTGAAAATGATAATAGTATTCTATAATGATACTTTCTTAAAAAGAAATAAACTATTTTTAACCTAAGCTTATTTTTTAGTTGCTGTGTTAAAATACCACCAGCTTTTCTCATTTGCATCTTTCCTAATAAAGACATTATTGGTATGAGGCAACTTTATAGTTAAAATAGGAAGTATGTTGTAAACAGGTTTCCATTCACTTCCACTGCTTTAGATCAGGCAGTATTCCTATTAGATCTAAGCAAGAGGAACAAGAGGAACCCCTGTATATAGAGGGGTCACCAGACACACATTATACACACACACACACACACACACACACACACACACACACAGAGTTTATAAAAAAGACCACATGGACACCTATGGTACTCAGAATCCTTCACTTGGCATTGGCATAAATTGACCACTAACCTGAAACATCCATTCCTGTAATACCATCCAGGTGCCGGTGAAATACTAAGCTAGATGTATTACGGGCTATGCCATAGGTGACCTGCTTCAGAGTGCATGAAAAATTTGTGTAGCAAAACCACTTAGGTAAGGAAAAGTTGAAATAATTGTCAAATTCTTCTTTTCAAATAGTATGAATGTGGTAAATATTTGCACAATAAAGTATTATTTTCTAAGAATCCAAGCACTCATTTTTTTTTCTCTCGTTTTTCAATTTGTTTCTAAAATTTTTCATAAATTAGTACAGTATTTCCAATAGTTGCACATGGTGTCTGGCAACATTTTACAATGTTAAAGTACTTACATTACTCTAAAATTTATAATTATATATATTTATATTTTATATACACACACACATACACACACACACAGTTTTATGGAATATGACACTGACACACTGGCAACAAATGGGGTTAAAAATAGAATTGCAGGGATGACTGGGTGGCCCAGTGGGTTAAGCCTCTGCCTTCAGCTCAGGTCATGATCCCCATGTCCTGGGATTGAGTCCTGGATCTGGCTCCCTGCTCGGAAGGGAGCATGCTTCTCCCTCTGCCTCCTGCTCCCCCTGCTTGTGCTTGCTTGCATGCTCTCTCTCTCTCTGACAAATAAATAAGTAAAATCTTAAAAAAATAGAATTGTAAAGGTTTTATCCTTCTAAAAATATTTTAAAATTTAGAGATTTAATTACATTTTCATGAAGATGTTTTAAATTCAGCTTTATTTAAATAATTTTAATTAAAAATTTATATATGTATTAGTCATAATTTTTATATTTTTAAATTTCAATAATTTTGACAGTTTTAAAAGAAAAATATCACTTTTAACATATACTAAAATAATTTTTAGATTTTAGATTTAGATTTAGATTTTTAGATTTGGATTTTCTTTTACATTTTTATATAAATTTCTATACTTTGAATATGAATATATTTTTTTAAAATTCTTTAAAATTGTCTAGATCATTGGGAATGAGTACAAGTAGAGAACATGATAGAAATGAAACTATAAAAGTGCAAGTCAGAAAAGGAAAAAGTATATAAAAAATGGAAAATCTGCAAAGAAGAGATTTCACTGAGTTTTTAAAAACTGGGAACAAGGGAAGGTGGCCAATTTTTACAATGTGTAATACACATTAACTTCATATGTAAAGCATTATATATTTTTTATTTAATGGAGATTTAGTTAATGCTCAAAACAATGATGAGAAAGAAAATTATGTTCATCAAACTACAACTTGAATTGATCAGATGAAATCTCATCTTCTTTATTAAAAGAAGATTTAAATGTTGGTGAACAATGAGAATAAAAAATTATTTATATCATATTCACCACTCAGAAGCACAATTCTAATTCTACCCTGCCTATTAGAAGATGAAGAAAGTACCATGAATGAAGCCAAAAAAATGGAGAAAAATGAGATCTCTGGAACTTCACTGTTTGTATTTGGTGATGATCCTAGATGATGGCCATTAAGACCTTCTAACTTCATAAACTATTTCTAGCAAAATATGATCCAGTTCAAACTAGTAATTACAATATTCCATTGGATAAATATTTATCAACTTCTATTAAAATGGAGAAAGAAACTAGGATATATAATAATTAAATGGTCAGAGACTAAGTATTTTTTAACGTTTGTCATAAGTTTCAAATCAATAGTCAAGTCTGTTATTGGCCAACAGAACAAAAACACTTAAGGTTTCAATTAAAACAAAATTAAGATGCCATTTGCACACAAAAAACAAGCCACTACTAGAGCTATAATAAAGGTTTAAAAAACAGCAACAGCTAGTATTCAATAAAGAAAAGCAAACAACTCTGTATATTGGCATGATGGTTGTAAAACAATAATACAATAGACTTGCTTAAGCTATGTATAACAATGCTTTCTGGCATTAACAGCACAATATTTACAAAAAATAATGAAACACTTTTAGGTTTTGTAAAAACAATTTAAAGTGTGATGTTAGAAGAGTAAGACCAGTAAAATATAATGGAAGACATGATCACAATCTAGAATGAAAAATTCAATATGAGATTACTAATTTAAACAAATCTTACATGAAATTTTAAAGACTAAATATTGCTCTATCAACCAGAGTGTACCAAGGACAAAAGTCAAATTTAACAAGTAACATTTATTACATGTATTGTTGAATTAGCAGAAGAAAAATAATTCAAAGCTAATGACTATTTCATTAGTTTCACACTTATTACAAAACACATTTGTTTTGACTCAAGTAAAGAGCTGAGAGGAGAATGATTTTCAATTTTAGGCAAAGACTGTTGAATCTATGATAGTAACTCTGAAATGGTTAATAAAGAAAAAGGCAGAATTTGGCCAACAATCTAGAAGTATTATTTATGCCATAGATCACATATAATTTGAGTTTATTACTAAGAGACATGGCCTTAACTATGCTTATGGTGATAATATTCTTTGAAGTAACTAAAAAATTTTATTTGTCTGGGTTTGCTACATCTTGAAAATATGTCAAATTTCAAATTTGACTGTACCAGCACTCTCAAAAGCTGGAGGGAAATGCCTACCAAATGGCGTTAACGCAATTATATTTGTTTATTCAACATTTCAGATGCCCCAGAAGAATGTGTTCTGGCTCATATCGGTATGCTTATTTTCTCTCTCCCTTTCTATCTCTCTCTGTCTCTCTCAATCTCTCTCTCTCTCTCTCTCTCTCTCTCTCTCACACACACACACACACACACAGAGAACTCTGAACTTCATTAAGTGCTACTAAACTATTCCTAAATACTAGCAAAATATGATCCTGAAGCTGGAAGCTCATTCTTCACTATATTTCCAGCACCTCAGATGCCCAGAACATAGTAAACACTAAATAAATACTCATTTGTGCTTGGATAAATTATGTTGCCTCATGCCTTTATGACTTTGAATTTGATAGTCCTGCAAGTCTACATTCCTCTGCCAAAGACATATTCCTTTTCCTACCTAAGATATTCTAATGGTTTCTAGAGCTTTTTTTGTAAACCTTTCCCTAAACTGAGATAGATGTTCTTTCTTCACTGTTCCCAGCATTCCCTTCGTTTTCACCTGTTAAAACATATTAGTCTTTCTTGAAAATGTGATTTACTTGTCTGCCTTTCCCACTTAAGTATGTACCTTAAAGTTATTAATTCGTTTTTGTAGCCTCACTTCTAAAATACTAACATAATACAGTTTCAATAATTATCTTTTAAAATGAATAAAAACTAATAATATTTACTATTTTCTTTGTGTTTGAGAGATCAATACTTTTTCCCAAATGCTATTATAATTATATACTTACCCACAACTGACCTTATTCTATACATAAAATCCTTGACCTTATACAAAATGAGGGAATTTTGTTTTTATCATGGTAGTTCTCAAGTTCCTGACAGTCTTTGATGAAAGATATAAAACATAGAATTTAAAAATTATTGATTTAATTTAACTTTCTGCCTTTTTACTGTGCTAACATTAATCCCTTAGAAATTTCCCACTCTCTTTCTGTAAACTGATCTCTTATCCAACAATCTTCTCTGCCAAATTGTCTTTCTTAAAGTGAATATAAATCCTCACACTGAAGCTTAAACCCATTTCTCTCTCTCTACATTTTTATTATAACACTGAAAATTAATGGAAAGAATTAAAATGAATATGGAAAGAGAATTAAAATATATCAATATTAAGTAGGCTAAATATTTAATATTTGATTACATAATGTGGTCATTAATCATTCATTCATTTATTCTATAAACATTTACTGAGGGATTATTAAGGGCCAAGCACTGAGTTGGAGACTTTATATAGGATTAAAATATGAATAAATTAAAGTTACTGTTTATTGAAGTTTTAGCAGAAAAAGTTTTGGGGCTGACTGACCCTTCACATTTTTTTCATTTTTATTGATAACTGCTCTTGTTTCTCATACTATATGCCTTTATCTCTATATGATCTATTTAAATGTTCAGAAAATTAATGCTGTAACTATTTAATTAATTTGTCTGGATTAATGGGTATCCTAACATTTCTAGACTTCACTTTTCTTTCAATTTTGTAAGTACTGTCTTATTGTTGAAAATCTTTTAATATTCTTTCTTGGTCTATTAGAATTAGAATGATTTCAGAGTTCAAATTCAAATTTTCCAAATTTATGGATAAGAAAGTTGAAGCCCGGGGCGCCTGGGTGCTCAGTTGGTTAAGAGTCTCCCTTCAGCTCAGGTCATAATCTTGGGGACCTGGGATCAAGCCCCGTGTCAGGCTTCCTGCTCAGCGGGGAGCCTGCTTCTCCTTCTCCCTCTACCCCTCCCCCAGCTCATGCTGTTCTCACTCTCTCTCTCTCTCAAATAATTAAAAAAAAAAAATCTTAAAAAAAAAAGAAAAAAAAAGTTGGAGCTCAAAGGTCAGAATTAAATCCAGTTCCTAGACTCCTCAGTCATTCTTTTCTTTTTTCATTCATTCTTTCACTCATTCATGCATCAAGTGATTAACTGATTGATTCATTCATTCAACAAATACATATAAAAATCTACTATGTGTAGGTGCTAAGATACCAGTGCCATTTCTTCAGTGACCTCATGCTTACTTACTAGCACTTAAAACATCAAGGAAATAGTTTCCATTATTTCAAAATCTAAGACTAAATCACAAACTCTAAATCTCACTTCTGATGACTAGATGTACGGACAGAAACTGAGCTGCATATAAGATGACATAACATGGTTCACTTAAAAAAAACAGCAATTTGTAACCTACATATCCAGAGTCCTTTATTTAGCCTTCCATGGTTGATAAAGTTTGAGATGCCCTTTCTTTTAATATGTAAATAATATTTCTCAAAATCCTATCACATGTACTGTAGAAATACCAGCCAAATCAAATATTTTTGAGAATTCCCCAGAGGACTTATTTCTTTACTCCTTTGCACAATCTGAATTCTTAATGCCAGTTTGTTTATTGATTTTGATGCTACTATCTCACTTCCTGTGGCCTTCCTCTTTCAGTTCCTCTCAGTTAATCATTCCTTAATACAGTACCAGCAAAAGGTGCTCTTTGTAACATATTTTACTAAAGGTTTATAGGAAATGAAGGGAAATTACACTAGCACTGAAAGAGCACTAGCACTGAAAGAGAAAATGTGTAACTGAATATTGGTCATCTTAAAATTATCTAATTGTCCTTAACATAAGGAATTTCTCAGTGAATACTAATGTTCATAGGCCTCATTCTGTATCCATCGTGATTATGTGCACCCCACATCTACTGAAGTGAATTTCCCATTTCTTCATTTCTTCAACCAACACGCTTCCTCTTGCTATTTAAGAATTTCTATGAATTTATTTTGAAGATTAATTCAGTTTAATTAACTTGCTATAATTAATTTAGTCTCAATATCCACTCTGGTCATAATTCTAGGTCTATCTGTGCAAATTCACAAAGGTTGCTTATTAAGCTTTCTTAAAAATAACAAAACAAAACAAAACAAAACAAAAGCAGTCTATCTGAGATCCAAACTTTTGCAAGTTTGGTAATACAAACAAGTAGAATATTTTCATATTTCTGAAGGGGTCAGGTTCTCACTTATTTCACTATTTAGTAAGTAACTACCATCTTATACTAATAAATAATCAGTATTGAGATTATTCAGAGAAGAATTAATCACAGTTCTTGATGTCAAGATGATAACAGTCCATAAGTTCATGTCACCTCCTTTGTGAACCTTTTTCTTATCAATCATTAAACCCATACACAAGTAGCTCCTTGCTCCTTGATGTCCAACATGATTCCTCCCATGTTACTATTAAAGCATCTATAGGACACCATAACAATTTTGTCCAAGAGCCTGTCTTGATTTCTGGTTCAAGGCAGTAGGCTACACACATCAATTTACCCTCCCAAATTTATTGAAGTAACAAAAAAAAATTAAAATGCCATAAGAACATTAGAAAATAATAAAAGGGTACAATCAATGGGCCAGCAATTCTAAGAATTTTTGCAAAATAGAAAACAGAATAGAAGGACAATTTTTAGGTGGTGCATGCTGAAGGTGGATAAGTAGACAGCACCTAGATCATGCAAACCTTGCAGACCATGGAACGGAATTCAGATTTAACTTAAAGTGCAATGGAAAGTCATTGAAGAATTTTAATTAGGGGAGTGACATGATCTGATTTACATTGTTATAAGCTCACTCAGAGAGATTCTGGGAAAATGGCATTCTGAACTTAAGCCCAAGACATCCACATCCTCAATTTCCTATCCGCTACATCTCTGAAATGCAGAAAACAGGGAAAGTAGCTTGACAGAGCTGGAACAATGTGTACTTGTTCAAAGCCTTTGCCAAAATATTTGGAGGAGAAAACATGTAGAACATGTTATCCTGGTGGTGGAGGGAGGGGCACTGGAATTCAAGATATTCCAGAACCCAGAAGGACTGTAAGGAAAGTCACACAGATGGACTAAGATACTTCTTACTCCCAAGACTGGGAACGCATTAAGACTTTTACCTGGAGAGAATATAGATCAAGAAAGCCTCCTTCTAGTGCTTTAACAGAAAAATGACAGGTGATAAATTATACATCATTTGCTCACAAAATGCCAATCTATGTACCTTCTATTACTCTTAGATTTCCTATCACATGAATAATCCAGGAAACCTGACCTAGCTATTAGGGTTGAATGAAGACATGAGTAGGTAAAGAAAAATACTGGTACTTTCACAGGAAGGAAAAAACCTTTAAAATAGATGCCCCTATGAACTAGAATTGCAAGATGTATACATAGCAATGTTCACTAATTTCGACCAAAAGAATAATGTCATTTTAAGTAAATTATAACATATAAATAACTTCCTGTTTTCAAATTAAAAAAATATTGGTAGATGAATTGAGAAAAAAAAATAGTTACTACTAAGAAGGGAATCAATGATATGGAAAGATAAGAGGAAAATTACTTCAAAACAGAATGAAAATTTTTAAAATATGGAAACGGTTAAGAGAAAAGGGAAAAGACTCGTAGAAGATCTAAACTGAAGTGAAAGGAGAAAATAGAAGGAAACAACACAGACAAAAATTCTTTGCTTTTAACAATGATTTTATCCTCCAGATTGAAAGGGCTCACCAAACTCCAGGCAGAGTAAACGGGAAAAAAGACACATATCCTGATAACATTTCTGAATTCCACCAAAAGAGAAAAATGTAGAAATTTCCCATCAGAACAACTGAATTTAAAACTAAGGAAGAAAGAAAGATCAGACTGACATTAAACTTCTTATCCACAATACTGGAAACAAAGAAACATTGGAATAACATACATTAAGACAATAGGAGAGTTATCTGAAAATTTTATACTTAGCAAAGAGATTAGGGTATAAAAAAATGACATTTAAGAAAAAGTCCACTAAAACCAAATAAAGAATGAATTACAAACCAGACTCCCAGATAATGGTAAGAAAATAGAAAGAAAAAAATATGGTGAGCAATAAACCTTCAATAAAAATAGTTTAGTGAACATAATTAATAATACTGTGACTGAAATAGCAACATAATAAATATGGATTTTTGGATGAGAAGGAACTTATTGTAATAGGAAATCAACAGTACTCTAGAATTAAAGTTCTAATTTATCCAACTAAGGAGTTTGGCAGTAGGAACAGCAAAATTAACCGCACTCTAAGAGATTTATTTTGACAGGGGTTGGAAAAGTGGGGCAGTGAGTAAAAAAACTGCTGTAATATGACATAGTATCTCATTTGATGTAATACAATAAAAGTATATTTTGATCGAGTGTCAAGAACGTGAAGGACAAGGAGAAATATTAGGACTTCTAAACTAACAATGGTAAAAAGGGGGAATAAATGGTCTAAGAAAAACATAAGAAAAAATAGAAGAAGCAACAAAGTAAACTAAACGGTAAAAATACATTAAAGTGGAAAGAATAAAAATAAATATATAACTTGTTCCCCTGAATATGGCTGGGATGAATTATGCATCTTAAAGAAAGCAGTTGTCAGCTTTGTGATTATTTTTTATGAAACATAATTGAAACAAAGGGATTTTTTAAAAGGTGAAAACAAGAGTGAGCAAATAGATACCAGGGATATATAGACAGAAGGGAGGCAGTCATGTCCATAAGAGATTCATTTGGGATCCAAAGACTTAAACAGGTTGCAAGTGAAAAAATGGGGGAAAAAAGCCTTATTGCTATAAACACTCTTTAATATTAATAAAAAAAGAAAAATAAAGGAACACAACACTCATCTTAGTAAATTTTAAAAATTTGAAAAACAGTAGGAAAATGGAACTAGAAAAATATAGGTTGAGATTAATAAAATTTTAAGAAGTAGAAAAGAAGTTATTTGGGAAGACTAATAAAAGAGTTAAATCCCTTAATGAGCCTTATTAAAGACAAAGTTATGAGAGCAAAAAAAACATGATTTGAATATGATTAGAAACATAATTAGAGATCATAAACAATAAAAGATTTGTAAGAAGAAAAATGGTAACTTCAGGCAACAAATTTGAAAAATCAGAGGAAATGGATATTTTTCTAGCAAAATTTAAGTTAATAAAATCTACCGAGAGGTACAAAGTATGAGTAGATCAATGGTCATGAAATAAATTGAAAAGTGTATTTAATATCAATAATTTTAAAAAAGGCATCACACTGTCATGAACTTAGATATACTATATAAACCTGTCTGCATTTAGTTTTTTTCATCTGTAAAATGTGAATAATAATGTCTACCTCACTGAGTCACTGTTATGATTAACTAAGTTAATACACATAAAGTGCTTAGAACAGTCTGCAATATAGTACGCTTCATATAAATGTTAGCTATTCTTATATTGAAGAAGATATAATCCTAATGCTATTTAAATGATTCAGGCACTAGAAAAAAAAGACGGAAAACTCCTCATTGAAATAATTCTTTTTTTTTTTTCTTTAAGATTTTATTTATTTATTCGACAGAGAGAGAGACAGCCAGTGAGAGAGGGAACACAAGCAGGGGGAGTGGGAGAGGAAGAAGCAGGCTCCTAGCGGAAGAGCCTGATGTGGGGCTCGATCCCAGAACTCCGGGATCACGCCCTGAGCCGAAGGCAGATACTTAACCGCTGTGCCACCCAGGTGCCCCTCATTGAAATAATTCTTAAATTTGATTATGATAAGACAAAACAAAATTGTAGACCAATTTTTCTTATAAATAAAGCTATATTATTTTAATTATAATAGTAGCAAATTGAATCTAGCATTTAAAAAATAATCATTATTTGAAAATATTATTTATTCTAGGAAGGATAGAATGAGCTCATATCCATGAATATAATTAATCTCATTAAAGAATTAAAGGAAATCTTTATGAATGTAAAAGTGAATGCTTAAAATAATTTTATCAAACTTAGTTGCCATTCTTAATTTAAAAAAACTGACATAAAAAAACTAACTAAATATAAAAAAGGATGATTTCACAGCAACAAATAACACTCATTCTAAATAGTGAAAGTCTGTATTCTAAAATTAGGAACAAGATAGGGATTCTTCCTGTTACCATTATTTTCAGCCCACCAACAACATTATCTATGATCCTCTATGTTTTATTTTTATCATCAACACTTAAAACTGTGTAATGCCGTGCATATTTTACTTATTTTCTTGCATTATTGTCTATGTCACATTGACCTCCAGAATGTAAATTCTAGGAGTACAGAGTTTTTGTCTGTTTTATTCTCTGCTATATCCTCTAAAGCCTCAAACAGTGGCTGGCAAAAAAATTAAGTAAGTATAATCAAATAAATTAAGAAATAAGTAATTTATTCCACCTTATTTTTGAGGTAATAACTAGTGCAATAAGATAAGAAAATTGTGTTATAAAAGACAAAATTGTTGTGATGACCGCATATATCAAGAAAACCCAGGGACTCAAAATAAAA
Organism: Ursus maritimus; assembly: GCF_017311325.1. NCBI lineage: Eukaryota > Metazoa > Chordata > Mammalia > Carnivora > Ursidae > Ursus > Ursus maritimus. Next base: position 38,986,633 of record NW_024427107.1, on the reverse strand, counting down.
ATTTAAAAAGCTACTAGAACTAAAGAGCTATTTGATAGGAGTTGAGTTTTTTATTCCAGAAATTTAAATCTGAAGGGATATTCAAATCTCCACAGTAGTATATAAAACTAGAGTTGAGTCACTCTTTTAATAGTAACCTAAAAAATTGTCATGGGACCTTGCTTCTAAAATCCCTGGAGCTCCTTTAATTCACGTTTCTCAATTCTATAATCCAGTACTAAGTTTAATTTTCTTTGGTTTGAGTTAATCAAAGGCAGTTTTCGTCACTTGAGATCAACACATCCTACCTGGTACAATAAATAAAACTTGATTTTTATGTCTTTTTAAATTTAAAAACCAATAATATAAACATTTTTTTTGGCAAATCTGACCAAAAAATTACAGAGAAAGCGCAGAGAATTCACAGGAAATAAAACAGGAGCATCAGTAAAAATAGCATCAATCTTCATACCATAATTGACTGAACTTCTTAGAGAAGCAGATGTTCTGGTTAATTTAATTTTCTTATCAATTGACAAATAAAAAAGAAATTCTCAACATTTGACAAAATTTCTTCATTTTATTATTTTAATAAGCAATGCAAAGAACATAATATATAGTTTCTTTGGGATTCCCAGCATTACGTTTCAATTATACCATATTCTGGCCAATATGAAATATTGTCATAGCACTATTCTATTTTTAATCTATGTTTTATGTATTGCTTTTTCATGACCTTAGTAATTGAGATATTAGTATTTTTAAAAATCAGTTATTACAAATGCTTTATTAAAATCATTAACACTTATGGCAATCTTCCCATTATTTGTTGTCTTTTAATTCTCTGATTTTTTTAAACAAACAAGAGGTTTTTTTTAAAAAAAAATACTTTTATGTAGTCAAATGTTTATTCCCTGATGGTTCCTTCACTTTTATGTTTAAATGGTTCTGATTATCCAGATATTGTGCTGTATTTTATTCTAGATAGCTGTAATATCTTCTAAGCTTTAACTTTGATACACATGGAATTTTTGGGGTGAAATAGCTCTAAACTGGTTATTTTAAAATAGAAACACTTTATAGACTAATCCTTACATTCTTGAAATATATTATCTTTATCGCATATTAAATTAAATCACTAAAGAGTTTATTTATGGATTGTCTGTTCTCTTTCACCGATTTGTCCTTATATTTTTGCATTTGTGATGTACTAATTTTCTTAATTTTTATTGTTCATCACTTTTCTAAATAAAATTAAGAATAGTTTTTGCATGTCTACTGCCAAAAGTGAATAGATCACTGCTGTATTTTGGTTGGAATGGAACTAAAATTACAGACTGGGGAAAAAGGGGTAAACATTTTTATAATATTTACTTCAACGTGTATTCCTCATATAATATTCCAAGGTATAAGAAACTGAATAAGACATAAGCCCTAATTTTGAGAAAGTTATAGTCAATAAAATTTGTTAAGTGTTCAGAGAGAAGTATCTTTTGGTATAATGAGAATACGAGGAACTGATGCATGGGCCAAATGGATTGTGGGAAGCTTCTGGGAACAGATGATGTTTGAGTTGACCAAATTATTAAGTGTAAATGTTACCCGAGTAAATGCTGCGGATTAAGTAGAACAGAGTCAATCTAAAACAGAATAATTTTAGATAAGTTAAATCACTGAACTAATTTATAATAATTAGTTGAAATTGAAAATAAAATTGACTTCGTGTTTTTTTAGTGTGAAAGTAAAACATAAAATAGACCTAATGAATCTAGTGCCCTTTTTTATTTAAATACCAGAAAGGGGGCATGGAATTTAAACACCATGTATATATACAAACATACATACTTTCCTACCTCCCTCTTTCCTTTTGTGATAATAAAAAGGACATAAAAAGAATATGAATTCACCTTTTGGGATATAATAATTTTAGAAAATATAAATAAGTATGAGATAAAAATAAAAATCACAAAGCTCACTATGACAGTCCCTGACTGTAATGACTTCACGTCAGGTCCAGAATGTCTTAGAGACCAAAGGTCACGAATGGATGATGGGAGGTGGCCTTACTAAATACCAGGCTATGCTTTTAGATATGCCTGAAATAATACTTAAAACCCATCAAACTTTAAGCCCAGCTATGCTTATGCTTGGACTTGACCATCATACTTATATAGAGTAGAACTATTCAGAGGTTATTGATCTTGTTTTTTCTAGTTGACCAGATTTTCCCCTATTGAAAATGCAGATGACAGTTGGTTTACTGATGGCAATAGTTTCACAGAAAAGGTAATAAGAAAAGCTGGGTACACTATAGTGCTCACTGGTGCTGTGCAATTGCCTAGGCCTTAAAAATCAATATTTATACAGACTCCAAATATGCCTTCCTAGTATTACATGCCCATGGAGCAATTTGGAAGGAAAGGGAATTATTATCAAGCCATAACTCTCCAATCAAATATGGGCCTGCAATTATGACTCTTCTTGAGGCTATACACCTACCTAAGGAGGTAGCTGTAATTCACCTCAAAGGACATCAAAGGATATGATCTTAGAATCTAAAGGAAACTATTCAGTGGACTGTGCAGCCAGGGAGGCTGCACAAAGTAAATAAATATTAAGTCTTTTACCAGTCTTAACTCCAATCAAGTCTAAGATTTCATTTATTTATTTTTCAGAGAAAGAGAGAAAGCACAAGCAGGGAAAGCAACAGGCAGAGGGATAAGCAGGCTCCCCACTGAGCAAGGAGCCCAATGCAGGACTCGATCCCAGGACCTTGGGATCATGATCTGAGCTGAAGGCAGATGCCTAACCAACTGAGCCATACAGGCGTCCCTGCATGGATGCATTTTTAAAACCAATACCAACCCAGCCAACTTTCCAAATTTAAAATGGTGGTGGATACATTCTGTGTCTCATTGGTATGACCACCTAACATCCATTGTTATTCCCTTTTTGGGACTGGACGATGTTGCTTGGCACATGGAAGCTCTTAATAAGTACATGGTCAAAACCCTAAATGACAGTTAAAATAGCATTTCTCTGCTAAATACTGAAGTAACACAAATGTGTAAAGCAGTTTTACAAAACAGAATGGCATTTGATGTTTTAACGGCTGCACAAGGTGAAATTTGTGTTATCATAAAAACAAAATGCTGTGTATACATTCCAGATTACCACAAAAGTATTTCTGGATTTCTAACTCAAATTGGCACTTTAAAATATCCCTCTCTTTCCTTTAATGATTGGTTAAACTCCTGGAAGAGAAATTTTGTCAACTATCATAGGACTCTTTTTTTTTTTAATGATTTTTTATTATATTATGTTAGTCACCATACAGTACATCCCTGGTTTCCGATGTAAGGCTCGATGATTCATTAGTTGTGTATAACACCCAGTGCACCATGCAATACGTGCCCTCCTTACTACCCATCACCAGCCTATCCCATTCCCCCACCCCTCTCCCCTCTGAGGCCCTCAGTTTGTTTATTTGGGCTTCTGTTTCTTTCTGTTATTTGAATCATGTTTTGCGTTTTCTCCCCCCTCTGTCCACTTGCTGCCAAGACTCCTCACTGCCATAACTTCAAGCCGACAGAGGATCCTATCCACTTGAGGAGTCCACAACATGCAGTCTCCCTTGGACTCAGCTGCCTCTGCTTTATGTAACTCATACATATATAAGCCCCCAACTGACAAATATTGACCCATAGGTAGGGATATCTCTATGCCCCTATTCAGCAAGAAGAAGTTACAGAAGATGAGCCCTTCCACCGTCAGCAACCTTAACGATTTAAGGGTAAAAATTGTTCAGCGGGGAATGATGTGGGAAATAGAGTTGGAAGGAAAATTATTAAATTTCCTTACTACCTACGGCCCATTGACAAGTCCTTGAAATAGGCAGAGTGACATTCCTCTAGGGACTCAACTGCCTCGATGTTAATACTTTGTTAAGGGCGAAAGGCAATCTTAGCCTGACCTCCAGGATCCTGTAAGTCTACTTTAACATATAAAAATTCCTTTGGAAACTTCCTTTATCTCTACCCACCTTCCAAAATACATGTTGGTAATCATCCCACAAGCATATGACCCACTGATATATATCTGAAGGGTCTCATGACTAAGGTATTATTAGACAGTAATAAATGACCTTTTCCTAGCAATAGCTAGCTCCCTCAAGGTCCTGGAAACCTGGCTTCCACAATATCTGGGAGGCCTACACTATCCCTAACCCCCTCCCAAATTGAAAGTATATAATGGAAAATGAAGCAGTACCTACAAAAAAAAAAAAAAAAAAAAAAAAAAAAGTGTATGATGGGCCACTCCTCATGACCCCAGTGCAGCTCTTTCAGTCCATGGGTCCTGTGTCCGTGCTTTAATAAAACCACCTTTTTGCACCAAAGACGTCTCAAGAATTCTTTCTTGGCCTTCGGCTTCGAACGCCAACGTCTTTGTACATCATTGTACATTCAAATCACTTAACTAGAACTAGTTTGCTAGGTGTAAGACCACAAATACCTTTTCAGTAATATGACTTCCACATAACTCAGATATAGGGAGAAAATTCACTAGTCAAACAGAGAAAAGCATCTGGTGCTCTTAACAATTATATTACTATTGTAATTATTAGTCACTGTAGACAATATTGGATTGTCATTAATTTTGGTAAACTGACAAATCAAGGCTCCTAGCCTGTAAATATGAGGGGTTAGAACCTGGATTATGCTAATGGCTACCTTATGTGGCCTCTTATTGACTAGATCCTGGGCATGGAATGTGTAATAGTTTTGTAACAACAGTAATGATGGAGAAAACTCTCTCAAGGCCTGATATACAAAAGAAGTCATTTTAGATTTCTTTCTAAGTCAACATGACTGTATATAAACTTTGATCAAATCAAAGCCTGACATATGGCCCTCCATCATGCAGTGTATGTCCACCTGCTTTGTGAAGGAGCCTAAAGGAAACCCATCTTGTCCTTCAGATCAATGCTCCTACTCACTGAATTCCTTTACGATAAAACGTGTGATTTCTGCCTATATGCTAATCTGTAACCCTTCTGGGCTTTTACAAGATGTAAAAAAGTATATAACCCTGTAGAAACTGTTCCTTGTCCGAAACACTTTCTTCCCTGTGAAGAGCGTGTCTCCCAGGCAGCTGTCCCAAGCTGGGATTGAATAAAGCTCTCTTTTTTACTTTCAGCTGAAAGGTTTGTTCAGTTTGCGTCAACAATAACCACCACAAAAAGTCATTTTACTTACATTTTCCTCAGTTAACTAACATGTTTTTCGTCAAGTTTGTCAGACTCTTTATGACAACAAGGCCTGGGGAAAACTTGAAGAACTTTAGGGTATGTCAGACATGGACAAACAGTTAAGTACATGAGATTAAATGTTAGCCTTTGGTTTCCCATAGCAAATGGCAACTGAAAATATAGTGAAGCCAAATCTTCTCTAATGTCTCTACATTAAGCTATTTCCAGTTTTTTTTCTACCAGGAATAAATAGGTTCATGAATTTCATCTACTAAGAGTTCATCTGAGAGTTGTCAGGAAATAAAAAAGAAAAGTGGAAGAATAAATAGGAGATCGAGTCTAGAAACCATTGAGTGGTCATGAGGAATGGGGAAAATTTTATGGTCACTAGCAAAACTTGCAATGAGCATTTATTATACAGATATGTGCTCTTTCTCTCCCTTTTGCTCATACAGACACATTCATATTTCAACTCACGTTTAAGTAAAAAAAAAGCTATATATTTAAGAAATAGTAGTATACAAGTTTGGAAAACAATAGTAGTCATTCCAAATCTATCATAGTGTCAGTTAGCTTCAAAAAAAGAAAACTAAAATGAAATAAATATATAGTAGTATCTGACTTGAGTCTAGGAAAAAAATTAAGACAATGAATTTATTAACCTTTGGACATATGACAGGTGGAGAAGAATATGTCATGATAATTAGCAGAAGAACTAATTTATTCTACGTGGAATTTAGCTCAGTTAGAGGTAACAAGTACAGCATTTATGCATAGTAGTTGAATATCCTTGCTGTGGTTTCCAGATTTCATAGACTAAATACATATTCAAGAAAACATTTGGAAAAATAATGAAGAAAATGTAGGGAAAAGACAGGGAAAGCCAAAATGGAAGGTAAGAGAGGTGAGAGAAAAAAAAACATTTTTCAGTGTACCTAAAAATAATAACTTGGGACTTCATTGAACTGGAACATCATCTTTCAGTTTGCATGAAAAAACTATTCGATCTTAAGTTTCCATTTAAGTGATTAAGGACAAAGTTGTAAATGTTAAATAAGTAATGATTCATTGCATAGGAAGTATGTTTGAAAGGTAGGCTAATGTCTGTAACAGAATAAAAGGGGAACTAAAGAATTAACTTCCTCTTTTCAATTCTTTAATGAAGAATTAGCTTAAGACCCTATACTTAGGTTTCTTTCTTATTCTGATATTTAATATAATGTTAACAATCAACTGAATTCTCCTCTTTTCAGACCCCTGCTTAATGTGACCTTTAAAAACTCCCTTCTCCCTTTTCCTCATTTGAATCTTTGTCTTTAAAATCCTTGGCTCATTATGTAATGGTAAGATCCTCCTGTGATGACTTCATTATTTTTTACCTCATAGCTCATTAGAACCTTCTCAGTATAAGAAAGTGTTAACTAAATACATGTGAAATTCAAATATACATCTGACATTGAAATAACATGATTTGCACAGGGATGCTAATAGACTTGATGAAGACAGGGCAGAGTGGAAATGGAATGCCACGTCCTCACTATAGTAATTTTCCAGCCATCTTTTCATTAGTAAAAATAATGCCTCATGCTTCCTAATTTATAAATACATTTTCATGTATTATTTCAATTTAGCTTTCCATTTTTGTGATTTAGATAGACATTTTTCAGGTGAATGAAACTTGGAGAGGTTGAGTCACTTCAGGTGTATAAAGAGCTAGGCATAAGAATCCAGCACTGAACTAAGATCTGCTCAGCTGAGCTGATTAGCAAATCGTAAACTATTCTTGGATTTGATCTTCAGTTTAAGCAAAAATTGGATGTTTATTTTGAAGATCATATGATCTTCAAAGGAGTATGCAAAAACTTAGGTGAGGAAATTAAAAAGAAAAATTCAGTGGACTCTCTGCCCTTATTTCAGTGTCTGACCAAATGACATCTGTGGTGGAAACAATGCATTTGTTTATCAAACTCTATCTTCTTTCCACCCTGGGCACACAGAGTATATCTCCAAGCCTCCCCTCTTCTAGTAGGTGGGACCATGTATGACTAAGTTCTGGCCAATGCAATATGAAAAATTTGGAAATGAAATATACTGCTTCCATGTGTGGTCCCTAAGAATGCATCTATGTGTTTCTCTGTTTTTTGTTTTTTAAATTCTGCTTGCCATGTGCAATGGATTCACCCAAGATCTTCAAGACCTGGGAATAGGGGAACCTGTAGATGAAAGAAGCCTGATTCTCTCGGTGATTTCATGGAGCAGAGGCCTCACTGCCTTCCTGAATCAACTGTGAAGTCAGCAAGAAATAGACCTTCATAATCTGTTAAACCACTGAAATTTGGCACTTGTTTCTTATAGCATTTACTCTACTCTGTGCATATGAACAGTTGTAGAATATTTTGTTTCGACTTGAGTTGAAGTGAAGCTCTCTCATCTCCTGTCTGCTTCTGCTTTGTGTCTGCTGTGGTATTACTTCCAAAAGAACAATCTGAAGAGACTAGTAAGTAGTGTCTTAGCACATAGACAGCAACCCTGCTCCTCTCTTTAGTGCAGCACTTATAGAGTAAATAAAAGTAATTTAGAGTAAATTTAAATTTAAAAACCATATAATTCATACCATGGGTTTCACTGTATCTGTAACTTTTCAAACATCATCTTGTATAATTTTTATAGCAGCACTGTGAACTGGATATTATCATCTTAATTTTATGGATGAGAACTCTAAGGCACAGAGACATTAAGTAATTTGCCCAATCTGTTGCATATATATTGAATAGACCTAGCATTTAAATTTAATTCTGAAAGGCCCCAAAGCTCCTCAAAATGGATTGCAGCAAGGTCCATCTTTCTCTTAATACTTCCTTTAGGCACTATCACCCCCCACCAAAGAGGAAGAAAAGCCTGAATATCACATCATAACTTTATCTGACTTCTGGGCTTATAATGTGACCCCCTTCAGGAAGCATAAGAGAGGACAGTTGGCTGAATGGAAAAGAGAATATAATAGCTCCCATTGATATTTGGGGCATCTGAGTCTACTGGAACACTTAAAAGACCAGTGCATCCTTAATTGACCCAGTCATTTAGAACTAGAAAAATTATTTCTCTCAGATTTTTGCATCAGTTCTGGTGGATGTTCTAGCACGATAAAATTGCATTGAAAGCAGTCAATCATGATCTCTTCCTCATCCTGGACAATTCCCACAACTGAACAACATATGGTTAATTCAGTGAGTGTCAGATTGCTGAAGGAATTTTTTCTTGTCCAGTATTCATGTATTCGGCTGGCTGACAAAACACTTTATTTAGTTTGCAGAGTACAATTATAGTTTAACATTCTACAACAAATATATTATATATAAAAACATGATTTCCATTGAAATTCAGAAAATATACATTCCTAAAATTAAAGTGGACCAACTGTCTAGCTTTTCCATTTTTAAGCCTAATTGAATCTCAAAATTGTTTTCCATAGAAAAATACCCAAGTAAGGTAATATTGCAAATGATGCAACTATTAATTTAGCAGATTTCAAATAAAAAATTACCAAAGAGAAACCAAATTTCCAAAATTAATAATGTCTTTTTACTACCTATTGTTAATATTAAATATTTCTATTTTGTCTCCATTTATTGATTTTTCTAAGATTCTTACAAAAATAGAAAATCTTATTTACTTATTTCTGGATATTATTAAAATGGGCCTTTATTGTATGTTCTGTAATATAAAATGAAAGGTATTATTTTCATAAGGAGAAATCATGCCCTTGAGATATGATAAGTTACAGAGTCTAAAATACTATCAATATACCATAATCAAAATGACACACTACGGTAAGTGCTGTACTGTCTTTCTGTTCCAATTTCTTGGAGTTCATAGTAAAAACATTTTTTAAATATCCATGATTGCACTGGAAAACAAGAAGTATATCCCTTTTTGGTCTAGAAACTATGAGGAAATTTAAAAGATCCCAAGCATATTGCATTCAGTAGGAGAAAGCTCACCTGAAGCAAAAGGACACATTATGCTAGGAAGTAAAGGAAGAAATGAAAAACAAATAAACCAGAAACTCGTTAAGAAAAAAATAAATAGTGATATTAACATTAGACCAAATAGAATTTAAGGTAAGCAGCATTAAAGAGGGGAAGTGATATGGCATACTAATGAAATATAACATAGGAATTTTAGCAGTATAGAGCAGTAAAAGTTCTTTATGTACCAATCAGCATAGTTGAAAAATACATGAGGTAAAACTGATCAATACACAAAAAATTTAATGAATCCACAATCACAGTCAGAAACTTTAATACCTACCTTTAGAAACTTTTGATTTGTTGAATCAGGGATACAAAAATAAGTAAGGAAAGAGTACGGAGGTTCCTCAAAAGTTAAAAATACAACAATCCTACAATCCAGCAATTGTACTACTAGGTATTTATCCAAAGGATACAAAAATACTGATTCAAAGGGGTACATGCACCCTGATGTTTATAGTGCCATTATCAACAATAGCCAAACTGTGGAAAGAGTCCAAGTGTCCATCGACTGATGAGTGGATAAAGAAGATGTGGTATATACAGGTTAGGGTTAAGGTTAGGGTTACATATATATACATATATAATGGAAGACTACTCAGCCACCAAAAAGAATGAAATCTTGCTATTTGCAATGATGTTGATGGAGCTAGAATGCACTATGCTAAGTGAAACAAGTCAGTTAAAGACAAATACCATATGATTTCACTCATATGTGTAATTTAAGAAACAAAAAAGATGAACATAGGGGAAGGGGGGAAAAGAGAGAGGGAGGCAAAGCATAAGAGACTCGTAACTACAGAGAACAAACTGAGGGTTGCTGGAGGGGAGGTGGGTAGGGAATGGGCTAGATGGGTGATGGGTATTAAGGAGCGCCCTTGTTGTGATGAGCACTGGGTATTACATGCAACTGATGAATCACTAAATTCTATTCCTGAAACCATTACACTACATGTTAACTAGAATTTATTTTTAAAATTTGTTTAAAGATTTATTTATTTATTTGAGAGAGAGTGCATGCAGATGTGAGCAGGGGGAGAGGCAGAGGGACAGAATCTTTAAGCAGTCTCCCTGCTGAGTGTGGAGCCCAATCTCACAACCCTGATATCATGACCTAAGCTGAAACCAAGAGGCGCTTAACCAACCGGGCCACCCAGGTACCTCTAACTAACTTGAATTTAAATAAAAACTTGCAACAACAAAAAAAAAAAAAAAAAAAAAAAAAGAAGAAGAAGAAGAAATTAAGGGTTTAAGCAAGGTGTAATATGTGTTAGTTCTAGATTCATGACAAAGAAAAAGGATATAAAATATTTGTATAACACAATTAACAAACTCAATTTAGTAGATATACATAGAATTTTACAGAAGTTTGTATTCAATGGAGGATTTAAACACAAGTGGGATAAAAAAGAAAAAAAACCACTATATACTAAGCCACAAAACAAATCTCAAAAAAGCTATCAAACACTGATATCACAGAGGCCATATTCATTGAAGATGCAAAATAAGAAATTAACACACAAAAAAAGCTCTCTTCCAAGCCCCCTCCAAATCTATAAACCTATCAATTAAAGAAAATGCTTTTAAATACTTCTTTGTTAAGAAAAACATAAACTATTTTTAAAGAATAAAACCACTATTTATCAAAATGTATACTTGTGTCTATGTCAGAACTCAGAGAAAGATTTATGAACCTAAATGTATTATTAGGAAACAATAAAGACTAAAGATAAGTAATAAATATAGCACAAAAATAACATAAACTTAAAAAAAGAAGTCAGTAAAATTAAAGCATATATTAATAAAATAAATAAAAAAAATTCTAAAGTTGATCAACAGAAATCAAAAGCAAGACTTTTGGAGAGATAAATATAAAAAATAACTGGGAAGTATGGTCATAAAAAAAGGGAGAAACCCATTAGGAACTCAAATGGACAAAGTTACTGAATAAAGTTTATTGTAAGAGAATGTATAAAATTTTATGCCATAAATTTTAAAACTATGAAAATTGTATATGCTTGTAGGAGAATGTGAATTTCCAAGTGTGTTAAAGAGGAATTAGAACAATTGAATTAAACCTTTAACCTTACAAGAAATTGAAGCAGTAGCGAGCCCAGATAATTTTAGCCCAGATAGTGAGTTCTGGCAACACCTAAAAAATAAAACATCTCTCATCTTCTGCAAAGATTTCCAGAGCAAAGAAAATAAGGTACAGCTACCTAACTGACATTATTAACCTAGTATACCCAATAGTTACCAAAAGTGAGCAATGCCAGCAAATGCCACACAAACACACACATCCCACAATATGCCATTTATAATTATAAAAGATATAAAACCATATAAAATATTAACAAGTCAAATTAAGCAGCATTTTTAAAAAAGGCATGATTAGGTAGTGTTTCTTCAGGATAAAATATATTCCCATATTAGAATATCTATTAATGTAATAATAATAAAATGTTATTTGTTTATGTCAATGAGTAACGATAAACATTTAAATTTAATAGGAAAAATATTCATAATAAAAGCATTTAACAAAACAGGTCTAGAATAGAACATCTTTAATTTAATAAAGTACCAGATATTTAAGTGAACACCATATCACAAGGGGGAAATATTAAAAATATTTCAAATTACAGTTGATACCAAGATGAAGATTCTCTCTATTGTTGCTATTCTTCAACATTACGTCAGAGGTCCTAGCTACTGGAATAATGAAAATAAAGTGGTATATACATTGAAAAAGAAGAAACAACTCTGTCATTCATATATGATGCCAAATTCTAAGATAGTCTACTACTATTTGTACATGATCGCAAATTTCAAGATAATCAGCAAGCACAATTGGCAGCAGCTAAGAAGCAAGTGGAATGGCTTGAATCAAGTTCAATATGCAAAAATCAATAGCTTTCCCACAAACCAGTAGTAAGCAATTAGAAAATATAGCAGCATGTAGTGAATACCATTCATAAAACCACAGAAACCATAATATTCCAGAAAACAAACCTAAAGAAAAATGTGCATGACCTGACTAGAGATAATTATGAAATTTTAGTTAACAAGCTATAAAAAAGACTAGTAATATGTATGTTCAAGAATGAGAACACAATATTAAAAAGGCATCTAAAAGTCAGTAATATCAGTGAAATGCCCACCAAAATGCCAGTAAGACTTTCACGGAATCTGAAAAATTGATTTTAAAACACATATAATAGTTGAGAGTGCCATATCTAGGGATACGATTGAGCCTAAATACCCAGACTGACCTCTGGAGTTCTTCATTGCTTAATTCTTAATGTCAAAAATAGCTAAAAACAATGAAAACTGCTTATATGTGTATATATCCAAAGAGTTAATAAGATTAAAGCATTTTCAACCACAAATATAAGAGAAGGTATGGCAAATCCCATTTCCAAAGATGAGTATAATAATTACTTCCATCCCACAGATCTTCTACAATGTGACCTCAATATGCTGTGAGAATCCCAAACCACACCACAAGGCTATGTATAGGTCCTCCTGCCAACAGCTCCAGCTAAGTGCAATGCTGCTTTCAAAACATCTTGATCCAGGTACCAGGCATTTGTGTAGAAGAGCTTAGAGACAATTCCAACTACCAGCCATTTGTGTCCTTCCTTAGCAGTTCAGGCTTCCCAGCTGAGACCTCAGAAATCACGGAACAGACAAGCACTTCCGGTTGAGTCCTGACCAAATTCCCAACCCACAGAATTTTTTATCCTAATAAAATTATTGTTGTTTTGTACCACTGGATTCGTGGTGGTGTGTTATGCAGTAACAGTTAATTGGAACAGCTATATTTCAGCAAGTAGCAGGAATATCGAAACTGCTTTTGCTCAGAAACTATTTGTCAAATGTAGAAACTTCAGTGGTTCTCACAGCCTTTAGGAGTCAGGACCCACCCAAGGTGGGAAATCTGATAGGAAACTCTCAAACATTGAGTTGGGAACCTCAGTGTAAGAAGGAAGCAAAGTTAAATATACTCATGCCTCTATCCTCAAAGAACTATTGTTGCCATTTCTGAGCAGAGAAAAGAAAAAAAAAATCCCCGAGAAGTTGTAGCCACAAGCTAGACTTGATGTGTATTTGTAGTCAAAAGTTGAGGTTCTTATGCTTCAGTTACGATTTTTTTTAAAGATTTTATTTATTTGAGAGAGAGAGAGAGAGCAAGCACAAGTAGGGAGGAGGAGCAGAGGGAGAGGGAGACAGAGAAACTGACTCCCTACTGAATGGGAAGCCCTATGCAGGGCTCTATCTCAGGACCCTGAGATCATGACCCGAGCCAAAGGCAGATTCTTAACCAACTGAGCCACCCAGGCATCCCTCAATTAAGTTTTAAATGATTCTACATTTTTACTGCCCTAATGTGCTTACTGTGGTGATACAAATCCTCTCTGAAAGACTGTACCTTTCTCCTACAACCACAAGGTTCTGGTAATTAATTTTCAAATAAAATTAAATACCTCAGAACTTCTGTTCCCCATTATAATTAAGCAATGGAGATCAGATCTAACTTTCACCTGAAACAAATGAAAAATTCAAGTGTATCTATCAAACAATGGTTTCAAACACTGGACATTAGGCAGCATAAGACACTGATCCCCGGGAGGAGGGAAAAATTTGAGGTCAAGGCTCTGAATGCCCCCGTTTACAGCTTGGACGGTTCCTAGGCCACAGTACAGGGAGAAGAGACCCAGGTGGAGGCTGCTGGTACCCCTCAGTCGAGATGATGGAGTTGGGCATATGGCGAGGCCAAGGCAGCTACAGTTCACAGGAAGGAATGCCAGACCACAGAAAACTGCAGTGACTGTTCTGCATAGACATAAAAGTTACCTCTTCAAATTTTAGCTGAGTACTGATCAGTGAGTGCGTGTGAAGAAACAACTTGAGTTTGAGAAAGAACTACCTAGAGGCAGAGGGACCAATCTACAGGGCTAACAATCTACCAGCTTAAGTGGAAATACATCATAATTTAAAGGGCATTGGTTAGAATAAACACAAGTGTTTTGGGTCAGTAGTGGGGAAAGATTAATAGACTACAGGCTGCTCTGTTTCTGCCTAACAAAGCTTAAAAGCAAGCCTAAAAAGGATTAAATTGTTTCTAAGTAACTGTATTCCAGAAAACAGCTCAAGAATATTTTAGGAACACGAAAGTTTTTAGCATCCAACAAGGTAAAGTTCAAAATGGCATTCAATAGAAAAATTTGCCAGGTATTCAAAGATATAGGAAAATATGACTCATATGATGAAAAAAAATCAGTCAATAGTAACAGACCAGAAGAGACACAGATGATAAAATTAGTAGATAAGAATGGTGAAAGTTATTATCTTCTAAATACTAAAGAAAGCAGAGGGAAGGAAGAATCTGTTAGAGAAAGGAATGAATGATACAGAAAAAGTTATCAAATTGAACTTCTAGATATAAAAAAAATTCTGATATGAAAAAAATACATTGGATGGCATTAACAACAAAAAATATTAATGACTTGAATATAATGCAATGGAGCAATACAAACTGAAATATATACAGAGAGAAAAAATATAGAAAAATATGAACAGGTCAAGCAACCCAATGTGTATGTGTTTGGAGTCCCTGAAGGAGACGAAGAGTGGGAGGATAGAAAAAAATATCTGAAGCAAAAATGACTGAAAAAATTTCAAAATTAACAAAAATCAAAAACACATAGGTCCAAGAAACTCAACAAACCCCAAACATAAGAAACATGAAGAAATCTACATCGTAACATATAATCAAATTGCTTAAAGGGACTGATAAAGGGAAAATCTTAAAAGCAGCCAGAGAGAAAAGAATCATTACTTATAGAAGAACAAATATAAATGGTAGCAGATGGCAGATTTCTTGTTGGAAATAATGCAAGGCAGAAGAAAGTGGGGTAATATCTTTGAAATACTGAAATGAAAACGACCAACCTGGACTTCTATACCCAGCAACAATGTCTTTAAAAAAATGAAGACAAAATAAAGGCTTATTCAGTCATACAAAAGAAGTCATCACTACAGGCATCATTAAAAATGTTCAAGGAAGTCCTTCAAGCAGAAAGAAAATAATAGCCAGTGGAAACGTGCATTTACACAAAGGAGTAAACAACACTACAAATTATAAATATGTAGGTAAAGATAAAAGACCTCTTTTCATATTTTAAAAAATTTCTAAAGAAAATTATTAAAAGAAAAATAATAACATAGTGTTGTGCTCATAACATATATAGAAATAAAGTGCATGACCATAACAAAAGGCCTGAGAAATGGAAGTATATTGTTTTAAGTTTCTTTTACTTGATGTAAAATAATATAATTTCCTATTGGCAGAAATTGAAGAGGTTATAAGAGCAGACCACCTGGAGCAAAACATGTTATACAACCAGGTATCCTTGGTCAGTTGCTGATACGCAGACCCAGTGAAATTATACAATTCATATGTCATAGCTCATACACGCATATTCATTTTGTTCTTGCTAAAACAGTAATAACACTGCACAAAACTAACTCAACTGTTCTTATTTCACTTCTTTGTATGTGAACATTCAACCAATAGTCTAATTGGTATTGCTAGTGACTTTCATAACACACTTACCTTGTATTTTGTGTCATGCTGAACTCCCCCACATCATAATCCACCAGAATTCTGTGCTCACAGGGCATCCTGAACTCGACATGCAATGGGATGCCAAGGAATGGTGGCAAACACACGTACTGTGTATACTTTCTCTGTTCATGCACATCATCCGTTATCCAATTAGACTCCCTTTACAAAAGACAAGTTCAAAGATAAAATTACTAAGAATCTCATGACGGTGACAGTAGAGCATTAACAAAACATAGGGCCCTTCTGAGCATGGGGTCCTGTGGGCTCACATAATTCTCAGCCATGAAGCTGACCTTGACTGGTACATTCTAGAACTCAGTAAAAATTAGGGGGAGTGTTGGGTTTTGCTAAAGGTTCAGGGCTGCTTGGCCGACCACTCGGTGGGACTGGCCCTCTCCATTCTCTTAGTTCACTTCCTTGTCTCTTTGGTCCAGGTACAGAAAGTAGTGTTGTTACCCTCCTGGTTGGGGTCATATCATGTGGTCTGGTGCCAAAGGATGAACCACCCTCTTGGTTCCCAGTGATCCACTGAAGCCCTGAGAATGGCCAGGTGTTTACCTAGGTTAACAGCCAAGGCTTCAGCTATACCTGGCAGGATGGTGGGAAAGCCCCTGGGGTTAATGTCAATATTGAAAATTATTTAATTCATTAAACCAATATGAAAAGTTGAAAAACATTATGATCATTTCAAACATGCAGAAATATATTTGATAAAGCCAATATCCACCTAAGATTTTTTAGAAAAATCTTTAATAAGAAGTGAAAGGGAACTTCCTTAAGCTGATAAAGAATGCCATAAAAAAATTCATAGCTAAGAAATACTTAATGATAAAATTGATGTGAAAATGTTGCGGTTCAGAGAGAATGGTCAAGGAAGAATTATGAGGTGTCTTCAGTGCAAAAAGGTATTTTATTAAAGCATGAGGATGGGATGTGTGGGCAGAAAGAGCTGCATCGGGGTTGTGAGGAGTGGCTGACTGCATACTTCCTAGTTGGGAGGGGGTTAAGGATAGCATAAGTCTCTAAGGACTCTGGAAGCAAGGTTTCCAGGACCTCGAGGGGCTAGCTGTTGTTAGAAATAGGTCATTTACTACTGTCTAATAAAACCTTAGTCATGAGACCCTTCGGATGTTTATCAGCAGGACATACGCTTAGAGAATGATTGCTAACATATACCTTGGGGGTACAAATAAAGGAAGCTTCCAAAGGAATTTGAATATGTTGAAGGAGACTTACAGGATCCTGGAGGTTTGGCTAAGGTTAAGCTAAAGTACTAGCATTGAGGCAGTTGAGTTCCTAGAGGAAGGTCACTCTGCCTGTCTCAAGGATTTGTCAATAGGCTATAAATTGTAAGGAAATTTAATTTTTTTCTTTTCCCTTTGTTCCCCACATCAAAAATATTTAAAGCTTTCCCTTTGAGATTACAGAGAAGGTAAGAATGCTGACCATCATCACTTCTATTCAATACTGTAGCATGAAAAATAACCAATAAATATTGAAAAGAAAAAAGTCATTATTTACCAAATTATTGTGTAAAAAATAAAATGATGCAATTTAAAAAAAGTTCAACAAAATTTTAAGACAGAATAAAAATTCAAATATCAATGTGAACTTCTGCTTCACGCCGGACTAGCCCTTCTACCTTACAACTGGACAAAATATAGGAAGCAATATTTTTCAGGCATTGGGCAAGAGTTATCACTGACTGTGATTCCTTAAAGAAGGGGAATACTTGACATGAGCCCCAGGTTCACTACAGCTCTCTGTCTGAAGCCAATTTCCTGATCACAGCATAAGGAGCTGAAGTGCAAGCAAAGCACATTGGTTTCACAGATCTGCAGAGGCAGATTTTAGTGCTTGAGGTTGTTGAAACATCTGGAATCTGCAGGGCAGGATATTGGAGAGAAGAAAGATGCACATTAGGAAGGATCCAAAAGTCTGCTTGGGGGTTTCCTACAAGTCCTTGGACAAGGAATAGGCTGGGCATACGCAATGAGAGACTTTGCAAAGCTTACCAAAGACCAGTGGCTATGAGATCGGGAGAACAAAGATATTAGAGATTGATCAGAGCTGAGAGAGAAAATTCCAGCCCAAGTAGAATGAAGAGACCTCAGAAATACTTCAGGAATAAAACTGAGATAGCAGAACAACCACAACTTAGGCGCAAGGGCCATTTCGTAAAATAAGAACTACTCTGGACCTGTGCAAACAGAGCTTAAAACCAAGCCTGGACAAGAACAGGAGGGGAAACTGAGTATGGAATCTGAGGCTAGCCAATGCAAAGGGTCTTGGGAATCATCTTGGAATCCCCACTAATCCACCTTCACAGAGTATAAAACCAAGCCTAGACAAATGCAAGGTGACTGGATCTAATTGAACTTGCTGTTAGTAAAAAACAAACAAAATAAAAACAAAGCACTTTTCAGAGGAATTTAACATCCTACAGGGCCCCTACGGTGTATCACCCACAATGTTCAGTATTCAATAAAAAGTTACCAGATATGCAAAGAAAAAGAAAATATGACCAACAGCAAAGAAAATAGCAGTCAATAAAAACTGATCTTGAGAAGGTCTAGATGTTTTAATTACTAGGTAACGTGTTTGAAACAAATATTATAAACATGTTCAAGGACTTAAAGGGAAATACAGCCTTAACGAGTGAAAAGTTAAGGAATCTCAGTAAGCAGAAATATAACAAATATAAATAGAAATATGATAAACATTTAAAGGGGAATTCTAAAAATTCTATAGTAGCTTAATTGAAAAAGTTACTGAATAAGCTTAAGGGCAGATTAAAGACAGCAGAAGTGGGCATCCAATCTGAAGAACAAAAATAAAGTCTTAAACATTACCAGAACCCCAGTGATCTGGGTGATATATTATCATTCATGTAACTGGCTTTAAAGAATGAAAGAGATGGTAACTACACTTAATCTGGTGAGCATTGCATAATGTATGTAATTGTCAAATCACTATGTTATACACCTGAGGTCAATATAATATTGTATATTTACTATACTTCAATAAAAGATAAAAATAAGAATGAAAAAAGAATTACAATGGGCCAGAAAAGTTAATTGAAAAATTATAGCTGAAAACTTCCCAAATAATATGAAGCCTTGGCTTTTACATCCCAGTTCAGCAAAATCAAAGTAAGATAAATACAAAGAGAAGCACATGTACACACCTAGACACATGATAGTCACAAGACTGAAAAACAAGGATAGCATCTTGAAAGCAGTCAGAGGTGGGGGAAAAAGACAGATTGCAAACAGGTACAGTAAGATAAATAATGGCTAACCTCACAAAGAAATATGGTGGCAAGAGGACAATTGAATGACATATTTAAAGTGCTCAAAGAAAAAATTACTGTCAACCTTAAATTCTAAGTAACTTACAAAAAAGGAGAGAGGAGACAGACATTTTCAGATAAAAACTGAGAGAAAATATCACCAAGACACCTGGACTATTAAAAATACTAATTCCTAACACCATTTATTGAAGAGACTTCCTTCCCCATTGCATATTCTTGGCTCCTTTGTTGTAAATTAATTGGTCATATATACATGAGGTTATGCCTGGATCTCTATGCTGTTCTTTTGATCTATGTGTCTGTTTTTATGAAAATTGTTTTAATTACTATAGTTTTGTAATATAGTTTGAATTCAGGGAGCATGCTGCCTCCAGCTTTGTTTCTCTTTCTTAAGATTACTTTGGGTAAATGTAAATTGGCGTAGCCACTATGGAAAACAGTATGGAATGTTCCTCAAAAACTTAAAAATAGGGGGCACCTGGGTGGCGCAGTCATTAAGCATCTGCCTTTGGCTCAGGGCGTGATCCCAGTGCTCTGGGATCGAGCCCCACATCAGGCTCTTCTGCTAGGAGCCTGCTTCTTCCTCTCCCACGCCCCCTGCTTGTGTTCCCTCTCTCGCTGGCTGTCTCTTTCTGTCAAATAAATAAATAAAATCTTTAAAAAAAACAAAAGCAAAAACTTAAAAATAGAACTACCATATGATCCAGCAATTCCACTTTTGGGTATTTTTCTGAAGAAAATGAAAACACTAATTCAAAAAGATATATATACCCCTATGTTCATTGTAGCATTATTTATAAGAGTCAAGATATGGAAACAACCTACGTGCCCATTAACGAATGGATAAAGAAACTGTGGTGTGTGTGTGTATATATATATATATATATATATAATGTGCATATATATAACATATATGTGTGTGTATATATAATGTGTACATATATATAATATATATATAAAATATATAGTGGAATATTACTCAACCATAAAAAAGAATGAAATGTTACCATTTGTGACAACATGGATGGACCTCAAGGGCATTATGCTAAGTGAAATAAGTCATAGAAAGACAAGCACCATATTATCTCTCTTATATGTGAAATCTACAAAGAAAAACAAAACAAAGAAAAACAAAATAAACAAACAACCCCTGCCTCCAAAACAAAACAACAACAACAACAAAAAAATAGGCTCATAGATATAGATAATAGAATAGTGGTTGCCAGAGTCAGGGTCAGGGGTTGGGAAAAAATGCACTCCAATTGTAGTTTTTGATCCAGTATCTATATCTATATCTAAAAATTGGATTCACTCTTTTATGTACTCATTACCATTTTTGAAGATCTACCTAGGAGTTTCCCAACAGTGAGCTAAGCACTACACAGTATTGAAGAGGAATGAATCTTAGAGTAGTGGGTTGGGGAGATGGATGCTAATTAGAAAATAAAAGTACACAAGAGGATTTAATGGCTTTTTAAAGTAATTGTTAAAAATTTAATCTCCCTGAGCCTCAATTTCCTTATTTCTGAAGATAATGCGGGATAGTAAATGTAACTTGAGATAAATGTTGCAAGAAATAATTGAAATGTGTAGACATATTTGTTGAGTCCAAAGAAAACGTTCAAAAGTAAAAATGTATGTATGTATACTTGTATTCATTTTTATTTGAAATATACTCACATATATATGTATATAATAACAGAATCATTTATAATCTCATATTTTGTGTGAAAGGAAACTTGAAAGTTGGAGAGGATAGAAAAAACTACTAATTCTACAATACAAAGGGAATTGATATTATTGGAGATGTAGAAAGAACAAAAAGCGCCAGAAATGGTAAATATATGAGGAAATATAAAAGACAATTCTCTTTGTTTTCTTTAAAAAAGCTAACCATTTAGGTCAAAAGCAAATACATTTAAAATTGAGGTTTTATAATGCATTTAAAAGAAACATATACAAAGTAATACAAAAGATGAAGTGGGGGCAGATGAATGGAATTACACTGTCATAGGGTTCTGACATCTCTGAAGTGTGATGTATGAATGGGAAGTGTAAAGTAATGTGTATGAAATGTGCAACTGTGAACTCCAACTGTGGGCTGCTGGGAGTGGAGGAGAAAACCAGGGACAGTGTGAAGGAGGGGCATAGAGGGATCACTCTTAAATATATAATACTGATGAATCTTAGCAATAATTTGAGGATACATATTATTAATTCTAGAATTATAGATCACTACATCAAACAATTGCAGAATACACATTCTTCTCAAGTACATTGGGAACAATCACTGAGATAAGACATATGCTGGTCTATAAAATAAGTTACAGTAATTTTCAGAAGTTTGAAATCTTACAGAGTATGTTCTCTAACAACAATGGAACTAAACTAAATGTCAATAATAAATAAGATATTTAGAAAATCCCCAACTACTTGGGACTCTAAACAACACAATTCTAGATAAATAATCCAATGATAAAACTCACAGAAAGAGAAATTTAAAAATATTTTCAAATGAATGCTAATTAAAACACAACATATCAAAATTTATGGGATATCACTGAGGCAGTCCTTACAAGTAATTTTCTAGCTTTAAATGCCTATAATTTTAAAGGACAACAATTTAAATCAATTATCTTACTTTCCACTTTAGGATATAGAAAAATAAAGTGAAGTTGGTGGAAAAAACAGAAAATCAATGAAATAGAAAGTAAATATGAGAAAGTTAACAAAGCCAAAATTTGGTTTTCTGAAAAGGTCAATACATTTGAATCTCACAAATAGCTGTTAGAAATGCAAAACAGTGTAACACCTTGGGGAAAAAATTTAGTATTATATTTTCATTTAGAATGTGCACATGCTCTATAAATCTGTGATTCTACTCCTAGTTATAAATCAAAGAGAAACTCTCGTACATCTACACCAGGAAACTTACATAAGAATGCTTATGACTGCCCTATTTATTATAAAACAAACCCAGAAATAGCCGCAAAGCCCTGCAATAGAAGAATAGATATGAGTTGTGGCATGTTCATGCGCTAGAATATTATAAGGAACTAAATCAATCACAACTATGAAGAACAATTAATTTAACTAAAAAATTCTTGAGTGCCCATTAGGTGCTTGGCACTGATCTCAGCACCTGCGATACATCAGTTAAAAACTGACAGGATCTCTACCCTCAAACAACTTACATTCTTGAGGTAGAGAAAGATAATAAGTAATTCACATAATAAACAGGTAAATTATGTATAAAGTACACTAAAAAGTGATGCATGGCTATAAACAAAAGAACAAGTGAAGCATTGGTAAGTGGGCTCTGGAATACTTGAGTTGGAGTTTAGATATAGGGGGAGCATAGGAAGATTGCTTTTATCAGTGTAATACTAAATGTATATAATATTGATGAGTCTTAGCAAATGGTGAGTTACAAAAGTACATCCAGATGCTATGCCTCAATTCTGTCCTGTAGCAGTGAAAACTATGAAAACCTGCAATTGCTCCTTTCTCCTGTGTGAGCAATTCAGAGGCCTTGTTTTGAGCGTGAAAGGGCATGAGATCAAAGCAGTTTTGATTAATAAGTCACCACCCGGATATAAGGGGGTTATCAGCTGAAAAAAGGCCATTATTATTATGTGTACCCTTAAGAAGGGAAAAAAATGCTGTCAGTGAATTATCTGTAAACTGCATCCTGTTTTCAGAATGTTTAGAATCATTACCATATTGGATTAAATTTTCAATAAACTGAAAAAAAAAAGGAAATGTGAACATTTTCAACTGGCTACAAGATATACCTTTTACCTACATGTCATTTGCCAGTTAAAGAAATAGCTAGCAGTTAAACATCTGAAATTATATCCTCAAAATATTTGTAATATGGGATCCATCTTTCTTCTATGAACATGAAATAATTCTATCTGTTCTTATATCATCTGAAGAATATTTTGGATACAATTTTATTTCAGATTTCAGAGATAATCTTGTGTTCAAGTAATCAAAAGTCAAATGAACATAGAAATATGTATTTAATAATGTATGTCAGTTCTTCCCAGAAAGTTCATTCTATAATGTGCTATATAGCTATAATTTCAAATACTACACAAATTAATGAAAAATTTTTTTATGGTTTATTAATTTTCTGAGTTTCGTAAAGGAAGTTTTTCTTTAGGAAAGTTTTTCTTTAGGAAAAACATACACATTTTCAAGGTTTTATTAAGTGGTTTCTATTTAGTACTATGGGCTAAAACCAAGATTTTCAAGCACAGACTTTGGGGATTACAGGGATTTCTTAAACTAATTCACATGAAAAATCATTTCTTTACACGTTTTAAACAAAATTCACCTTAAATGCCTCCCTATATTCTAGAATGACTGAACAGAAATAGTAATATGCATATTTGACCTATCAAACGGCCATTTTCCAGCTACTGAGATAGCTAATTTGGATATTTAAACTTTAAAATTTAAGGCAAAGAACTGCTGAAAAAGATTAAATAATTTGATGTTATATTTCTTATTTTAATATACCCAATGAATTTCATATATTTTGACAGAATCATAATTTCTCCAAATGATCCAAATTGGTACCCCCAAATTTCAAGCTATATGCATATTCATCTAGACCAAAGTGTTAGCACATGTAATTATTAGATTCTAATTTATATTTCAACTTACCACAAATTTAAATGTAGCATGTCTGTCATTACATGGTAAAGAAATAAACATATTCATAACATACATCTGGATGTTTTAATTTTACATTAAGCCATTTACTTTTTGTTCCATATCCCTAAGATAGACTTTATTTCATATTAGGTTAGTTTGTACTTCATAATTTCTTCTAATGTATACTTGTGCCTATGGGGAAATTTCAAATTATATATGTTCCAAGTATTGGAGCAGAAGCATAAGTTAAAAAATAAACAACTGAGGCATGGGTAACATGAGACTTTCCTACTCCAAAGTGGAGAAGTTAACTAGAAACATTATTTTTTGGAGTTTAACATCTGGATAAACACTTGCAAAACTATTTGCAATAGTCATATTCATATAAGGTAAGGTGGCTAGTGCTCATTTTATAGAACAGTAAAGTCCTTGCAGAACAACGTACCAGGACAAGCTATCTCAAAAGAAAATGTTCAAGATAAGAAATTCAGTGGCAGAGACTCATTATTCATTGTTCTAACCTTATTTCCTCATTGCGGATAGAGTTTTGATGTGTATTCCTATGTATATGTAGCACAGTATTTTCTACTGGATGTTTAACTAGATACCAAGGTGTAGAGTTCCAGAAATTTGAATGGATGCTTCAAACATCTGGAGCTATACATATGGGAAATATACAGCTGTGTTTATTTCAATGATTACACATTTACATGCATACAATACATTTATTTAAATGTATAATCTTTTATATATGTGAGAATATTTAAACAAATACATTTGCTGTACTTATTTGAATATGCAATTGAAAAAGGATTCAAATAAATAATTCACCACTTTTATTTAAATCTTGCAGTATTTCTATAACATACCTATTAATATACAATCATAGCTCTTTCTTTTTAGTCTAAAACCAAATATTTTTAAAAGATTAAAGAAACATAATGGTGATCATGAGTCATACAAATCAAGAAATTTAGTGGAGAGGTATTTATAGTTAGTGACTTTCAGAAGAATTTGAAAATTCATCAGGACAAGAGAATAACATCATTTGCAATTGGAGTGTTTCTTTTATTCCAACAATTTTATCAGAGTATAGTGGACATTTAATTGAATCTCAAAGCACTTGTCCAGAAGTATCATTTTGTTTTTTTCCTTTATTATTACTACTGTATTGGACAAGATAAACACTTCTGGGTATTGGTTTAATATAGAAGGAAAAAGGGTTGCACTCTTTTAAAATCACACGCATACAAATCTGCTTAGGAGTATTAAGATAATCTCATTTAACTCTACCTTTATTTCTGGGAGAGGAACTGGAGACCAGCAAATGATTTAGGAGAAAAGAAAATAAAATTACATTTTGGATTCAATTCCTGGCCCTGATATCCTGAGAGATTTCAGAGACCTTCTAGTTAGTCTATTCATACTTGTCTCAGTCCTTCTTTATTCTGCATGCTATTTCCTTTCTCCAGGGTTTTTTTTGTTTTGTTTTGTTTTGTTTTGTTTTGAACTTATGATGGGCTGGCCTACAGGAAAATGACTTAAACTGGAGCAAGAGAAAAACTGAAAAATTAAATTGGAAATTGCATAATTTTTTGAAAGAATTTTAAATTCAATTCAATTTGAAAGAATTTTAAATTCAAATGACTACAGGCACTTTTTCATTTGTTGAATGGTTGAATAAATGTAACCTATGTGAACCTCAGTTTCATTGTTCATAGGCCTTGGATAACAGCTCTGTTGGGTGTTAACAAGCATACATGATTATAAGGTATAAATAATTCAAGTGTCAAATGCTTTCTAAATAATAATAACTTAGTATTTCATTCCCATTTCATAGACGTGAAAACTGAACACCTGGACATACCTCCAAAGTTCTGTTGTTGGTCATGTTTCAGAAATCACTTTTCCTAAATTGATTAATCTGTGAAAAGTTTCGATCTGCAAACAACGTTGTTTTCAGAGATGGTTCATGCTTCCTCCAAGAGAGGCTCCCAGGAGAGTGGGTATGGGGAGTGTGAGTTAGGTGAGAGGACTTCAACAATCAAAATTATGCATTTTTGTGTTTTATATTTATAAAACAAGCCATAGTCCTTATTTCTAATTTCTGTGGCCACTTCATGAGTCAAGTATCGGAGTTTGGGGACTCCACGCTAGAGGAAGGAAAGGCCGCAGGGCTGTCTCCTTTGCGTCGGGGACCCACGCAGAGGAGGGAGAGAGACTGACCAATCGGAGCGCGGGCTGGGGACTGGTCTCGTCCCTTTCCGCCGAGCCCCGCCTCTTTTCGTATCGCCCTTTGGGATTAGGGGTGTGCGGCTGGCTCGTCCCGCCCCTGCCTCTGAGTGACAGGACCGTGGACAGCAACATTTCCAGCCGGACACGAAGTTTGTGGGCCCTTGGCCTCGGCTGAGCTGAGGTGTGTGTGTCCAGCGAGGGCGAGGGAGCTGGGGAGGCCCTGCCAGGGAAGCTCGGGGTCCGGGACTAAAAGCGGGCGCACGTCCTTAGCGAGCCCCCAAAGCGTTTAGGAGATGGTCGTTCCGCCCCTGAGAGCGGCACTTGGGTGGGCTGGGTGGAGGGAGGCTCTGGAAGAGGGGGAACCCGAAGCCCGGGAAACCCAGTAGGTACGGTAATAACTTACGGACCCCTCTGGCTAACAGGACGCTCGCGGTGGGGGTGGGGATGGCGGGTCCGGTGTTGGGGCGGTGGGTGGGCGTGACCGCCGTTGTTGCTAAGGAACGCGCGGTTCCCGCCCTGCCAGCGTGTCTGGGTGCTGGGCCCTGGAAATTTTAGTCCCGCCCACCTCTCGAGACCTCTCACTTGACTAGGGATTGGCTCCCTTGTGCCGTCAGTTAATTCGCGTCCGTTTATTTTACTGTCCAGCTCCGGATCTGTAGTTCTTTGGCCTTCCTTTCCAGTATTACCCTGCTCCGTACTTTTCCCCGCCTTTCCTTTTTAATAAGTATCTGCAGACCAAAACATTTGCAGAGAAGAGCTTCGGGCAGCTTGAGGTGGCTTTATTTGCGCGGAGACGGAGGGCACAGGGGCGGGATGGGGAGAGGATCTTTAACCGACTGAGCCACCCAGGTGCCCCGGGATGGTGAGAGGATCTTTGCTTGGTGCTTGGTGAATCCATGAACCCACAAAATGTTGGTGTCCATGTGGATGGTTAGGAAAAGGGGGATAGGAGATCTGGTTTCTTCTGCCTAGAATTCTTTTTCTCGCTAGTGCCCGTTTGAGCACAATGAGCAGCTCAGGAAGTTGAGGCAATTCATTTTTGGACAGGCCCCAATACATGATCTCCTTGTCTCTTCTGTGGAGAGTGGGTGAAAAGTAAGCGTATAAAGCCCCTTTCCTTCACTGACCCACATTTAATGATTAACTGTAAGATGGTAACCACTGATAACCACTTCACATCTCTTTGCTCATACCAGTTGGCCCCAAATGATTCAGCAGAACAAACATTCCAGAGAGAAAACGCAAAAGGAGCTAAAAATCCGCTTTTACTTCCTTCTGCTAGGTTTACTGTATAAATCCCCAAGAAGAAAGCTTGTACTGCTTGATAACGTTAGGAAGAACCTTGGCCTATAAGTCAGAAAACTGGCAGGATTAGGAATATTGTCCTTGGGCAATAACCTTCATAACTGTTTTCTCATCTATAAAGTAGGGCTACTGTGCCCTTTGTTCCTAAAGAGTAAGAAGGAATAATTGATTATGAAAGTATTATTAATGATCTACACAGATGTGAAGTGCTATTGATTACACTTTTATCTTTTTGTCTATATGATCTGAATTTGTAAACACAGAAGTATGATTATTCAGCTTAAAATATTTTCAGACTTCCCTTGTGACTTCTTTTATCATTGGGTTATTTAGAATTAGGGAAGAAACTCATTTATCTATTTGTTACTGATTCTGAGAGAGTTATGGTTACATAGCACCTTACATGACTTGCATGACACTTTTTTC
The DNA here is from genome assembly GCF_017311325.1 of Ursus maritimus. Classification (NCBI taxonomy): domain Eukaryota; kingdom Metazoa; phylum Chordata; class Mammalia; order Carnivora; family Ursidae; genus Ursus; species Ursus maritimus. The sequence goes on along the minus strand of NW_024427107.1, from coordinate 38,958,803 downwards.
CACCTTGATTGAGATCACTAGGTTTTTCAAAGTATATACGTGGCCTGATTGGGAAAGATTACCTTCTAATCCAAAGACGAATGACCTTTTTGTGTCATATACTACTTTGAGAAGCCAAGGAAAGCTATCGACCCTCCCTTTGAAGAAAAACACAGTTGGAAGCATAAGTGGTCTTGGATTATGATCCTGTTTTGGTTCAACTTCTTGAGGATAAGGAAATTACTCTCCCCCTTGCCTCATTCCAAAGAGAGACTGAGCACATAGCTGGGAAAAGAATTGGGTCTTTTTCCTTTCTTCCACAATGCATCTTACCATAGCTTACTTTAATTCAGAATCTTAAGCTAATCTTTTTCTTTTTCTTTGTTTTTAAAAGTATTTAGTAAACAGGAACTACCAATAGATTGTTGCTGTCTTTTCAAAACCATGTAAGCTGTAATTTTTTTCAAATGCCCTTTGATCATTCTCTTAAAGGATATTCTTATATTTAAGCAAGTAGAGAAATTACTGTCAAATACTTTGAGAAAATGTTAAATTGTATTTTTGAGATAAACATTAAATACATAAACTTCCTCTTCTATTAAAGTCCATTTTGGACAAAGAAAACCTGATTATGTTTAGCATATGCCACTTGAATACCATAACCTGACTCCTAGACTCTTTTCTTCAACTTAAGTGAGTCATCTTTTATACCTATTTTAATTTCTTGTGGCTAAAACATATTGTGGTTGGTTCCACTGTGGCTCTTTTCCTGATTTCTATATTTAAATAAAAGGCTATAAATAGAGTTATTTTGTTTGCTAAATTTTCTTTATTTAGGTTTATCAATAGAAGTGGACATCTGTAGTAGATGTTATCATTAGATAGGGAAAACACTGGAAAAAGAAAATATATATTGCTTTTGTAATAAGCATAAGAATATGTAGGAGCGCTTCTTTTCTTTATTAGCATGTATAATTTCATTTGAACTGTTTAGTATTTGACTATTCCTTTCTTACCTCCATTTCTGGGAGAGAAGCTGGTATAAAGGCAAATGGATTAGAGAAAGCATTCTAATGAAATTAAAGTCTTTAGGGGCTCAAAAAATAATAGCTTTTTTTCTCTCTTGAGTTTGTAAACAGGTGGAGTTTACAATATGAGCTTCATTACTAAATAGCTGATTGGGCATAATGCTTTGGATAGGAGACCAAAAGTGAGTACTAGTACCTTCTGCCCCTTTCCCTCCACTTTTCTCAGAACCTAGACTTCAGTGAGAGAAAAAGAGAAAATTTCAGTTTGCAGAAAAGATACATTTACCCAGAATTACTGATATGCATGGTCCAGGGCAGAGAGTGAAGTAAAAGAAGAAAAACCTCTAGTATTTACAGGTTTACAATAGCTAATATCTACCCGTTGGAGTAAGATGGACCAACGGATTTCAGCCATCAATCAGAAAACTCTCTCATTGGGAAGCTGCAAATAAGGAGTGGAATCTGAGGCCAGGACTACTAATCTAGTGCTCTGATTTTCCAACCTGGGTGAGCCCTTTGGGCCACTTGAAATAAATGGAGGTGTTTTTAAATTATTACTATGTGTTTAAAAACTACTGGTTTTGGGACCCTGTGTAATGTAGAGGTCCAGCTCATTGAAGAATTTTCTTCCCCCACTCCAATGTCAAAAATATCCCCTTTGAGAACCACTGTTCCAGTGAAGTTCCTCTGCATGGAAACATGAGGGTAGGCGAGATTTCTCCCTAGTCTTTGTTCCTCTGTATTCATGTTTTTGCTATCAATAGATTTGACTCTAAGTGTGGAGGTTTTAATAAAAATATTGCTTAGAAAATTGTCATTTTTTTGCTCCCAGAATGTCTAAAACAATATTAATGGAAAATGGTGATACATATTTTATAATATTTGGTATCCTCAAGATATTTCTAACTGAACAGATAAGGATGTAGAGTCCTAAAGCTAAATCTTTTTATGCCTGTTACAACCATACCTGTTAAGAATCTTTGCAAAACAGAGTGAAATAGGTATATATTTTCATGAAAAAGAAAAGATGATTTCTTAGCTTCTTAATTTGGAAATGTTGAACAATAGAAAGATAAATACTCTGTACTCAGAAGTTAAACAAATTCTATTTTGTTGAATCAGAAGGTGGAGACAGTTCCATAAGTGAGAGGATCTTACCAATTTCATGGTTTTCAAGCCACTGAACATGGAGAATGACAACAGGGATAAAAAGAAGCTTAGTTCTTCCATAGTAGTATTATGTGGTGACATATTTGCAAAAATAGACTAATTAGACTGAACAACTTAAAATTTTGGCAAAAAGAAAAGGAAGATGGTTTAACCCAAAAAATATGTTTAACATAGATATTAAAAATATCGGAATATTACAGGATGTAGAATAACAAATTATATGGATACCTGTGAAAAAATCCTACTTGTGGATTACAGTTTATAACTACACTGGGTAGAAGGTGCACTGGATTGAAAGTTTTAGGCTTGGCTCCAGCAGTAGATACATTATTTTGGGTGTGGTGGGGGGTGGTTTATAATGTTTCAGGCATCAAGTTCCTTATATGTGAATATATACAGTTGAAGATTTGTGATGTTCTTCCATTTTTATGAAGAATGTGCTTGAGCATTATGATACATTCTCATTATTCACAGTGGTTCAATATAGCACTGACTCCCTCTGGTCAGGGGCATATCAGATTTTTTTCAGGATGGAAAGGTATAATTTAAAAAAGAACCAGTTTCTGATTCCATTTTGTCATTTCCTAGGTGTCCATTCTCTGCCTCTTCTCTCCTCAGCATCTCCACCCCCCCATACATACAGACATACATACATACATTTGGAAAAGACTGGACTAGGTAGAAATGATCTGTATAGTCTTGTTCAATGCCAAAATATTCTGGATAGGTTTAGCATTTGAAATGAATAGAGTGTAACAAAAAATCCCACAAATCCAGGGAAAAGATAATCAGCAGAAAATTCCATGACATACCTGTGAAAATCAAGAAGTTTAGGCTACAGAAGAACATTTGTGGAAATTCTTTGACATCTAACACATGTAAGAATTCATGGCCTCTATTGACAGGAGAACTCCATATAAAAAGGATGGACAATGATTAAGCAACAGTAGGAAGATAAAAAGTTAAAAAGATGAGGAAAAAACTAAAAATGAGAACTGCGTTAGTTTTATATTCTTGCTTTAACAAACTGCCACAAATGTAGTGACTTTAAAAACCACAAATTCATTATCTTGTAGATCTGTAGTTCAGAAGTCTGACATAGGTCTCACTGCGCTGAAATCAAGGTATCAGCAGGGCTGCATTCCTTTCTGGAGGCTCTGGGAGGAGATCTGTTTACTGGAAAAAAATATATGCCTAAACCATTCATCTGCTGACTATGATCTGTGGGCTACCTAAATCTGGCTCACTGCTTGTTTTTGTATGACCTGTGAACCAAGAATAGTTTTTTTGTTTTTAAATGGTTGGGAAAACCAAACAAACAATATTACATGATGTAAACATGAAATTCATATTTTGTTTTGTTTATAAATAAAGTTTTATTGGAACACACCTACACATATATTTACATAATGTAGGTGGTGCTTAAACAGCACTGTTGAGTAATTGCAGCAGATATGCAGATTTGTGGCTGTATTGCTTTGCATTGCTCAGAGCACTACAAATTGCTGTGACAGCTATAATTTGATTTTTCCTCTTGACCTTCAAAGCCTAGAAATTTATGATCTGGCCCTTTACAGGAAAAGTTTGCAACTCTTGCCCTAAACTATAAACTTCAGTGAATAAGATTGGACTTTTCTTTTTATTTCAAGGTACCCAAATTTACTTGCCATTCAATGGTGTACTTACCCCAGCATTTCTTTGGTCCTATATGGACTGATGTTAAAAACAAGTCTATTGTTCTCATATTTAATCATCCAAAATTTCTCTTTTTCATCTCTGTATCTTAAATGAACATATTCATATAAAGATTTTAGAATTTCATTTCCAAAGACAGTTAAATATTGCAGTATTGTAAGAAATAGTAATACTTGACTATTGTATGCCAAAAATCTATGTGCTTATAGAGATAGACATGTACTGTATTAATATGTAAGTTATGTATCAATCAGTTAATCAGCAAAGATTTGTTTGGCAAGTATAGGTGAATTATATAGGGGAAGTGGCTTTGAAATGAGGTTTTGAAGGATGCCTGTGAATTTAAGGTAGATAAGGCTGGGGCTAAGGTAACATCAAGGCAAAGAGAACAAGATTTGTAAAGCTACTAAGCTGTCAATAGGATCACATAGTTGGGAAATGAAAGAAATTCAGTGGCTGAAACACAATTTGGAGAAAAGTGCCTGGAGTTGAGGCAATAAAGAGCTGCTGGCCCAGGCTGAGAAGGCTGTTTTATATGCTACACAAAGCAATTTTCATCTTATAGGCAGTGAGGATCCATTTTAGATTTTTATACTGTAGAGGCAATGTTATCGGATCAGTACTTTAGAATAACGATTCTTAAACTTTTCAAATAGTGCACTCCCTGAATTTTTTTAATGCTATGAATATACCATCATGACATATTGGGTTATACCCCGTATGTCCTATTTATAACAAAATTTTCCTTGAGGGAGGATATATAGACAATCCCCCTAATTATCCCAGGAACTTAAATGGTATGTAAACTTTTGTGAGCAAAAGTTTTTGTAAACTGAAATAATGTTAAGATTTTAAAAGATTAAGAAATTACCTATAAGGTAAAAAAGTAATCTGTCCGGCCTCACCTGGGTACACAGAATTACTTTAAGACCAAACATAATATATATGTTTGTGCACTGCACCAGTTTTATATATGGCTTATAAAAACTTTATAAAAACTTGAGATAGACGTTTAGTTATGGACCACTTGAACACATTTGGATTTTCTTTTCTTAGATATTTAAAAAACAATGTTTAATGCTTAGCATTTCTTCAAATAAAATTAGTGTATTTATTTTGAATGCCTGTAAAGAATTTGTCTATATATCTCACTTTAAACATTGATTTAGATATGTAATAAAAATAGTTTTCCACGTAATGTTGTCTCACGTTTATATGGACCTTTATATTTGCCACATTATTTTCATAAAAATGATCTCATTTCATTCTTATAATAATCTCTGTGATATATATAAAAGAGTTCTTTACTCCATTTTATAGGTTTGAAGTCTATATCTCAGATGGATGATCTGAACATACTCTTCCCTGTAGAGGAAAGTGAGCATGCTCTGTGATCAGATAGATTTGCATTCAAATCTCTGCCCTTGTCTTTGTTAACTGTGTGTGCTTGGAAAAGTCACTTTATCATTAGGAAACTCAGTTTTCCCAGTTGGAGTTAATCGTACTTGTCCCACGGAATGTTAGGTGCATTTCCTTCTGATAATACATGTGACATGCAAAGCATAGTAAATGGGAACTGCTGATATGATTATTATTGCTAATATTAATCATCATTATTAATAAGGGTCCAACACCCATTATTCACATTTTCAAAACCCCAAAGTTCCAAAAAAAAAAGTTCTGCAAAATAAATTTTTCCCCAAGTTTTTCATAAACTCAATTGAGGCAAAACCGTATTTAAAATGACACGGGACTATTTATGTAGTGTTTACTTTTCTAGTCATTGTCAACAGTGGTAAGATTTTGCTATGAAGTATTTACGTGCTGCCCTTACATTCCTCCAGGATTGTTTTGTAATTACAGTAGATGGGACATATTACCTCTCTGTAATCTAAAAACTGTAAGATACAACTGGCCCAAACATTTTAGGTAAGGACTATTTATATATATTATGATTCTTTTATTTTAATAACAACTTTAGAGAGATACAGTTCACAACCATTAAATTTATTATTTTAAAATGTACAATTCAGTAGTTTTGTAGCATATTCACAAAGGTTTGCAGCCGTCACCACTACATAATTTTAGAATATTTTCATAACCTCAAAAAAGGAACCCTTTACCCATTATCAGTCGTGTCCCATCTCTTCTGCTGTCACTCCCAGCCTAGCATAACTGTTAATTTGTTTTCTATCTCTATAAATTTTCTCATTCTGGACATTTCATATAAAAAGAACAACAGGAATGATGTACTAATTGGACTTTTGTGACTGGCTTCTTTCACTTAGCATAATGTTTCAAGGTTCATCCATGGTGTCACACATATCAATATTTCATTCCTTTTTATGGTGGAATAATATTCCATTGTATGGTTATATCACATTTTATTTATCTATTCATCATGGATTGTTTCCACTTTTTGTCCATAAGAATAATGCCACTAAGAACATTCATGTACAAGTTTTTATGTGGACATTTGTTTTCATTTCTCTTGGGTAGATACCTAGGAGTGGAATTGCTGGGTCATGTGGTTACTCTGTGGTTTTGGAGGAAACTGCCAAACTGTTTTTTAGATGGCTGTGCACCATTTTACTTTTCCACCAGCAGTGTATTAAAGATTCTAATTTCTCTACATCTTCACTAACACATCTTGTTTTATTGTCTTTCTAGTGAAGTGGTATTTCATTGTGGTTTTGATTAGAATTTCCCTGACTAATGAAATTTACTATGTTTTCATGTGCTTATTGGCAATTTGTTTTTATTCCTTGAAGAAATCTCTATTTAAATCCTTTGCCCTTCTAAATATTGGATTATTTGCATTTTTCCTATTGAGTTGTAAGAGTTCTTCATTATTCTGGGTATAAAACCCATATCAGGTATATGATTTGCAGACCTTTTCTCCTATTCTATGGCTTGTCTTTTAACTTTTTTGGTCATGTACTTTGGAGCACAAACGTTTTTCTTTATTCTGATGAAGTCCAATGTACCTATTTTTTCTTCTGTTGCTTGTATGTTTGGTCTTATATCTAAGAAACTTTTGCCTAACCCAAGATTATGAAGTTTTACTCCTCTGTTTTCTTCTAAAGTTTACATAATTTCAATATCCACCACTAGGTCTGTGATTCATTTAAGTTAATTTTTGTGTATGGTATGAAGCAGAGATGTTAAGGTTTGGAGCTGATGGCCAAGAAAGAATTCTTGAGACATCTTTGGTCCAAAAACGTGGTTTTATTCAAGCACAGGGATAGGAGCCGTGGCAGAAGTAGCTGCATTGGGGTCCTAAGGAGTGGCTGATTCTACCCCAGCTTTCAAGTTGGGAGGGGATTAGGGATAGTGTTAAGTCTCTAAAGAATTTTGGAAGCAAGGTTTCCAGGACCTTCAGGGGACTAGCTATTGTTGGGAAAAAGTCATTTATTATTGTCTTCTGGTGGGTCATATGCTTGGGGGATGATTGCCAACATGTATCTTGGGGGGTGGGTAGAGATAAAGGAAGTTTCCAAAGGAATTTTTATATGTTAAAGTAGACTTACAGGATCCTAGGGGTCTGGCTGAGATTGCCTTTTACCCTTAGCCAAGTATTAACATCGAGGCAGTTGGGTCCCTAGAGGAATGTCACTCTGCCTGTTTTAATGACTTGGCAGTGGGCTGTAGGTAGTAAGGAAATTTAATTTTTCTTTTTGCCTTTGTTTCCTACATCAGACTTCAATTTTATTCTTTTGCAGCACCATTTTTAAAAGACTATGCTTTCATGTTATTGTGCTTGAGCTGGATTTTTATCACTATTTAAAAACAACCTAAAGGTTCCAAGTTTTTTTTTAGTATGATTAGAATTAGTGAAACTTTGTTCCCAAATGCTTGGGGTTAAATTTTGGGTTGGTGTTATTATTTTGAGACAGTGGTTTGGAACCATTTAAACTTGATACTCTTATCTATATAAGAGCAACTGCAATATAAAACTAGAAGTAACTTCGGTACCTGACACATAATAGGTATTCAGTAAATATTTGCCAAACAAAAATGAATAAATCATGTATTATTTGATTATTTCCTTTGTTGCTTTTTAATGGGGATTTAGTTTAGAAAGTAACATATTTAAACAATTGTGGTTAAATAAATACAATTGTTTTTATAGGCTGACCCTGTACAAATTGCATTAACAGAGAACAAATTCAAATTGGTCTCCTCATACTCAACTCTAAAATATAGTGAACACATCTCTAACTACTTTTCAGATAATCACTATACAATGAACCATTCTTAAAGTGTGATCTGCAGAAATAATGTTACTATTTATAACAGTGGAAAGGGGGTCTTTAATTAAATAAATTTCAGACACATTGGGTCAAGTAAATTTAAATAGGCTTTTCTATTACAGGATTTCTCCGAGCCTTGTTTTTGAAGGTGTGCCTTGTGAAAAAGGGGCATGATATGCAACATTTTCTGAGTATATTTGACCAGAGAAACTTAATTCGATTGAATGTATAACAGACTTAGCAAACCAAGAAACACCTCTTGGAAAATGCTACCACAGTGATTTTATTTTGTAGGTATTAGGGCACTGGAGGTCATCCATTTATAATGTTTCCATATACTCTACTTTGAATTCCAGTAAGAAAAAGCAACCGGGAGCATTGTTATTGGTATCTGGAATTGAATTTGCCAGGAATGCAAGCACAGCTTCCTCAGTAAAGATCTTGCCTTTGGAAATATCTTACCCATTGGCAGCTCTCCAGAGTTCAAACTTGGCAGCATCAAGGACACAACACAAGGTGTGTTTATTTGATTTAACATTTGGCAAAAGGTGTTCTGACTTGTGGTTTGTTTTCTTTCACTTGTTTTTCTTGTTTTGGTTTGTTTGCTTCTGGCAATGAACTTGAGTTTGGAATGTAGTTCTTTCTTATGGAAGGCAGTATTACAATGGGGGAATGATTTTACTTATATTTATTTTGTGGTATTTGGGCAAATCCAAGTAGATAAAGCAAGATCCATAGAGCTATAAATTTATTTCTGATTTAGTTTTTAAATCGGTACTATTAATTTTCTATTAGGATTTGTTTCTACTTTAAATACTTGATTTCTATTGTGTTTGATACACTATGATACTTTGGTACGTTACAATATTTTGGTAGTTCTATATGAATTGTAATCAATGTCTCTGTATAGTAAGTAATGAACAGATTAAGATCATCATAAAATGCCATTCAATGTCATTTTTAATCTTTCTTGATTAATTGGTATACCTGCATTTCACCTGTTTTGTGGGAAGAAGAAATATGTTATACAATCAAAGAATATGGGCCCCCACTATATCTCTGACCTTATCTTCTGCTGCCCTCTTCCATCTCTTCCTCTGCTCACAACTTTTAAGTGGCTCTCTGTTTCACTCAAGATAAAAGCTAAAGCTCTTAAACTGGTCTATATGTCTCTGCAAGGGATGGTTCCTGTTACTGCTCTAATCTCATCTCTAATCACGCACTTGCTCAGCCATATTGGTTCCTTTGTTGTTCTTTGAACATGCCGGGCATGTTCCCATCTCAGGGTTTTTATACTATTGTCTCTACTGAGTTGCTGTTCCCTAGATATCTTCATAGCCCATTTATTTACTTTCCTTTGGGTCTTTATTAAAAGATCGCCGTCTAAATGAGATCTAACCTGTTCACCATCCAAATATCCCTGCTCTATACTTTCTACTTAGCATTTATCACTATATAATAAACTGTATATTTTATACTTATTTGTCTTGCTTATTGTCATTATCCTTCACAAGAATATAATTTCCTATGAGGGTAGGTGTTTTTGTTTGCTCTGGTTTACTCTATCTTTAGTAACTAGAGTAGTTTTTGGTCCTTGATGAACAAATGAATGAATGACCAGTTAATTTAGCAAACATCGTAAGTGTCTCACTTACCATGAGTGAGGCACTATGCTAATTGGTGATCCTACATGTGGTGTCCAAATGGAGTGTCTCTTCATCGGTTGGGTGGGCGATGTTTGGGTGGAAGCAGTGGCGCAGGATGTGAAAAAATTCACCTGAAACAGAACATGGAGGCAGAAGTTTATTGAATATACCGCAAGGGAGAGGTGGGCAGAGCAGCAGAAGAGAGGCTGTTTGCAGCAAGGTGGTAGTACTTTTAAAGGGGCAAGGTGAGGAGGTATACCCTCTTGTGGAATTCTCCCTCCTTTTTGGTATCCGTCCCTAATTGTAAGTAGTCCGTTGGTCAGTTAGGGCCTATGGATATTTTGAGGTGTGTCTCCTGATGGGCCTTTATATATTCCATTGCTCAAGTCTGTTTGCTTAAAAACTGCCTCTGCAATACAGGGATGAAATACACAGTTCCTGCCCTCAGAAGTACTGTTTGAAGGGAGATGGATGGTTACAACACCATCTTACTATAGTGTTGTGTTGTGATGAGAGTATGAATACAAAGCTATCATCACTTGGAGAAACAACATTTGAATCAGACTGTGTTGGGCTCATGGAAGGCTTCTTGAGAAAGGTAACCTTTTTTTTTTTTTTATCAGACAGAATAGCCTAGGTTATGCTGTAGGAACAAACAAGCCCAATTCACAGTGTCTTAACACAACAAATGTTTATTTCTCACAGAGACTACATGTCCAAAATGTGTTGGTAGGAAAGCTCATGTACTTCCATGATCCAGACGCAGCAATGGGAAGAGAGTGACTAATTATGCACTGGCATTTAGAGTTTTATTGGTCAAAACAAATTTCAAAAGGGGGACTGTAAAGTGTGATATTGTCTCTACCCAGAGGGAGAGGAAAATTGGAAGATATGTGAATAGAATTAATGACTGCTATACCTTTTTACTGATTTAAAGGTGTATAAGTTATCCAGGTAAAGAAGTATTTGAAAGTATTTCAGAGAAAGGAAGAGCATGGGCAAAGGCAGTAAGCTGTTATACAGTGTGATAATTTCAGGGAACTGTGTGAAATTCAGAGTAGTTAGAGGGCAGTGTTGGTGTGGGATAAAGATAGGTTAAACAGATTGAGGGGAGAAGAGGGGTTAGATTATACCAAACTATGGAATTAGAGCTCCATCCTAAAGGACATTAGGAAACACTGAATGATATAATATACTTCAGGGAAATTTCTTGATTAAACTTAATTTATGAAAGAGTATTCTAGAAGTAGAATGAGGGATGGTTTGAGGGGAGCAAGACCAGAGACGGTAAGACCAATTATGATACTAATGCGGTAATGCTGGTGAGACTGCAGATGAAGACAATGACAGAGAAAATGATAAAGGAGTGGAACAAAGGCTAAAAAGGCAGGACAAGTGTACACATGGAGGTGGACTCCAGGGCACCGAGGGAGCCATGGTGGAGGACAGGACACTTCATCCACTGAGATCATAGTAGAGGTAATGGAAGGAACAGTGTTCCTGCCGTAGCATGTGTGTGTGGATTTATGTGTGTTTGATGTGTGTATATGTTGGTGTGTGAGAAAGTGAGTTAGAGTAAGCTTGCGAGTGAGCGATTCTTACCTAGTGATCTGTATTTTCTTTGTGACTTGGGAAACCAACTCATATGCCTAGAATAAAATGAAGGTGGGTAGAAGACTTCAGGAAAGTCCTGCAAGTTGTAATGGCTACTGAGTCAAATGGGACATACAGCCAACTTGGGCCAGAGAGATTGCTGGGAAGTATTATGCACTTGTAAAAAAATCAGATTATACATTTTACTGCAAAAATTGCTTTGGGAAGCTCAGTTGCTTTTTCTTTAAATTGCTTAGAGTTCAGTAATAATTAAAAAATATATATGTGAAAAGACTTTTGTGTATGCTGCTTCCATTAGAGGGACTCATGAGATATAATCTAGCTCCAGCCCCCAAATTTTGGTTAATGTGATAATAAGGATGCAATTATTTCTCAACAGAGGGAATACAAATTACTAAAACTAGTGAATTAGTTATCTAGTGCTTTTATAAAATCATTCTTTTATGATATACTTTCAAATAAAGTAGTATAATATGACAGCAAAGTTTAATTTTTGAAAAGAAGATAAATGATTGGAATACTTGTGATATTTTTCTTAAAGGTTTTAGAAGACATTGCTTGGAATGTTCTATAATTTAAAAAATATTCTAAAATCATGTTTATTGTTTGCCATTGTGTATTAGACCCATGTCAAAATACTTGGGATGCTACATTAATTATTGCAAATTAAAGTTTTGAGACCTTGATGACAGCATCAGTTTTATCTAATATCAGACTACTTTCCTAGAGAACCATACTGACTTGCTCAATGTATGTGGTGAGAATATAGGTACATATGGATATAGATATATAAATTTTATATTTGTAAACTTAGTAAAACTTTGTACAACTCTTGAGGAGAGAATAACAAAAAAATTGATGGGAATGTTGACCTGAGAAGATTCTTTTCTTAGATTGGAGGGTAATTTGGAACTCTTGACAAAGATTAGAGACAACAGTTATTAGTTTTAAAACTGGGGGCTAGTGTTTAAGCCTGTTTGTTTGTTTGTTTGTTTGTTTGTTTGTTTGTTTAGAAGCCTACCATTTTACAAAGTATTTTTGAGTACTGATTACGTGCATATACTGTAAGCATGAAAGTGGTACTCTCTTAATCCAGAATTTCTAATACTTACTGATAATAAAAGAGTATATGTAATTCGGCATCTTAAAAGTTAATCCAAAGATACTTTTGTTGAAGCCACTTAGCTGATAATAGAAGATAGTTAGGAGACCAAATAGTAGCAGAAAAGTGTACAATTTATATGTAATTAAGTTAATACAGACATAGTATATTCTGAGGTCATTCTTACACTCTAAGAACCTTAACTATAAAGGAGCTCATTTACTTTTTAAATGAATGTGAGGTCATCAAGTTCGGGTTGTTTTTTTGTTTATAAAAACCGTTTGGCCTGTGTGGTACCTCAACAGTGAGTAACTGATTAAACCAGCATGACGTAATGATACTAATAACATTTAATGAACACTTACTATGTAAGAAGTACCATATTAAGTACTTTATATATTTAGCTATTTAATTTAGTGCTCACAGTAGCAGTATGGTATAGGTATTCTTACAGTGCTCATTTTAAAAATGGTAAATGAGCTTAGCCTGATAAACAACTAAAAAGTGATAGAACCAGAAAGGAAATTAATTAAAATAGAGAAGAGTTAACCCACCCTTTATCAGACTCATATTCCTGTAAGAGATAGAGAATTTATAGTAGTATTTTAAAACTCAAAGCGTTTTTAATTGTTTATGACTAACCATAAAATATGGATGATTTAACTTAATGTAACTGTCTTCTGAAAAATATTTACTCAAAAACATGTATTGAGTGTCTACTGTGTGCCACAGTTTTCTAATTGTTTTGGATTCTTTGTATATAAAAACAAAGATCCCTACTCTTGTGGTACTTTGTTCCAGTGGATGGAATTCAGAAAATAAATAGAGTAAATTTAATATGAAAAAGCCTTTTTAACATTTTTAAATAGTTGATAGATCTAAGGTAAAACAACTTTTTGTTGCAACACTGGTAATCTAATTGTTCACATCATTTTGTACTGCCTACATCAAATCATGAAAAGGATAAAATATTGATTGATATTAAAATGGTCATTTATTTTAAATAATTAATTCGAGATTAAACATTATTGACCGTTATTTTGAAGACATCTCTCCCTCACCTCCCTCCTCATACGCTTGAAGATGCAGCATTCCAAGAAAGCAATTAAATGTCATTTGTCGTTTGTAAAAAGACTTTGTTTTGTGTAATTACAGACCTGGGTGGTCTGTGGCTAAAATGGAATGAAAGTGAAGTTAAAAAAAAAGTCTTCGGACGTATTTTCCCTATGAAGGACACATTTAAGTATAGTCTTAGCACCTTAAGATAACAGGAAATGCTTATGATTGAATATTCAGTTTTGTTCTTTTTGTTCAGCTATATCAGTGTGTCTTTATGTGTGTATGAGAAAAAGAGGAAGGGAGAGAATAAATATGAGAATGAATTATGCCAGGGCTTCCTAGGTGCCTTTGTTACAGCAGCTTTTCAGAATCCTACCGCTGTAATTCCAGGAATTGACTAAATGTTTACATATATTGTTAAAGTAGAGGACGCTATTTCTCTCTGTCTTGGGTTTCTTCTACTTTCCCTTAAGCAGTCTTAGTATTGCTATACAAGATATACCTTTATGTATGCATCTCCAGTAGACCACTCTGCACCGCTCTATTTGGTAGGCCATCTTTCATTAGTTCTCTCTTCCGAATGCTTTAAGGAGTTAAATAATGGATACGGTTTATGGACTTCATTATTGAAGTAGTAATGATGTGGTACAGTGGAAAATTAAAATGTTCAATCACAAGGTCATTAACAAAGAATGAAAAATAATTAAGGGCAAAAGAAGAAAGATGGTTTTAAGATAAAATCCAAACTCAACTATAAGAAGACCACTGTGTTGAGAGAGACTTTGGAAAGATTTTTGCAGAGGATATATTCTGTATTAAAAGAAAAGTCCAGTTCTGTTAGCAACTAGATTTTTGTATAGAAGAGATAACATGAAAGTCTTTGGCACAGGCTGTAAAAAGGTTTTGGAAAAAGTAGAGGTAACAAAAATGACAAATGTACTTAAAAAATGAACAATAAGGAATATGATGCATTAAGGAGAAATATGATCCCATCAGAAATTATGATTATGACCAATAAATGTGAAAAAGTTTGAGAACATTTTTTTCTTTATTAATTGCTTTAGGCACTTTATTCATAGACTAAGAGTTGCTTACTTTCATGAAATCCTGTTTTCTGATCTGAGCTAAACAGGACAAGTTTAAAGGCAGGGGCTCAGAGGAGTTCATAGCCTTTTTACTACATTCATTTTTAAATGGCTTATTTGAAAGAGGATGTCCTAGTTTATGATTTTCATTTTTTTTCCCTTTTAGAAAGAGGCAGATGGTATGAAAACTGGACTCCCTTATTTAAAGGGAATGTTGATATTTATAACCAAGCTTATCTCCAGCAAGATTTGTTTTTTGCAGCTGTTCCAGGTTGGAAAAAATATTATATTAAAGCCCTGGCTTGTTTTTCTTTCCATATTTGGGAGGGGGAATCTTCAGAATGTGAAAAAGTGATGTTTGATTTTAAATATGAATGCAATGTAAACTGTGATTTTTTCCTTCTATATGTGAATTTTCTGTTTGTATGCTGTGATGATATTACTCTTTTTGTTTCACTGATCTATTTCCTAGATACATCACACTTGAAAAATAATTTACTCATCATTTTCATATCATCAAAGTATTCTAGGAAGTGTAGTAGATTTTTATTAAGAGTTAGCCTATTTTATTAAACAAACCATTTTCTAATTTTCTATTTTGATATTTTAGTCATTTTCTTTCTGCCCAGAGCATCTTTTTCACTGGGAAATTAAGGTGTTTTGGGTTTTTTTTTTTTTAATAGTTATGTTGTTTAACATCAGATATATATTTTTAATTTTCTATTCTTTGATTCTATTTTTAATAGAAGCTGCTGGACATTTCTGTGGATATAGTTTAGTAATGTTTTTTTATAATTTAATTGAAAGTTAATTTTATTTTAAACTTAATACATGGAGCTGTCTGCTTGGGCTCATGATAACACTAGAATGAATATCTATGCTTGTACGCACATGAAGTCTTTGTACATATTTGTTCTGTATATGCAACCTCACATATACAGTTTTCATAAAGAACGGTGTTTTTGTAGTAAATATATTGATTATTGTGAATAAATGTGATTACTGATTTATGTAGAGATAATTTACACAGCTTGCTTGTCAGATTAAAGCAAGCCCCACTATTCATCTTCTTGAATATGAAATTTTATGCAAATTATGATTGTCAGACTTGTATATATTTTCTTTTAATAATTGAAACCAAAACTCTTATTTCAAAGTTTTTATGGCTTGGGACACCTGGGTGGCTCAGTTGGTTAAGCCTTGGACTCTTGATTTGGGCTCAGGTCATGACCTCAGGGTGCTGGGTTAGAGCCCTGTGCAGGGGTCTGCACTCAGCACAGAATCTGCTTGTCCCTCTCCCTTTGCTCCTCCACCCTCACCCCCCTCCCCAGTCATGCTCTCTCTCTCTCTCAAATAAATAAATAAATAAAATCTTAAAAGAAAAAAAGTTTTTATTACCTGTCTTTCAGCACGTATAGTTAAACTATTTATTTTAACATCATGAAGACTAGCAAATTATTAAGTCTTTGAAATAAACCATTACTGGTGCAAACAATTTATTTCCAGAGAGCATCCGTTTTCTGAGTAAACCCTTTAAACTTCAATCTTTAATTCACAAAATTATCTCTGTTTTTAATTAAATAGAACATGAATACCTTTTTTTTTTTTAAAGATTGTATTTATTTATTTGACAGAGAGAGAGACAGCCAGCGAGAGAGGGAACACAAGCAGGGGGAGTGGGAGAGGAAGAAGCAGGCTCATAGCAGAGGAGCCTGATGCGGGGCTCGATCCCATAACGCCGGGATCACGCCCTGAGTTGAAGGCAGACGCTTAATGACTGAGCCACCCAGGCGCCCATAGAACATGAATACCTTTACTTGATTTTATCAGTTCAGTTTATTCCACATCTTTTATTATTCCCTTAGTCTTTATAATGATACTCAGAGTTAAAAGTGTTAAGTGAAGGCTATGGGAGTTCTTTGTTTGTTATCACTTCTATCTTTTCATAAGGAATGCTTGTCATGCTAGTATGACAGTTCATTGCACAAATGTCATTCTTTCCTTGCATGAGAGTTTGCCTAAGGTAGGTTTAGTAAAAATTTAAATGCACTTCTCAAAATTAAGAAATAAATGGACATGAAGCACTTAGTGAAGTGTGTTAGCCTTCTATTGCTCTGTCTTCTCACCATGTAACAAAGTAAGTGATTCTACAGAAGGTATGAAACTGCAAGTAAAAATCATGCACCTCACTATTCCTGGTTTTCTTGTTATTGCTGCATGTTCCCAATGGATACCTATATGAGTGGGCATTTAAGGACCGTGTGACTGGTGTTGTCTATATTCATTTTCTACTTCTTGAGCCAGGAGATCCAAAGTATGTTTTTCAAATTATTTGAAAATAATAAACATGAGAAGATGTTTTTTCAATCAGCACCTTACATATCTGAATGACATATAAGTGCAGATACAAAGATCTGGGGCAGAAATAAAATGAACTCTTTTATTATATGACATGGCTGAAGGAGATGCTATGTTTATTCATATAAATATAGAAGTAACAGTGTATAAAATAAAATGAAATAAAACATATTTATAAACTGTTAAAATAATTGAATTTTTTAATTCAGAAAACATTTATATATTTCCTGTGCTTGTGGCCTTTCATTATAAACAACAGTGATCATTATTCTATTTGTCCACAGGGGCAAATAGCAAACTGCTAACAATAATCATTCTCTTTTGGAAATATCTTCTAGAGGACCTGATTCAGAGGTAATATTAACTTATCTGAAGGAGGATTTAAATCAACACTGTTGAAAATTGGCCAGTGGGAAAGAGAGAAAACTTGCAGAGTACTAATGCCATTTTATAGTAGAATAAAAATTGATTCTAAAATAGAAACCATAAAATATATGTTAATATGGTGACATTTTTAACTTATTAATAAGAATATAGTTTAGGAAAGGATTTAACATTCTTTTGTCTTTAAAAATAATTACTAGTAATAACCTGCATAGCTATGTTTAACTGATTCAATAATTAGATATCAGATGACCCATTTCCAGGTATATATTAATTAGCTTTCTATTGTTGGATAACAAATTACCATAAACATGGTGACTTAAAGCAACAACCGTTTATTACCTCCCAGTTTTGTAGGTCAGAAGTTCAGTGTGGCCTGGCTGGGTTCTCTGCTCAGGGTCTTACAATCCTGAAATCATACTAGGATGTTTAAGGCTCTGTGGAAGAATCTACTTCTAAACTCATTATAAGTTGTTGGCTGAATTTAGTTTCTTGTGGTTGTAGGACTGAATTCGTCCTTTACTCTTAGCTAACTGACCTCCTTCAGACCACTCATATGTCTTGCCACATGGCCCCATCCAGCAGTGGAGAGTTTCTCAGGCATTAAATCCCTTTCAGTTTGAATCTCTCTAACTTCTCTGACCTCTAAACCAAGATTTAAAGTGCTCTTATTATTAGATAAGTCCCAGTTTGATAATATCCCTATTTTAAAGTCAGCTGATATAGACATTAATTAAATCTGTGAAACTTCTTTTGCCATTTAATGTAACATAATCATAGAAGTTATATTTCATCATATTCACAGATTCCACCTACCCTCAAACTTTGATTTACTATGTGTTCCAAGATCACCTCATTATTTCTGTAGCTAATACTGGGTCTTTCTTGCTTTACCCACTTAACATTTTTGTATTTACATTTGACATAACACTTCCTACATCTCTGCCACTATTATCATAGGTTTTTCTTATCTGGGTTTAGAACAGGATAGACATAGGGAATCCACACACTGAGATTTCTATTTTTGAGAAGCAGCTTGTGAATTTCTAGGCAAAGTTATTCTGGGTCTCTATTGGACATTCAGAACTGTTTTTGAGAAACTGCACTGTATCCCCATTAATTGCAAAAAGCTGTAATATATTTAGGAATTGATGTGACAGAAATATAGCAATGAATTCTCTCATAAGGTCATCAGATAACAGATTTTGAGGTATAGCTTAAGCTTGAGTGCAATACTAGGGGGACATGAGTAAGAGAAAAATGGACAAAAGAAAAATAGTATAAAGAAAGACAAATACAAGGTGGTTACTGAGCTGGCCACAGCTGCATTAGAAAACATAGACATTTTTTAGGCAAGTGGGGAATCTCCAGACATGCTGTACAGAACCAGTTACAGTTGACCCTTGAATAACATGGGTTTGAACTGTGTGTTTAAAATATGTGGGTTTTTTTCAATAAATACAGTATTTTTACTAACTTACTTTATTGTTAAGAATACAGTATATATTGGGGCGCCTGGGTGGCTCAGTCATTAAGCATCTGCCTTCTGCTCAGGGAGTGATCCCAGAGTCCTGGGATCGAGCCCCACACCAGGCTCCTCTGCTGGGAGCCTGCTTCTTCCTCTCCCACTCCCCCTGCTTGTGTTCCCTCTCTCGCTGGCTGTCTCTCGCTCTGTCAAATAAATAAATAAAATCTTAAAAAAAAAAGAATATAGTATATAATACATATACAAAATATGTGTTAATTGACTGTTTATACTGTTTATATTATCGGCAAGACTTCCATTCAACAGTGAACTATTAGTAGTTAAGTTTTGGGGGAATTAAAAGTCATACGTGGATTTTTGTGTGGATTGGCACCCCTAATCCCTATGTTGTTCAAAGCTCATCGTAGCTGAACCGAGGAAGAGAAAGAAATTTATTTGCCTGCATCTTCCTATCTTTTGTTTCTCATTGCTCAAATCTCATCTCATGGCATGTTACTGTCCTCGTACTTTTCAGATTGTTGTTGGGGAAGTCAGATCTCACCCTGTGTGCTCTGGGGCTTCATTAGAATCTTGGAAGTGGGGGAGGAGCCACGCTTCCTGTGGGGGTAGGAGTAGGTATTCCTGTGACTGTGGAGGTGTTAGTGGAATCTGTGCTTTTACCTTCACACCCAGAGAACCCAAGACAGACAGAGGTATTAGAAGATGAATTGAAGGTAATGGCTGGTGTTTACCACTGGGCAAGGACTGAGGCTATAGTAGGCAGTGAATCTGGGGAAGTGCATCAATTGGGTCTCACATAGGATGATTTATAGCATTTGCATCTGGATAACTTCTTTAAAGATTCTTTATCATGTATAAATGTGCCTTTGATGGTATCTAGGCCACAGTTTGAACTCATTGAGTGTTTGTAAAGTTCAATTTTTAGGTAATATAATCGCCTTGGTTCTTAGAGTCTCTTCAAAATTTGGATTTTTTTTTATTGACAGGGAAATACTTCAATCATAATTAACTGAGAATCAATAGATATCATTCCTTCGGACACCTTTGTTAACCGAGTCTTAGAGTTGTACTGAAAAGCATTGATCTTATGGATGTGTTGCTTTTCATATGTGAGTATTCAACCAGGTCAGTATTCTTTACTGGTGTAGACAAAAGCCAGTTGTCTCAATTTCACACGATTATGGCTGAATTCAGATTAGAATTGCATTAGAAATATTAGAAAAATATTTTCTTATTGTCATTTATTTTGTTGTCATTTTTAGCCAGACCAGGGTAGGGTGGAATCCAGGTTCTCTGATAAGGCTAGTTGAACTGTCCAAAGAACTCAGACTAGGATAAAACATAAACAGACCCCTAAGCACATCAAAATTCAATTGTTGAAAACAGGGGTAAAAGAAATAGAAAATAGTCAAAGAGGAGATGTAAATGAAATAAAGAAAAAAGATAAATTTGAAGAATGTTCTTCAATACTCTGCCAACCAGAAGACAAACGAGTGACATCTTTCAGGTACTGAAAGAAAATAGAATTCTATACCCAGCAAAAATATTCTTCAAACATGAAAGACAAAACAAATAATTTTGTATCATAAAAAAACTGCTGAGACAATTTGTTGCCAAAAACTTGCACTGCAAGAAATGTTAAAGGATGTTCTTTAGAAAAAGGAAAATGAAACATCAATCTATACAATGAATAAAGAGAACTGGAAATAGTAAATATGTTGGTAAATATGAAAAACATTTTTCTCATTTTTAAAAATTTAAAAAATATACTTGATTGTTTAAAGCAAATATCTTGGCTACAGCTTATTTATTATACATGTAGATGTAACATGTGTCATAATAATGGCCCAAAGGATTGGGGAAAGGGAATGGAAATTTACTGTTGTAAAGCTTTATGTAATATGTAATATAGTAGCAGATTATTTGAAAAATAGACTGTGATAAGCAATATATGGACATTATAAATTCTAGAGTGACCACAAAAATGCAAAACAAAGAGGAATAACTACAAATTAAAGGGAAGATAGAATAGAATACTAAAATATGTTCAATTAAATGCAAAGCAGCAGGTAAAGAAGCACAAAGAAGAGAATAGATGGAACAAATAGAAAATAAATTACATGATAGTGGATATAAACACAAACATAATTCCATTGAATAAAGTGATCTTCACACTCTTTATTTATTTATTTATTTATTTATTTATTTATTTATTTATTTATAAAAAGATTTGTTTATTTATTTGAGGGGGGAAAGGCAGAGGGAGAGAGAAACTCAAGCAGACTCTGTGCTGAGTGTGCAGCTTGATGCAGGGCTCAATCTCACGACACTGTAATCGTGACCTGAGCCAAAACCAAGAGTCGGTTGCTTAACCAACTATGCCACCCAGGTGTCCCTTAACACTCCATTTAAACCAAATATTTTCGGGTTGGGTAAAAAAGCAAGACCCAACTGTATGCTATTTACAGATCCAATTAAATACCTCTGTGCAAGCACTCTCAGTTGTATCTGTCTTCCTTGTTTCTACCAGATAACCAACAAATTTGATATTTTGATGTTTATTATTAAGAAGCATGAAAATATATATTATATATACTATGTATTTTCCCTAAATAGTATCAGCTATTGATTTGAATGTTTTATTTATTTATTTCTTAGAGAGAGAGAGCACAAGCAGGGGGAGGGGCCATGGGAGAGGGAGTAGACTCTCCACTGAGCAGGGTGCCCTGCCTGGGGCTTGATCCCAGGACCTGAGCCAAAGCAGATGTCTAACTGACTGAGCCACCAAGGCACCCCTTGAATGTTTTAAAATATTATGTAAATGTATTAACAGGTGTGTCATTGTCCACAGATTTTTTTTAAAGATTATGTATTCATTTTTTTTAGAGAGAAAGAGAGAGTGAATGGGGGGAGGAGCAGAGGGGGAGGGAGAGGTAGGGAGAAAGAATCCCAGGCAGAAACTGTGTTGAATGCAGAGCCCCAGCCAGAATAGATCCCACAACCTGAGCCAAAACCAAGAGTGGGGTGCTCAACTGACTGAGCCACCCAGGTGTACCCTTCACTGCCCACACATTTTAACTGCATTATATTTCATTGATGAATGAATTGTGGTGTGCATATAGGACTTTGGGCTTTTTTTCAATTTTTTAAAATTTTTGTGTTATTAAATAGCCTTGTTTGTGTTTTGTTCACATAGAGGATTGTTTCTCTAATTCATATAACCAGCAGTGAATTTGATGGTTCTGGTATATACATATCTTAGATTTTACTAAATATTGCTGTAGCACTTCCCAAATGCACATTAATTACTGCTATTATTTTATTTTAATAATCTATTCTCTTAAAAAAGTTCTTTAAGAGGTCTTGCATATATTTTATAGGTATTCATAGTATTTATAGATATTTAAAATTTTTTATTGTATAGTAATAATGATTTTTGTATATAGACTTTATAAATTGTAACTTTGCTGAGCTCTTATAAAGAATCTTGTACAGATTCTAATAATTTGCCTGTAGTTTTTCTCTGCCCATCCCCAGTCATATTATTTGTGAATAGTAACTTTTTTTTTTTCTTTCAATCCCTATGTCCTGTCTCCCTCTTGTCTCACTATATTACCTGGATTTCTCATTACAGTGATTATCTTTGTCTTGTTCATGATTTTCACTATTAAGGATAATCTTTTCTTTCTCTGTTTGCTTCCTGTCAACACAGTAAGAAGGTTCTTTTCTATTGCGATTTCCTTCCTTTCTCTTTTTCTCCTTTCTATCCTCCCTCCCTCCCTTCTTTTCTTCTTTCACTCTTTAAGAATCAATGGATATTGAATATAACTTTTTTTCCTCTATCTGTTGAGGATTTCCAAATTTTTCACCTTAAATCAGTTAACATGGAGAATATTACTAGCGCATTATCTAGTGTTAAACTATCCTTCCATTTTTGTTATTAGCCCAGCTTTATTGTGGTAAATTTTGTTATTATGATTATACATATTGTATTTATTTTCTAATATTATATTTAGGATTTTTATCTCTCTCTTTGTGAGTTTGGCCTATGATTTCTCATTCTTATAATGTCCCTGGTGTCATTGTAAGGGTTTGTTAGCTTCATGAAATGCGTTGAAAAGTGGTGTACCTATTTGTATTTTTCAAAATTGCTTATCATTTTATGGGTCTGATATAGCTTGTTTAAGTGGATTATCTGTCTCTTGAATGGTTAATAGAATTTACCTCTAAAACGATCCAGTCTTGTTGGTTTTGTTTTGTGTGCCTTTTACTTTTTAAGGGTAGATTTTTAACACTGATTGATTTCTTTAAATGACTTTTGTTCTGTTCAATTTTATGCTATCTCCTTCTTGAAGTGGTATTAGTAAATCTTTTTTCTAAGAAATGATCTTTTATCTTAATTTTTAAATTATTGACAAGAAGATTTTTTACAATATCTTCTTGTTAAATAATAGTAATAGTTGCTGAATTTTTAGCCATGTTCCCTTACGTATTTCTAATAATTTTGTACCTTTTTTCTTGTTCTATCATGACAAGAGTTTGTTCCATGTTCTTATTTTTCAGAAGATCAACTTTTGTCTATGTTGATCATCTCATCTCTTTTGCATCTTTGTTTCATTGTTTATTGCTCTTAGTTTATCACTCCTTGTAATTTGGGGGACTTCACTCCTTTTTTTCCTAGTGCTTACTTTTTAGTTCTTTTTTTTCAGTCTCTTGTCTAATTTCTTTCTTCTAAGTATTATGTTAGCTGAATTCTGTATTTTTTGTAACTTTTCATTGATGTATAATACATAAATTATAAATACATAATAATACATAAAACAACATAACGCAAGAGTGTTAGATGTTCAGTTTTCACAAAATGAACACTCATGTAAGCAGAATCCTGATAATTTCTTGGTAATTTGCAGTTGAAATATTTTAATCTCAGTAATCCATAGCATTGCTGGAATGTAAAGTCTTTTGTTGCTTTTTAACCATTATAAATCTATATCTTCCATATTTTCACTTGATAGCTTTTCTTTAATTATTTCTTTTTTGTGAAACTGAATGCTTTTAGGTCAGCTATCAAGCAATACTTTGACATCTTTTTAAATGAAATGCTTTATAAAAGGCATTACAGGGGCATCTGGGTAGCTCAGTTAGTTGAGCCTCGAACTCTTGGTTTTGGCTCAGGTCGTGATCTCATGGGTCACGGGATAGAGCTCCGTGGTGTGGCTCCACATTCAGCAGGGAGTCTGCCCAGGGATTCTTTCCTTCTGCCCCTGCTCTCTCTCTCTCTTTCTGTCTCTCTCTGGAATAAATGAATACATCTTGAAAAAAAAAAAGCATTATATATTTGATAGAATAGGAATTAAGGAATAGGCAATGGGAAATAAAACCTGGTACAAAGTAGAATTTATGGTTTTTTCATTTGCGTTTTGGTTCGTGTCTGGGGTATTTTTTTCTCTATTGATCCATTGTTATGGAAATATATTAATATGCTTTCAGAGCCATCTGGGTGGCACAGTTGGTTAAGCATCCAACTCTTGGTTTTGGCTCAGGTCATGATCTCACTGTCATGAGATTGAGCCCCACATTGGGCACTCAGTATGGAGTTTGCTAAGACTCTCTCTCCCTTTGCCTCCCACCTCTATCTCCTTCTCTCAAATAAATAGATCCTTTAAAAAGAATAAGCTTACTTTTGTATTTTTGCACTTTTTTCTCTATTTTTATTTGCTTGTTTCTACGTAGTAGAAGTATATTAGTTAATAACCCAGTGCTTTTTTTTTTTTACGCAAGTCTGTGCCTTTATTGGGCAGATGGGCTACTTGAGCGGGATGAAGCAGGACGAGTGGGTGGCCCCAATGCCTGGCCTGCCATGCTTCACGGGCTTGTAGGTGATGAGAGAGGCAGCCAGCGAGAGAGGGAACACAAGGAGGGGGAGTAGGAAAGGAAGAAGCAGGCTCCCAGCGGAAGAGCCTGACATGGGGCTCGATCCCACAACTCCGGGATCACGCACTGAGCCGAAGGCAGACGCTTAACGACTGAGCCACCCAGGCGCCCCAATAACCCAGTGCTTCTCCCCATTAACCTTTTTCTACATTATTTTCTCAGTTCTTAAACTCAATACTTTTTATTGTATTTCTCTGGTAGTATAGTTTGGTGGTTTTAAAAATGAGCAATTTGCATCATTGTTTATAAATATAAGTTTTAATAACACAATCTGTTTGAAAACTACCAGTCTGAGAAATCCTTATATTAGTAAAATGGTAATGATATAATCACATGAGACTTCAATATAATGAATGCATTTAATGCAACTTCTATGAAATTGGATGTATACTAGTTATTTTTATAGTTTTGACACTTACTTACTAATAAAGCTATTTTTTAGTAAGTCATACAGAATTATGAAACTATTAAAAACAAAATAACCATAAAGAGCATTCTGATGGTTGCCTTGAGATGTTTATTTCCCCTTATATACTCAGATTAACTTTACCTCAGTGAACATATCTTTCATTGGTTTTAAAAGATATGTTTAAAAAGTATGTAGTATTATTACTGGGCCTATCCAATTTGTTTGTTTCTACGATTTGTTGCTAGGCATGAAAATAATTATCCTTAACCTGATACGTATGATCATGTACACTAGTTTTTTTTTTTTTTAATTTGAAGGAAATTTAGCAATCATTTAAGAAGGGGAATAGCATGATTTTGTCAAGGTCTTCCAATGTTTTTTTGTTTTGTTTTGTTTTGTTTTTTTAAATACTGGGCTCAACCAAATTTTTATATGTTCTGGTCTGGTATATTAACATTGAATGTTTCTTAGAAATTTCCATGTACCAAACTAGAATTTTCTTTTTTAGTTAGCTTTTCCTAAAGTGGTTAGTCAAAGAGAAGGAGAGAGAAAGAAAGACAAATCTAGGTGGGTTTTTTTGAAGTTTTAAAAACATTTCTATTCTTGAAATATAGTTGACATACAATGTTATATTAGTTTTACTTGCACAATATAGTGATTTGGCAATTCTATACAATATGCAGTACTCACTATGATAAGTGTAGGTACTATCTGTCACCGTATACTGGTATTACAATGCTACTGGCTATATTCCCTATGCTGTACTTTCCTTCCCATGACTTAGTTATTTTATAATTAGAAGTTTGTATTTCTTAATCTCCTTCACCTATTTTGTCTGTACCCCCACCTCCTTTACTCTGCAAGCAACAGTTTGTTCTCTGTATCTATGAGTTGGTTTCTGGTTTTTTTTTTAGGTTTTTGGTTCATTTGTTTTTTTTTTTAAATTCTACATATAAGTGAAATCATATTTTTGCTCTCTCCAGATGGACTTAAGTGACTTTTTCCAGAATGTTTTTGTTGAATTTGAAAACCTAATTACTTGAAATAGGTAATACACATTGAAATGACTAATAATTAGCATAAGTGATAATTGCCATAAATGATAATTGCCACAAACTAAAAGTCAACTTACTGAATGGGAGAAGAAATTTGCCAATGACATACCCAATAAAGGGTTACTATCCAAAATATATAAAGAACTTATACAATTCAACACCCAAAAAACAAGTAAGACATGAACAGACATTTCTCCAAAGAAGACACACAGATGGCCAACAGACATATGAAAAGATGATTAACATCACTCATAATCATGGAAATGCCAATCACAACTACAATGAGATATCACCTCACACCTGTCAGAGTGGCTAAAATAAAAAAACAAGTATTGGCAAGGATGAGGAGAAATAGGAACCCTCTTGCACTGTTGGTGGGAATGAAAACTCATGTAGCCACGGTGGAAAACGTTATGGAAGTTCCTCAAAAAAATAAAAATAGAACTACCCTATGATTCAGTAATTGTACTATTGGATATTTACCAAAAAAATTACAAAAACACTAACTTAAAAGGAGTTTTGCACCCCTATCTTTATAGCAGCATTATTTACGATAGCCAAATTATGGAAGCAGCCCAAGTGTCCATCAATAGATGAATGGATAAAGAAGAAGTGGTACATATATACAATGGAACATTATTCAGTCATAAAAAGGAATGAAATCTTGCCGTTTGCAACAGTATGAATGGAACTGCAGAGTAAAATGCTAAGCAAGATAAGTCAGTCAGGGAAAGAAATACCATATGAGTTCACTCATATGTAGACTTTAAGAAACAAAGCAAGTGAGCAGAGGAAAAAAAGAGAGAGAGAAACCAAAAATCAGACTCTATAAAGCACAAACTGATGGTTACCAGAGGGGCAGTGGTTGGGGGCATGGGTGAAATAGGTGATGGGGATTAAAGAGTACACTTATGACGAGCACTGAGTACTGTATGGAATTGTTGAATCACTATATTATACACCTAAAATAATATAACACCGTATGTTAACTATACTGAAATTAAAAGGCTTAATGAAAAAAAGAAAAAATTGTGAAAACCATCATTTTCAAATTTTAGATTAAGTGATGAATCAATACACATACATGTAATTGCATAATATAAATCTTTATAGGTCTTGAATGTTAGCAATTTGATATATTCAATCTATTTCTTTTTTATGAATACTTATGTATACATTGAAATGACACTTTTAGTTGTCTGTTTAGAATTCCATTAACCCTTATCTTTAAAGAACCTTGATTTTACTCCACTAGCTACTCCTCCCGTATGCAAACATATGCTTCTGAGAAGTAGACCCCATGGCCAACTTTAGGGATAGGCCTAGTTGTTTTAAGAGAAGTCTCATTTTTCTTGCCGTAGAGTGGAGCACATGTCTGTTAAGGCATAAAATAATGTGACTGACATTTGTGGGATATTTAATATTTGATATTACTATTACCCTCAAGTTGGTCTACATTAACATAGGTTAGTTACTTGTTAGATTTAGTTCAAATGGGCTTTTGTCCATTGTTTCCTGGGTGATCTACAAGTTACAAAATCTTAGATATTAACTTTACATTACCAAATATTATACAAAAAAAATGAATATGACAAATTTCATTGATAATAATGTTGATAGGTTTGTCACTGTTGGAGACGAAAGTTACAAATATAAATGTGGAAAGGGCAAAACTACAATAAATTGTGTGGCATTCGATTGGAAATTGGAAGCACTGAGTTCACATCAATACATAATGTTCCCTAGCTCTGTGCATTGACAAGCTTGGAAACGGTATCACTCATTATCAGGGAACATATCAGGGAACATTATCAGGGAAATGGTATCACTCATTATCAGGGAACATATCCTGTCCCCAGATCTTGATGTCTAAATACTATTCCACACTGAAAGGTGAGGGCTCATGGGAGAAATGGGAGATTCCAGGGAAGGATCAGGAAAAGTATAAGATGAACCTTGAATATTTTATTATGTCAGAAAATAGCAAGTGTTTAAAAAATGATGGCATTATGTCAAAAAGATATAAATCACTTGAAGGACCTTTCATTGGCTAAATCCAGGACAATCTGAGCATCAAAATAAACAAATGATATAAATGAATTTTAACCCATTGAATAAAACAGCAATTTATGAGTGTATACTGTTATAAACACAAAAATGAATAAATAGGGAGAAGAAAACACTTTTCATACCATAGAATACCAGCTAATAAGTGTAGAAGGAATGATGAAATTAGAAAATCATCATTTGACGGGCGCCTGGGTGGCTCAGTCGTAAGCGTCTGCTTTCAGCTCTGGGCGTGATCCCGGGGTCCTGGGATCGAGCCCCACATCAGGCTCCTCCACTGGGAGCCTGCTTCTTCCTCTCCCACTCCCCCTGCTTGTGTTCCCTCTCTCGCTGGCTGTCTCTCTCTGTGTCAAATAAATAAATAAAATCTTTTAAAAAAATCATTTGACAACTGTATGAATATGATTAATTCAGCATGAAATATCAATAAATCTTAAACTAGTAGTTGCAAATTTGAGGAAGAACAGGATATTTATATAATTTCAAAGTACCCCCAACCAAATACTTATTAATTACAAAGAGGAAAAGACTAAATTCACAGTGGGGAACTCAGGCAGAGTATCACCTTAATAAAGTGATCAAAGTTAACACTACCAGTTGAAGAAAACATGCAACGAGAAGAAAACAACATTGCTTCTGTGACATTCCTTGAGTTTAGTTAGAAAATAAATGAGATAGAACATCGGAAAAACAAGTCAGTCATTGGGACAGATGAAAATTCAGTTTGGTCATACTCAGAATGATGCTAGATGTATGATCGAAGAAGCCAGGGCTGGGGATATAGGTCCTTGTTACATATATTCAAGGGAATGAGGTACCCAAGGAGAGCTTATGTGGAATGGATGAACTATCGGGAGCACCAGTGTTTAACAGGCAGAGTAAGAGTGCATATGAAGGTGGTCAAGAAGAAATCAAGATGGAAGAGGGGAGACTTGAGGCAATGCTAGCTGGGAAACCAACACCTTAGTTTCAAGACCAAGTACTCAGTAGTGCCACATGTCACAGAGAGATTCTTAAATGAGGACAGGTTGTCCCATAGTACAATCTGATATTGTGGTATCGTCATGCCTGCAGCAAGTATTGCCTAAAATAATCATTTGTTTCCTGAAATGTAAGTTTTCCAGAAGTGAGCCGTTCCTTCCCTCTACTGCAACACCTTATGAAAGACAAAACTAGTTGAGGTACAGTGTGTTGTGAATCGTACTTGTGTACTTTATAGTTAGGGCAAGAGTGTATTGGAGTAGGAGTTGGCCCAGGGCAGTCCTGGTTTATACTTGCTGTCCTGGTGTCACAGAGTTCTCTTTCACTCTCAAAATGTTCTGGCTTGGATGGCAAATTATATGGTCACCCTAATCTAGGTCTCTGTTGGCAGAATATTCCTATCCTATATGAAGCTGGGAGCTAATAAGCATGTCTTTTAGCCAGTTCTTGACATCTTTTATTCATCAACAAGATGCTTATTCACTTCCCTTATAATCCTTCTAAATCAGCTTTCCAATAATCCCTCTATTTCACCAAACATTACATGAAATAGAGGCTTCATGAGATGATAATGTGCAAAATTTGAGAAGTTGGTCAAGTAACATTGGAAATGACATATTCAAGTCCTCTTTAAGAGATCAACAGGCACATGTAGAGACTCAGAAAAGCTTTTCAGTAGACTTCCCAAAGTTGTTAATATATTGTCCTAAAATGACCATATTTGGGGA
Organism: Ursus maritimus; assembly: GCF_017311325.1. NCBI lineage: Eukaryota > Metazoa > Chordata > Mammalia > Carnivora > Ursidae > Ursus > Ursus maritimus. Next base: position 38,928,770 of record NW_024427107.1, on the reverse strand, counting down.
ACTTGGTTCATGTTTGCTTCAATGTAAGATACATGCAAACTAAGAAAAATAAAAGCTGTTAACTTCAAGTAAGTCAAACTTGGTTATTCTGATTTTGTTTGATTTAGAGTGTATCAGAACATTTCATCTACACTGAACACATATATTATTTGGACATTCCCACTGAAATGTGTTTAAACTTGGACTACATAGAAAAAAACGTAGTTTTTGTCCGTAAATCTTTGTCTCTGGTAACTTATTGAAAGCTCTGAATGATAAGAATTCTCTAATGTTACTTGAGAACCAAGGAAAGGGAATTCATATTGAGAAATTATGATAAAATAGATCTATATCTGTTTACTTAGGAATTATAGAGATAAGAATAGATGCCATCTGAGATGTTTGCATCTAGAGCTTATTGTTTTCCCTCATCCTTTAGCCACCAGTTTTTGGTACCATCTGGACAGAATAGAACTTTTTATTATCTATATGATAATTGAAACAATCTTGGGTTTCATATAATTCTTTTAAAATAACCAGTTTAAAGGGATCATAAGTATTGAAATATCAAGGCTTGTGACCTTTAGATCTATAATCCTATTTTCAATTACTCTTTGTCTCATCAGAAAAAAATAGTCTGAAGGTGTATTAGTTAGCTGTCAAAGTAGACATGAAAATGCCTTTTCTCTACCTCAGGATCATTGAAACCAAACATACACTTGCTTCTTCTCATTCCTCTTGACTCAGTAAGCTCTTAGCACGCAGTGGTACATCATGCTTGCCTTATCGGTTTTATGCTAGAATTGTAGATGTCTTTGCTCTTTCAGTATGGTTGGCTATGTGTCTCTTCTTCTGTCAGCACTTTGTAATAGTAAAAACAGCGTCTGCTGTTTTATGTATTTGCTACCACATTATTGTAACCTTAGAAACTTTTTGACAGTACAGTTGACATAATACAATCCTTTATTTGAAAGACAGTATAATTTATGTCACTAATGACTTTTTATTGACAATTAAAAGTTATATCGTGGGCCAATCCTAGTTTAACCTATCTCCTTTTGCAAATATAGTACAAGAAATTAACTGCAGTGCATTTCCCATTTTGCTGAATTTAAACTCTGTAAATGGTAATGATGATTTTTCCACTTCAGAACATGGTCACTTACTTGGTAGAAATTCTCTGCTTCTCAGATTTGAAGTGTTTATTCCTTTGATATTAGTGCAAAGTTTGGAATTTAAAGAATAATAATTCCATGGGACCCTGCTACTGCAGCATCCCCTTCCCCCAGTGATGAGCATTGTTGATGGTACACGCAAGGCGGATTTTTGTCTATTCTGGGCAGTATAAATTTAATGTGTTGTTTTCAAGTATGTCATGTGTCCAGATGCCACAACAATCTGTGCATTAAAAAGGCATTAAAATAAAAGTAAGTAAAATATTTGTGGGTATTTTTTGATGGAGACCAGGGAATTAGTTATCTACAGTTTACGTAGATAAACCAATTCTATGGGGTTTCAGGAAAAACAAGAGCATTGTTTTCTTACAGCAATTATAATTATAAACATTTTATAATGTATATTTATAATACTCCCCTACCCTCTCCACCTACCCTTATCTATTTCTCCCTATTACCTCCTTATATTACCTATTTCTGTTAATGGCATACCATCTCTCTAACCGAATGTTTTGTCAAGTCTGGTCCATGTACCACCTGAGACTGAAAACCCTGGCAGGGAGTTGGTGCTTATTAAAAGTTCAGCTTCGTTGGTCTTTCCCCAACCTTACTGACTGGGTATCTTTGATATTCAGGCCTGGACTTCGTGTCTTAATCACCACTCAAGTTTAAAAGCACCGTTATCTTCAGCTTTTCCTCTGCTTCATACCCCCTTTCTGCTCTTCCCAAATTCTGAAAAGTCAAACACCAAAGTGTCTCTTCCTTTCTACTCGCTGTGTTACTCTCTTAGTAGATTTCCTTTGGAAAGTACCCAGATTTGCTTTAAGCTTGTTAATTATCTTCTAAACTTCTAGCCTTTCTAAACATATTAAAAAGTATCTGATTTGATTACCCCATTGCACAATACCCTCTTATAGTTTCCTGTTGAATTTAGGAAAAGTCTGAAGTTTTAGCCGATTTTTAAAAGCTTCCCCAGTTTTGTCATACTGCCTTATTCAGCCTCCACCGAAGAGGCTGAAGGATCTCACAGTCCCTGCTGAGGCCCTCCATCGACTTCCAGCAGCGCTTCTCAAATGTTAGTGCACAGAATTACCTATAAGCTGGTTAAAAAGAAAAGTAGTGATTCTTAAACATTAATGGCCAAAAAACAAGAACAAAAACGAACAAAAAACCACAAAAAAAGCCCCTGGAGATTCATGGACCTGAGTCCTCGAGCTTTTGATTCAGTAGGACTATGATGGGGGAATCTGCATTTTAATGAGCGTCCCACATAACTCTTGATGGTGTTGGGTGAGCAGCACTTTGACAAACGCTGGCCTAGAGCCTCTAGTCACTCCTGGTGAGTTGGGACCTAACTAGACTCTAGAGATCTGAGTGTGTCTTCTGAGGTGTTCAGTTCCAGCCAGCTGACCCTTAACAGAGGGACTGGGATTTCCTCATTTTACCTAGGCCACAGCTGACTCCTGAAGAAGCCTGAGTACTCAATGCAGTTTTGAGATAACCTAATTCAAGATATTATGCATTCCTGGGGCGCCTGGGTGGCACAGCGGTTGGGCGTCTGCGTTCGGCTCAGGGCGTGATCCCGGCGTTATGGGATCGAGCCCCACATCAGGCTCCTCTGCTATGAGCCTGCTTCTTCCTCTCCCACTCCCCCTGCTTGTGTTCCCTCTCTCACTGGCTGTCTCTATCTCTGTTGAATAAATAAATAAAATCTTTAAAAAAAAAAGATATTATGCATTCCTGTTATCTTTATTTGCTCTCCAAGATGACACATTTAACTATTTGTCTCCACATTTAACACTTATGCCCATGTTATTCTATGGTTTATTTTTATTCTTTTACTGGACCAATCTCTTGCCATTCTCTTCCTTCTATTTTTCTTTATATCCCTCTTGAACCCTATCCATCCTCAAGCACTTCATTGATTATCACTTTTACCTCTTGACATTAATTGAAACCTGATTTTTCTCATAGACACCATTTCCCTAAAGCCTTCTAAGTGGAGACTCTTCTTTCTTTAATTCTCCACATACCTGTGGATCAAAAGTCTGATTGTTATCTTCTTATTTTCTTATTGCTGCTTCTAGTTTGTTTACTTTTCCATGCATATAAAAAACAAAGAAGACAAATGAAACAAGAAACCCAGCTCCTTTGTAGTTGATTCCATTTGACTTAGGAACCTCAGCCTCCTTAGTGCTGTTAAGCGTGGTCACTCCTCCGTCTTCCTAACTTCGAGTCTTTCCTCCTTAGCCCAGATCCTTCAGCCATCCTGGTGCCTTCACTCTCCACATGTGTGATGTTTGCACTATCCTAGCCCTCATTTCCTTAACTTGTCTGCCTTGCTGGTTTCCTATTACTTTAGTCACTCTGGATTATAACCTGCTCCATCTCAGTAATAACATCAATCACTCCATATTCTCTGTTAATAACCTTTAGTTCTCTAGTCAAAGAAATTCTAGTTCTTTTCTTCCCCAAACTTTGGTTATTTGACCTCATGCAAATTTTTAAGTCCGAAAATTGGTTTCCTTTCTGCTTAACTCTACACCCTCTGCTGTCTTCACTTCCTTCTCTAGTTTTAGACGCCATGGCACATCACTTTATCCACTTTATAGAGTATCCTGAACTTTTTTGCCCTGCTGCCTTTCTGTCATGCCTCCCTGGGAAAACCTGAACTTTGCTTAATCCAGCTATCTATCCCTTCCCAAAGCCAGCAGTGAGCAGCTGAGCACTCAGAAAAACAAAAAAACAACAACAACAAAAACCAAAAAAACATGCTATTTTCAATCATGTAGTTTAATGCCACCATGGATTCATGGTTAACAAATTAATTTGGTATCATAGTGTTTCTCATTAATCCTGTTTCCCCTGGACAGCCCTTTCTATTATCCCCCTGCATAAATTTTCCCCAGCATAAATTCCAGCCTCTGCACTCAAATTTCCAAAGTTTCTACCTTCTATTTCACTCTTCGAAGATAATCATGCCTCCTACTTCATCGTGAACGTGGAGTTGCCAGGTGGAACTTTCTTTGCTCTGGACTACCAAACCTCAAAAGTTGCATTACTCTTATCCATCGTTTTTTCCCCTCACTGTTAAAATGAAAGAGGTAGTTTGCTGTGATTATTACTCCAAGTGTGCACTGAATTCTATCCCTTCCTCCCTACTTGATAAGCCCAATCTTTTTTTTTTTTTCTCCTGTCTTTTCACCCCCTCACTTTCTGCTGGCCCCTTCTACTCATTATTTAGACTGACTCCAGTTTCCATCTGCATTCAAAAACAAACGAACCCTCAAGAATAAAACAAAACAAAGTACAACAAAAAAATCTTCCTTAACTTCTCCCTCTCTGAGTAATATCCTATCTCTCCCCTTCCCTTTACTTATTTTGTAATAGATTTGTCTATGCTTTCCACTCTGCTTTCTTACCTCTTATATATTCCTTCGCCCATGGGAAGTAAGCGTTTTAATGAGTGTTTCAGGAAAGAGGCAGGGATCACTATTGTTAAATGATGTTACAAGGGCATGTAAAACTGGTGAACACTCACTCAATTTAGGTCTAAAAGAGCATTGCTTCTTTCACTCAGCACACTGTTTTTGAGATTTTTCACCATTGTTGCCCATTATCAGTATTTATTTATTTATTTATTTATTTATTTATTTATTTATTTATTTTTTGCTGAGTAATATTACACTGGATGAATAAACCACAGTTTATCAGTTCTTCTGTTCAACATGAGGGCTATTTCCAATTTTTGGCTATTATGAATAAAGATACTATGAACATCCTTGTACAAAGCTTTTTTTGTGGGTGTGTGTATTTATCTCTTTTAGGTACATACCTGGGAATGGAATTTCTGGCAGTTAATTTTGTAAGAAATTGCCAGTTTTCCAAAGTGGTTGTGATTTTACACTCCCATCAACAATGTACCAGAATTTCAGTTGCTCCACATCCTCCCAATATTTTGTATAGTAAAGCTTTATTTGAACTATTCTAGTGGGTGTAGTAATATTTTAATTCTTATTTTAATTTCCATTTTGCTGTCTACTAATGCTGTTGAGCTTTTTCATGTGCTTATTTGTCATCTGTATATCTTCTTTGATGAAGTTTCTGTTCAAGTCTTTCACCTGTTTTTTTTATTGGGATGTATGTTGTGTATTAGTAGTAGTAGTAGTTCTTTATACATTCTGGATGCAAGTTCTTTTTTCAGATACAAGTATTGTGGGTATTTACAAACTGTCTACATAATAACTAGAAGGAGCCAGTAGAAAGTGGGGGGGTGAAAGGACAGGAAAAAAAATGATTGGGCTTTTCAAGTAGGTAGGAAGGGGTAGAATTCAGTGCACACTTGTTTTTTATGAGCAAAATCTAATTTTGATGAAGTTCAGTATATCCTCTTTTTTTTTCCCTTTATAACCTATACTGTTTGTGTTCTAAGAAATATTTGCCTACTCCAAGGTTATAAGGTAATCTCTTCTTTTCCTAGTAGCTTTATTGTTTTAGCTCTTTTGTTTAGGTTTGTGATTTATCCTCAATTGATTTTTATTTATTTGTTTATTTATTTATTTATTTATTTATTTGAGAGAGAGAGAGTGAGCAGGAACTGGGGGAGGGGCAGAAGGAGAGGGAGAGACAGGCTCCCCACTGAGCAGGGAGCCAGACATGCGTGAGATAGTGGTCTAATTTTGGCTTTGTTTTCCCATAAGAATATACAGTTGTTCCAGCACTATTTGTTAATACTGTATTCATATTAGTTCCATCATATGGCTGAAGGATGAGGACCAACAACTAAGGTTCCTTTCCTGGTATATGACTTTTTGGGGTTTCACAGCTTATGAATTTTCTTTCTTATGAATTTTTATGTCAGTGTTGGCTAGTGATCAGGATTTTAGAAATCACCTTTTCACATATTCAAGTTTTGATATTTTTTTTCTGCAGCTATAAAGGAAATTAATTTGACAAATTAATGATGAGGTGGTCACTTTGATCCCTGAAAACATTAAGAAGACCACTGGTTAGCTCTCCAGTTTTACACAATAGGAATTTGTTCCTGCTTGTAATAACTTACCTCGATATTATATTTATGTCAAAGTATACATTGTCTACTGTGTCACACTTTTGATAGTCTCCCAAATGACTTATTTTTTTCATTTCCTTAAGTGTGGAGAATTATCTCTGGAGATCTGAATCATGTGCCCTTGCTTAAAATATCAAAATATAGATTCCACAAGTGGGGGAATATGAAAATGACATTTAAAGTACATTGCAGAGCACGAGAAAATTCATAAAAATGTGAATGAGCTTGTCAAAATCATGGAACTAAGAGCTGAATTTGATAATGCATCGGAACTATGAGTAAGGAACACATGGCAAACGTGTGTTATTAATGGTTCTGTAAAAGAGTTTTTGCTTTATTTAGGAAATGGGCCATTATTTGGATGACTTAAATATGTTGCTTACATGATCGGCTTTGAATTTTTAAAAACATCAGTCTGGGAATAATGAATGTATCAGATCAGGGACAAGTGCCTTCTTTACTTACCCATTACTTTGTTCATCCCAACATCTGGCATAAGATTTTATTTTCACAATTGGTTCTCAATTCTGATCCAGCCATAACCAAACATCTTTTCTGCCTATTTATAACTTCATTCTAAAGTAAGAATTTTTTTAAGGAAGGGTCTTTTAGCCTTAAAAACTGAACTGATTATTTTTTCTGTGGTCATGGGTTGAATTTTTAATAACCTGTGTTTTGATCTGTATTTAAATGTCACAGTCTGGATTGAATGCTTTTTCTGGAAGCAGAGACATATGTGAAGGCTTCAGGTTTCTTATTTCTTTACTTGTTCTTTCTGGAGTTCATAAAAAAGGTATAAATGAGCAATAAAATAACTTGGTTGGAATGTGATAGGATATTGTACTACCTTTGTTTGTTTTTAAAGGTCACATATTGTACTTAAAAATACGTGTGGCAAATTACTGTGTAAAATTCAGGTTAAGAAAGGATATTAAAAACAAAAACACTCTCTTTTAATCTGAAAAGTCCTGAAGAGTGTGAAGTTTTAATTAAATAAAAATTAATTATGAAATATTTTAATATGCAATTTAGGCATTAAATACAATTAGCATTTTTTTCTTCCTTAAGTATGTGTTATCAAGTTTCAAGAATGTTAAAAACTTCTCTGATGATTTAATCTGAAATCATTCCTACAGCGAAATTCATAAATAATAAATATTATCTTATTAATCCATATTTTAGTTTAGCTGGGTCTCAGAGCAAGTTAGTTCCTCAGGGAATGCGGTGTTCTTTATAAAAGAAGGTGATGAGATGTAATCTCCAAGGAATTAAATTGTGAAAACAATCTTGGTATTGTACATGCTAATATAAATCTGTTATTCCCTTTCCGCATCTATCACAACACATTTTAAATAGTGGCTGATCTTGTATGCAAATAGCTGTCTTATTAGAAATTGCGGCTCTATGTGCTAATGTCTCCCTGGATTTCTTGGGAGTTTGCTATCTAACCATCAAAGCAATAGAAATGAATGATGATTACTGCAAGGCTTTGAAGAACAAAGAAAAGTCAGAACATTTTAGAGGTTCTAGATGTCTGAGACACTGACAGTTTGCACCATACGCGTGAATGGGAATCTCTTTAGATCATTTAAAATAGCCTCAGTGTGTTTATTAGGAAAGTAAAATATTTTCTTTCTTCTTGTGTTTGTTACAGCTAATAAAATGTAAGTCATTTGTGCATGGGTGTGTTCTTCAGACTTTTTTTGTTTCAACATTTGGTAAAATTTTATTTTGCTTAAAGAATAGAATAGAATAAATGAATTGAATAGAATAATTTCAGAGACTAAAGTTTTAATTTTTGAAATTCTGGGTAAGGATTATCAGTTACCAAAATCATAGGGAACAAAAATTTAAAGCTATTTCCTCTTTAATGTATCTCTTAAGTTGAAATTCTTTTAAAGATTTTATATTCACAGGCTATATACCTATAAAATGGTCAATTCATAGAGTATAGGCCTTTATAAAAATATAGATTCTTTAGCTTTTGTTGGTATCACTTTGTTCATTTAAAGTACATTTTAAAATCAGTAAAATCTAATTCCTTTTGTTGAAAAGATATTCTGTGTGGATCCCTTCCTTTTTTATTTACTACAGGTAAGGAAAGAATACAATACTGGCCTTTAAAGTATTATCTCTGGTAGGATGTTGGTTTAAATGACCAAGCAGGAATTGAGGGAAGCATAGTGAGTGACCGTTTTGGTAGCTAGCCTTAGTAATTTGCTTTTTAAAAATTTAAGCTATTCCATAAAGGCAACAGACAAAACTAAACCGAAGAGGGAATAATGTCTGTGTATTTATTTATTTAAACTTCTCTCCTAAATTGGAGTGGTATTTTTTCTAACCTCACATAATCAAGATTAAAATAACTTGACTCCTCTTTACAATTAGTACATGCAAAACACTATGCAAATGGATTGCTATATGAATAAATTATAACATATCTATTGATATTTTTTATGATGCTTTTATTAATGTTCTGAATAATAATAAGTGAGAATATAGGATTAGGTGATGTCTTGGTTTCATTTCTGAAACTGTAAGATTGTATTTCTTAGATGTGATAGCTACATGGTTTATGAGAGGTGAAGATTTCATTTATTTGACTTTTTGTCTTTGTACATTCTTAAATATTACTGTAATATTAAATCTGAAGATTGTTATGAATAGAAAAATAGATTTTTAACAGAGCTTATAATTTTCTTACACATAAATAATAATTATTAATTTGGGGATGCCTTTTTCTGTGTTAGGTGTTATCATTGTTAGGATTGCTCTGTGTGACCATATATGTAAAAAAAATACACTTTGATCGGAACAGATTTCAAAGACATTCTGTATTTGAGGACCTTAATAATGCTCTTTAGGAAAATTACAGTTTAATAATTTATACAGAGACATCTATACGTACTTGTTTTAGTCAGGGTGATACTACCTACTGTAACAAACAAATATAAAATGTATAGAGGCTCAAATGCTATCAGTCATTTCTTGTTCTCACAGCAGTGTGAAAGAGAGAAACAAGTTGGTTGAGTAGGTTTCCTTCATGTAGTCATTCAGGGTCCAGGATGTCCCAGGCTCTGCCCTCTTCATCACATTATTTCCAGCATCACTGTGGGGGCCATCTCCATGTTAGCCAGATGAATGAGTACATATAGAAAGTTTTTATAGGTTAGTTCTAGAAGTAGCAAACACTAATTCATTCATATTCTGTTGGCTGAAACTCAGTCACATGCCCACAGCTAACATCAAAGGAGGCTGGAAAAGTTGTCAAGTGAGCTCAGGAAAGAAAAAAAAAACAAAACCAAAAACGAAGGAGTACATGTATTTTAGTAAGCAGCCAGCCATTTTTCTTATACTTCACCTTTCTGGTCATGAAATAGCCATACACATCCTTTTTCCTGCCTCTTTAGTAGGAAGATCCTAGAGTTCCCCACTTATTGCATCCAGGGCAAAGCCAAGGATCTCAAGTGAGGGCGCAGTGCTCCCTCTTAGGTTGAAATGTGCTTCCTTGAAGTTTACAGACTATGAAATTTTCCTAATGGTGAAGCAGAAGATAACTGCTTCATATCTCCTATAATCACTCCCATTTAGAAAGGGAAGAATGGGAAGAATGGGAAGAATGGGAAACATACAGGAAGCACTGATCCAGCATGACAAGGAAACCTGCTGTGCGTGAGGTCACTGAGAAGTCCTACCGTACCTACCCAAGTTTCTTCCTTGGACCCTAATTATGGTTTTTTAGAAAAGTTCCTTTTTCCATTGTTCTTTATGGCCTTCCCTTCTGGATGGTTCCCCTTTCTGGTCATATATGAAGTGGATGTTCCAAATCTACAGAGTTTGCCTTCCTTGGCGGCTGCAGTCTGTTGGTTTGAGTTTAGAGGTCCTAGAATTGGTTTTCATTCACATACTTTTTTAGACGAAGTTGATTTCCTTGTCAATAAAATCCTTTAGCTTTTAGTAACCTTCTTACTATTTCTGCTTAGTTCCATGTGACAGTGCAGTCTCTGCCACATATATTTTTTAACATTTTTATTTGAATTCCATTTAGTTGGCAGTGTAGTATTAGTTTCAGGTGAATGATACAGTAATTCAGCCCTTCCGTACAACACCCTGTGCTCATCACAAGCGTGCTCCCTAATCCCTATCACCTATTTCACCCATCCCCTCACCCCCCACACCCGTAAGCATCCCATCCCCTCACCCCCTGCACCCGTAAGCATTAGTGTGTTCTCTTAGTAAGAGTCTGTTTCATGGTTGTCCTCTCTCCCCCGTCCTTTTTTCCCCTTTGCTCATTTGTTCTGTTTCTTAAATTCCACATATGTCTGCCATGTATTTAAATTCAATAAAAATTATAAGATTTGAAAGATGTGTTGTAGATTAAATCAAACAGTGCATGTAATGTAGTAAGGATGAGAATATTCGTAAATGGTAGTAATTTATACTGTTTACAGAAGGGGAGACAGAACTAGAACTCAAATTTATACCCCTTTGGTACCTATGTCATGCTTTTTAAAACAAGATTCAAAGTATCTGAGATTCAAACTTTAGTCTTTCTGTGTGACAGAATAGGTAATTGGAAAGAAACATACTGCCAAGAGCATGCCTACAACCCCAGCCCATCTGAATAAATGGTACATGACTTTCACATTTACAGATAATACTCTCTAATAGTTTGGTTTAATTGAGTATTGGTAGTACTTGATGAAATGAATGTTACCAAGAACAAATAACTGGGAAATTTAATTACCAGTAATTGTATCCTTGATAATTTATTTGAAAGAATTTTGTGTTCTTTACTGATATCTAATGGGAATAAGTCAAAAACATTTTTACCCATTGCTTTAAAAATGAATTTTATGGAATAAATTATTCCTGAAGTCTGTAGATAGTCCTTTTGATTTTTTAGGATTTCATCATAATTATTTTCTTTCTTTGCAGCAGGCATTTTGGAGATCAAAGATGGGTAGAAAAGATGCCTCCACTATAAAACTTCCTGTTGATCAGTACAGAAAGCAAATTGGTAAGCAATGAATTCCCTTTGATACAGTCCTATGAATTAAGATAAAGATAAAAGCAATTATGTGTGGTATTAAGAAAATAACTTTTCCCTAATACATATGATACACAGAATATGAATAACGAAGGACCATATATTTTTAAAGAGCAAAAAATAAGTGTAGCCCTGTTTATTGATGGAGAAATACACTTCGTGTACTTGTTATTTTCAAAGCTCTTATAATTTGTATTAATTTAATAAAAGCAAAAATACATTTTATTATTTTACTTAAGGCTAGATGCTTTTATATAGTAAATATTTTTAGTATTGTCATTTATTAAATCATTTATTTTTATCCATGTAAAAACTTTTAATTTTGTTGACTCAACGACAATAATTTGATAAGCCTGAAATTCTTCTTTAAAATTTTCCTTTAATACAGTGGTGGACTAGAGAAAAGTCCACTTGTCAACATAAAAAAATAACAGGAAGCTTATCTATTTTAGACTATGTTCTAAGTACAAGATTTTCTACCCATTCTCTTCAAGGGTACATGGAGTATTTATAAAAAATTACCCACACACAAAGCCACAAACCAAGTTCCCCCAATTTTAAAAGAATCCGTATCCTACAACTACAACTTGGAGCAAAGTGTAGTAAATTAGAAATCGTTTAGAAGTGGGTGCCTGGGTGGCTCAGTCGTTAAGCGTCTGCCTTCAGCTCAGGTCATGATCCCAGGGTCCTGGGATAGAGCCCCGCATCGGGCTCAGCTCCTCTCCCACTCCCCCTGCTTGTGTCCCCTCTCTCGCTGTGTCTCTCTCTGTCAAATAAATAAAAATCTTAACAAAAAGAAAAAAAAAGAAATCGGTTAGAAGCAAAAAAGGTAACTTACCCTTTCCCATCTTGCACCTTCTCTTCTAACATGTTCCTACTCATTCCCACCCATTCCCGCTTCTTTGGAAATAAAAAAATAACAATTAATAAAAAACCTCTTCTAAAAAACTAAAGGATAAACAGAGAAGTCACAATAGAAGTCAGAAAATAAGTCTTTACCAAAAGAGTGTATACCTATTTAATAAATGTGATATATAAGGTGCGTTCCATAAAGATATTTCTGTAAAACAAAAGAGATGCAAAATAAAAAGAATATTTAGAGTATATATATATAACCAATTAAAATTTATATGCAGAAAAATTAAGTCCTACTATAAATAAATAAAGTAGTCTGGAAACCCAATAGTAAAATGTGTACAAAACATGAAGAGGGGGGCACCTGGGTGGCACAGCGGTTAAGCGTCTGCCTTCGGCTCAGGGTGTGATCCTGGCGTTATGGGATCGAGCCCCACATCAGGCTCCTCCGCTATGAGCCTGCTTCTTCCTCTCCCATTCCCCCTGCTTGTGTTCCCTCTCTCGATGGCGGTCTCTATCCTGTCGAATGAATAAATAAAATCTTTAAAAAAAAAAAAAAAAACATGAAGAGGTGATTCGTGAAAGAGGAAATCTAAATAAACAAAAATAAAAAAGCAAACAACTATTACAATAAAAAATGAAATCAAAAGAGCCTTACAAAATGATCTAACTCGTCTAACTGGTAGTCAGATAAAAGAAAATTAAAAAAGTATTTCTAATGGGATAAAATTTCTTCAAGGTTGGTTTATGATTTTGATTTTTTTTTTTTTTTTGTTATATTCCTCCTTCCTTCACTTACAGGATGCCTGATGAATAAATAGTGTGGATTGTTATGTTATTTACGTGTTTAAACAAGACTGACTTATCAGATTAAAGTCTCTGATCAAATGGGATATGATAACCACATAAAGAATAGCCGTATCATGGATCAATTCACAATCCAACTCTTATATATACAATTCTTAGAATTTTAACAAGCGACATACCCATGTAACCAGAAACGCCAATCAAACTAGAAACATTTCCATTTTTCTCATGTAATTCTTCGTATCTGCTTCTGGTCAGTCTCTACCCTCCTCCATATGCAACCAGTTGTCTGATTTCTATCACCACAGATGAATTTTTCTACAACAAAACAACAACAACAACAAAAAGGCCTGCAGCGTTTTTATTGAAATTGAGTTTTATCTAATGATCAGTTTTGGAGAACAGACATTAAAAATCTAAAATCTTCTGTTTTATAAACATGGCATATCTGTTCTTTTATTTAGTTCTATTCATATTTGTTAGAACCAAGGACGGGTGAGACAAAGTAGTATAATTACAAGGCCTCAGCCCTGTTCTTACACTAAATTGTTCAGAGGGTGCTGTGATTTGCATTATACTCCCATATAAAGTTCTCTTTCCTGTTTTACTTCCTCTTGAAAATATTAGCTGCACAAATTCACTGTCTCACAAGGTTCTCTGGAGATCCATGAGAAGTGTCAGACCAGTTTGTAAACTACAGTGTTACATGGATATGAGTTATCCTTTGTGTACTTTGCAAATACAGAAATCATAATCAAACACACTGTATTAAAAATTAAAGAGTGATGGTATACTTTTGTTCACTACTTTTAAAGATAATGTGCTGCAGTCTTAAGATTCTTATGCATATACTATAGAATATTATGATATATGTAAGTTCTTTGGAAAAACAGAGAAATGAAATGGAAAAGATATTGACTAGTTAATTAATACAAACTAATTAATTAAGATATTAACTAATTCAAGAATTTCCTCAAGGAAGGATTATCTGATTTTCCATATCAGAGTTAGAAAGTACCACAAGCCTGAGCTCATACTAATGATAATAGATCTATCACTGGCACTGTCTCCCTTAAATGGAGCCCTATGCAGATGTTTCCCAGATCTGATCAAAAATCTGAGGAGGGAATAAATCAACTAAAGTTATTTTGATGAGATATTTCAGTATTGGTGGTAAAAAAAAGAAATATAAATAGCAAATAAAATGAGTATCATAGTGGGCTTTTTTTTACTATTAAAGTTACTAGTGAGCTAATTTAATTGCTAGTTTATAAACATTCACAAAGAATAGTGGTATTACCTATGTGCAATGTCCTCTTGTTACAAAATCTCACCTATTTATGTAGTTTTTGTATGGACAGTCAGCATCTATATCGGGCAATACCAGTGCCGTTTTTTGAATGATGATTTTAATATCACCGTTTAATATTTATCTTCTGCTAAAAGTTTTGCCTTTTCAATTATGTACTAAATGACAGTGATTAATGGCTTTCATAAAAGCTTTCTTTACAATATTCTTCGCTCAGGTAAGAATCAAATGGGCTGATGCTGTGACTGAAAACACTTTGTAGCTACAGAATCCTCACATTAAATGGACACTGTTTTAATTACTATAGCATAATCTCGAAATGTGTAGTGAACGAAGATGAAATACCTTCTCTATTTCAAGTCAATGCACCCAAGAAAAACAATGTTCTGAAATATTGCTGGCTTAAAGGGGAAGTAAACTGGTTTGGGTCCTTTCATCTCTTCAGATACAATATTATAAAAATAGAGAGTAACATTGCCTAATATTACATGTATTATTCTAGAGATAAATTATTTCAAAATTGGAAGAGAATTTTAAAAGCTGCTTTAACATAATTAAGATATTTTTAAATCTATGTTATTAAGTATATCAGGCAAATAATATTTATATGTACTAGGTAAACACAACTAATTTACTTGTGAATCTCTATTTTCTTATATAATAAAAGTTGCTAATAATTATTAAGCATCTTGCGCCAGGCACATCTTATTTGATTTTTACCGTCGTCCTGCAAAAAAGCAATTACTGTTATCTCCATTATACAGATCAGGAAGACTTGACGCAGATGGGTTAAAGAATTTTCCCAAGGTTCTACAATTGGTAGGAGGTAAAGCAGGACTCAATTCCAAGAAATTGACCACATAATCCCTTCACCATACTACTTTTCTGGGGTTGAAGACTATACTAGGTACTGGCAGATGCAAAGATAATTAAGTCACAAGATTTGAGTTCATGGAATTGACAGTATAAAAGCGCTTTGGCTGTCAGGAGAGTCTGAGGTATCTCTGTTCCTAATTTGGAAAGACCAAATATGATGCTTCCATTTTTTAATTCTATTTTTAAAACTCCTAAGACATTATTGTTGTAGTTTATTCAGTAAAAGCTCATACAATTGTATACATATTTATCACCTACTCTGCTCTTCTCATTTGCATCCCAGACCTTAAAGCTGAAATCATGTTCTTTGTGCCTGATGAACATTTTTTAGAATTTCTTAGAATGTATGTCTACCTGTGGCAAGTTCTGTTTTTTGATGATATTAACATACCATTTTTTAAAAGTTTTTATTGAAATTCCAGTTAATTAACATACACTGTAATATTAGTTTTAGGTGTACAATTTAGTGATTTAACACTTCCATGCAACACCCAGCAAGTGTACTCATTAACTCCCATCACCTATTTACCCAATAGTTCCCCCCCTCTCATTTTGTTTCTTAAATTCCACACATGAGTAAAATCATATAGGATTTGTCTTTCTCTGACTTATTTCACTTAGCATAATACTCGTTAGCTCTATTCACATCATTGCAAATGGCAAGATTTCATTCTTTTTGATGGCTGAGTAATATTCCACTGTGTGTGTGTGTGTGTGTGTGTGTGTGTGTGTGTGTGCGCACAATGGAAATGGAATTTTGTTTGGAAAAATGTCTATTCATGCCTTCTGCCCATTTCTTAACTAGAGTATTTATTTTTTGGGTGTTGAGTTTGATAAGTTCTTTATAGATTTTGGATACTAACCCTAAATTTATCTGATATGTCATTTGCAAATCACATTCTCCCATTCCATAGGTTGACTTTTAGTTTTGTTGATTGTTTCCTTCTCTGTGCAGAAGCTTTTTATCTTGATGAAGTTCCAATAGTTCATTTTTGCTTTTCTTTCCCTTTTTTCCAGAGATGTGTCTAGTAAGAAGTTGCTACAGCCAATGTCAAAGAGGTTGCTTTTCTAGGATTTTGATGGTTTCCTTTCTCACATTTAGGTCTTTACATCCATTTTGAATTTTTGTATGGTATAAGAAAGTAGTCCAGTTTCATTCTTCTGCATGCTACTGTCCAGTTTCCCCAATACCATTTGTTGAAGAGACTGTCCTTTTTCTCCATTGGATATTTTTTCCTGCTTTGTTGAAGATTAGTTGACCATATAGTTCTGGGTCCATTTCTAGGTTTTCTATTCTGTTCCACTGATCTATGTGTCTGTTTTTGTGCCAGTACCATACTGTCTTGCTGACTACAGCCTTGTAATATAGCTTGAAGTCTGGAGTTGTATTGCTTCAAGATTGCTTTGGCTATTTGGGTATCTTGTGGTTCCAAACAAATTTTAGGATTGTTGTTCTAGCTCTGCGAAAAATGCTGGTGGTGTTTTGATAAGGATTGCGTTAGATGTTTATATTGCTTTGGGTACTATAAACATTTCAACAATATTTGTTCTTCCAATCCATGACCATGGAATGTTTTTCCATTTCTTTGTATCCTCTTCAATTTCTTTCATAAGTGTTCTATAGTTTTCGGAGTACAGATCTTTTACCGCTTTGGTTAGGTTTATTCCTAGGTATCTTCTGGGTTTTGGTGCAATTATAAAGGGGTCAATTCCTTGTTTTCTCTTTCTGCTGCTTCATTATTGGTGTATAGAAATGCAACAGATTATTTTGTATCCTGTGACGTTTTTGAATTTGTGTATCAGTTCTAGCAATTTTTTGGTGGAGTCTTTTGGGTTTTCTACATAGAGTATCATGTCTGCAAACAGTGTAAGTTTGACTTCTCCCTTGCCTATTTGGATGCCTTTTATTTCTTTTTGTTGTCTGATTGCTGAGGCTAGGACTTCCAGTACTATGTTAAATAACAATGGTGAGAGTGGACATCATTTTCTTAAAAACTCTCAGTCTTTCCCCCTTTGTGGATGATATTAGCTGTGGGTCTTTTGTATATAGCCTTTATGTTGTTGTGGTATGTTCCCTCTATCTCTACCTTATGGAGGGTTTTCGTCAAGAATTGGTACTGTACTTTGTTAAATGCTTTTTCTGCATCTATTGAGAAGATCATATGGTTCTTATCCTTTCTCTTATTAATGTGGTGTATCACATTGACTGATTTGTGGATGCTGAACCACCCTTGTAGCCCAGGAATAAATCCCACTTGATTGGGGTGAATGATTCTTTTAATGTTCTGTTGGATTCAATTTGCTAGTATCTTGTTGAGACTTTTTGCATTCATGTTCATCATGGATATTGGCCTGTAATTCTCCTTTTTTGGGGGTCTTTGTCTGGTTTTGGAATCAAAGTAATGCTGGCCTTGTAGAATGAGTTTGGAAGTTTTCCTTCCATTTCTGTTTTTTGGAACCGTTTGAGAAGAACAGGTATTAATTGTTCTTTAAATGTTTGCTAGAATTCTGCTGGAAAGCCATCTGGCCCTGGACTTTTGTTTGTTGGAAGATTTTTTATGACTGATTCAATTTCTTTGCTGGTTATGGGGACATACCATTATTTTTGAAATATGTTTTCTCTGGTTATAGAATTCTCATTTGGCAGGTTTTTGTTTTTATTTCACTGTGTTCTTTCAACACATGAAAATATTACTGCATTGCATTTCGGCTATTATTTTTTTGTCACTGTGAAGTTGATCTAAATGTTGCTTCTTTAAAAATTACCAATCTTTTCTTTTGTACCTCCTTTAAAAATTTTCTGTGTGTTTGGATTTCTGTAGTTTCTCTATGTTGAGTTTAGGTATAGATTTGACTTCATTTATCCTACTTGAGGTATTGTTATTGTAATGGTATATGTTATTGTAGATTCATTTCTTTAATATGTTCTAGAAAATTCTTAGCCATTTTTTCTTTAAAATATTACTCCAGTTTTCTTCTTCTCTCCTTTTGGGAAAATACCAGATATTCTATTGCTGCATAATAAGATATGTGCATTTTTAGCTGCTAAATTGTTGTCTAAAGTGGTCGTGCTATTTTATAGCCCTATAAGCAAAGTGTTATTTCTCCATATCTTTTTGTTACCATTAGACTTAAATTTTTACCAATTTCATACACATGAAATTGTATTCATTCTTATTTTAGTTTTCATTGTGCTGCTTACTGTGGCTAAACATCTCATATATTTATTGATCTTTTGATTTCTCTTTTGTGAATATATTGCTGCTCATATTTCTTTTCTTTCTTTTTTTTTGGTGAGTGGACTTTTAACTGCTCTTTCTTTTTTTCATCTGTTAATATATCTATAGTTTCTTGAGTGAATTTGGGTAACACATTTTGTGATAAAGTCAAATGAAATCTATTGAATTGTTTTTTTCTCATTGTGTTGAGTTCTTTAGGTATCGATAATAATCCTCTGTTACCTTATTCCATTATTAAACTTGCTTATTGCTTTGGTAATACTTTACTTTTTTAATTACTACAGCTTTATAATACGTCTTGACAAATGGTAGAACAAATCCTCTTTCCTCTTTGCTGTGTTTAAAACTTAACTCAATTACTTTTGGTCCTTTATCCTCTTACATGAATTTTAAAATTAACTTTATATAGTCATGAAAAAGGCCATTGGTAGTCATCTTGGAATTATAGTGGATTTATAGATTACTTTGGGAAGAATTTCTATCTTTATACATGAAATTTGTATCAATATCAATTGATAACCATCAATAGGTGATATATTTGATAAATTTTTATTATTTTCTTCATAAAGTTGTTGAATTTTCTGAGTTAAACAGATGTGATACATACCTCAATATTTTGCTATTACTGTGACTAGATCTTATAAAATTATATTTTGTAATTGGTTGTTGCTGCCATATAAACATGTTACTGAATTTTAATTATTAATCTTAAGCAACTTGAGTGCATTTTCTTATTAGTTGTAATAATTTGTAATTTCTCTTTGATTTTCTCTATAGTTTTCTAATAGGTATATTTTAAAAATTTTTTAATTCTTGCATTTCATCTTTTGTGTCTTGTTATGTTGTGTTTTTCAATTAGTTGATGTTATTTAACTTTATCTTTACTCTTTGTCAATATTAACTGAGATGTCTAATTTTTTACACATTTTAAAGAATTAGCTTTTGGTACTATATTTTCTATTGTTTCTTTTTCCATAATTTTACTCTTTATGACTTCCTTCATTGCAATTCCTCAACTTCTCTCTTTCTTTTGCAGTTACTTGAGTTGAATGCTTTGCTATTTGTTTTATAACTTTAAAAAAATAACATATTCATTTAATGGATCAGTTTTTTTTTCATTTCATTATTGGCACCATTACATTATTTAGAGCTTTCATGAACTTTTATATATATATATGTATTTCATATACATAGGTATTTCATAGATATTTATACTCATGTAATTTCAGTTGATTCTTAAACTTACTGTTTTTTGTTCAGAGACTTTCAGGATGATGTCAGTTTGTGATATTAAACTTTTCTCTATTGCTTAGTATGTGGTCAATATCATTTATGTTCTGTCCATGCTTGAAAGGAATAGGTATTCTCTAACATCAGGATGTTGTACTGCTTATGTTAATTATGCTGTTCAAATCTATTTTGTACTTTATATGAATGTTTGAGCTGTAGTTCTGTGAGAAAGGAGAATTAAAATATCCTCACTAAGACTATGGAGATGTTAATTTTTGTAATTCTATTGGTTTTTGCTTTGTATATTTTAAGCCTATGTTTTTATTGCATAGCATTTCTAAATTTGTATATATTTCGGGTAATTGCTCTTTTTTCTATTAAATAATGGTCTTTTTATTTCTAAAAATGCATTTAGTTTTTCCTTAGAGCTTTTTGTCTTGCATTAATATGGATATATACCTTTCTTTTTTTTTAGTGTTCTGATATTTTTTTCCATTGCTTTACTTTTGTCTCAACTTAAGCATTATGTTTTATGTTTTTGATACAGCCTAAGAATCTTAGTTTTTGAGCAAGCAAATTTAATTCTATATCATTTCCTGTGAATGAAAAAGCTAGATATATTTCCACAATTTTATTTTTTAATTTTTACTTGTGATGGGTTTTTTTTTGCTAATCTCTACCCTAACCTTCTGTCCTGAGAAATTTGGAGTTCTTTTTATTGTTCAGATTTTGAAAGGTTTACATTTCATTTCATTACATTACATTTCATTTCATTTCATTTCAATTCTTGCCCCTTTCCTTCCTCCCTTCCTCCCTCCCTCCTTCCTTCCTTTTTCTTTTTCTTTCTTTTCTTTCTTTCTTTCTTTCTTTCTTTCTTTCTTTCTTTCTTTCTTTCTTTCTTTCTTTCTTTCTTTCTTTCTTTCTTTCTTTCTTTTCCTTTCTTTCTGCCTTCCCTTCTCCTCTTCCTCCTCCCCTTCCTCCCTCCTCCTTCCCCTCCTTCTTCCTCTTGTTCTTCATCTTCATTTTCTTCCTTTTCTTGAATTTCTCAAATTTATTTGTGATATATTTGACTTGATGAAATCTAAAGTCCATTAATATCTTTATTTATCCAAAACAATATAAAGATTTTTAACTCTATATATGATTATTCCTTCCTGTTGCTCATGTTATTGTATTACTTTATTTCTCTCTTGTTTTTAACAGCACCAACTCAATTATTACAGCTATTATTTTTTAGTTTCAGTCACCAGTAATCACTAAGATCTAACTTCATATTTGCTGTTTTTATTTTTTATATTTCACATCTGTCTTCTAGTAAAGTTTTCTTGTTACTTTTGCCTTCATGCAAATATCCATTAGTGGCAAAATTTCTCGCTCTCTGTTTATAAGACAGTATTGTTATATTGTACTTATGCTTGAATTACAGTTTAGCTGGGTACCTAATTTTAAGTCAATATTTATATCTGTTCAGAACTTTGAAAATACTGTTTTATTCATTTCCTGTTTCTGGTGTTTCTGATGAGACATCTTCCAATAATATAATTGTCACTTCTTTTCATTTTCTTTCCTGTTTTTAAGATTTTTCTTTTTATCTTAAATGTTTTTCACCTTTAGTTAATGCAAATGCTTATTTTTATTTGGTAAACAGGAAAAAAGACTTGAAATTTGGTGTGTTCCTTCATCCTAAAGAGTCTTGTCTTTCTTAAGTCTTGGAAAGACTTCAGTATCTGATTTTTTCTTTTTTTTTTTTGTCTTTGAAATAATGGCTTTCCCCCTTCTCTCTAATTTCTCTTTCTAGAATTACTATTGTATATAAATTGAGTCTTATATTAGAACATTTGTATCTCTTAAAATCATAGTTATATATTTTCTCTCTTTAAATTTCTATTGCTGGGATGGCTGGGTGGCTCCATTGGTTGTGTCTGATTTCTGCTCAGGTCCTGCTCCCGGGGTCCTGAGATTGAGTCCCACATCCTTGATCAGTGGGGAGCCTGCTTCTCCCTCTGCCTGCAGCTCCCCCTGCTTGTGCATGTTCTCTCTCTCTCTGATAAATAAATAAATAAAATCTTAAAAAAATAAATTTCTATTGTATTTGGGCTTGTTATTTCTCTGACTTATCTTCCCTTCGATTAAAATTTACGAATTTTTTTCTTTCTCAATCATTTATTTACTACTATGTCTAAATTGCATCCATGGATATATAATTTCAATGACCTTTTTTGTCATGTGTAAAAGGTCCATTTAATCACTTTAAAAATCATTCTTTTTTGTTCTGTTTCTTTCCTCTTTAATTATTTTAAATATCAATTTTATATATTCTTTCAGATTCTTCCACTATTCCTTCTTATCGTACCAACTTTCCCATTTGTTATATTGGTTTATTGTACCTCATGCTATTTTCTTTATCTTTCTTTCTTTTTTTCAGTCCTTTTATGGTTTGTCCCCCACCCCTTATGTGTGTGTGTGTGTGTGTGTGTGTGTGTGTGTGTGTGTATTCATCTTCAACAGAAGGTCATTTGTTTTTGTTTCTGTTTTCTCCCTCTGTAAGTATACAAGCAATCTGAATTGTGAAATATTCTTACAGAGCAGTGTTTAGTTTACTTACTGACAGTAGGTATTTTTTGACCATTATTCTAGACTTATTTCTTGGCCAAAGAGTCCTGCAATTTGGACCTCACACCTTCTTTTTGGGCCTGACAGGCTTAAGATTTATATTTCTCACAGGTGACACATCTTTTCTCTACACCCAGAACTTAGAGGAAGTAGAAATATTCCTTGCTATTTCTCCAAATAAATACAGTGTCTTTTTTGTATGGTTTGGTTAATCCTGTGAGAACATCAATTTTATCCTTTCTCACAGCAGCGCTGCCCATGCCTGGGCTTTAAAAGCCAATGTGCAATCCTCTTGACATCTAGAACCAGGCACTGGTTTTAGATGTACCACCCCGCACCTCCCCACCCAAGTTTATTAGGATATCGGCTAGAACTAGCTGTTTTGCTTTGAGTTTTATCTTTGTTTCTGCCATTTGAACACTTCCATTTTTCCTTTTATTATCATGTATGTATGTATGTATGTGTATGTAAATATATATTCATATATTTATAGCTTCATAGGATGGAATTTTTACTACTGTTTCTATGTGTTTATATCAAAGAAGTGTCCACCTCAGCTCTGTCTACCATATTTCCAGAACTGGAAGTCTTTTGAATTTTATTGGCTGATAGCACATACCACTTTCTTTCTGCCTTGATTTAAGTATTTATATATATTTTTTCTTTGTACCTACTGGGATTTAAACATTCTTGAAGACAGAAGCTCTATCTAATTTTATTTTGCATCCCTGCTGATCATCTATAATGATAGAGGGTACTTACAAATATTCAATAAAAAATCTCCATAATTCTAAGGTAATTAAATTCTATATAGTCTTTGTTTAATCTACTCTGTGCATATTAGTCTTAAGTGTTCTATTATATCACTTGAAATAATGAGTATTTTTAACTTGAAAACTTACTGAAATATGATGTTATTTAGTTTTTCTGCAAGTTTATGTTTTATCTTCCCTATGGTACTTTTTGATGTTTTCTATTGATTTGCATCTTTGTATCCCCAAGGATACATTACACATAGCAGTTACTAAAAAAACTCTTTCCTTGTTTTGACTAGGTCCAAACTAAAGTTTGATATGCTTTATGATGATATCTTCTATTCAACTTAATTTCTCTCCATATCTAAGTTGTTACTTGGTCAGCATTTTTAGTATGATTTTCTGAGAAATTAATTGGTGTCTCATGAACAACTTGCTGGTTTATCTTTCTAGCAACCCAAAGCATAGTACTTGTTTCTGAGTACTTAACGTGATATTAAATGATGGTGGGTCCTCTGTAATATATGATTAGTATCAAGCTGTTTTGTCCAAGTGTTTAAAAAAATTGGTTTGAGTTGCCTTTCTAACACAATTTTTAAGGTTTGCATGAGTTTTTATTTTTAAGGATTAATTTACCTATTTCCTCTCCTTAGTTCAAATATCCCTAAATAATTTTGAGAAAAATACTTTTTGCAAATTTTACATCATTTTGTATGACTGGCTAAATATAAAGGTGTACTATGCCAGTGATAATCCACTGGATCTGTATTTTTTATTCTTTATCTGTATTTTATTGTGTTTCTGGTTTTGCAGTAAGTTTTTAATCAACTTGATTAACATTTAGATTATTTTTTTGCCTGTGATCATGCCATTTCTGATTTTATTCTTCTTGTAGCTATCAAAATGCTGATCAATTGTTTGTTGACATAGTTACTGGAGTTTGCTATAGGATTCCATAGGAGAGACTATAGACCCTTGCTTTTATAATGAGCTTTCCACAGTTATTTGTAGTTTATAATATTGTAACTAAAATTTGTGTTCATATGGTAGGGAAATTACTTTATATGCCAAATTATATTGCTCTTTTATATGTAATACAAGTAATATGGTATGGTAATACCATATGGTAAGATGAGAAAAGTAAGATTTCAAATAGTGTTTTGCTTTTCGAAGAAGAGGGGAGGGATTTGAAGCAGTTGATGAGAAATTATTCTAAAAATGTTGAAGGAAATATAAGTCTTTACTTTGATTAACAAATATTATTATTTGTCAGTATTTTTGGCATGCTGTAAATAACTCATCTTCCAATAATTCGTTTGAGTAATTAAATTTAGATTGCAAATTTTTCTTTTCAAATATTTTGACTCTTATCTCTTTGCTTTTCTATTGTATCTTAATTGGTGTGGTCTCTATAAATGGACAATAAATTATATATCTTTGTTATAGAGATCAGACAGTGAATAGAACTTGGTATTCATCCCAGACAGAATTATGATTGAATGTATTTGCAAGATTAAAGCACTGAATTTACTTTTTTCTAATTAAAGGCAATTAAAGATTTCCAGACACAAATAAAAGACAATGAATTGAGGAATAAGTGTAGGAGCAAGTCCATTTGCAGGTGAAAAGATGTGCCTTTGAAGCAGAACCAGCTGTATTTTCATTGAAAGAATAACAGTTTAGGAAGCTTTTCTGCATGTGCTTGCTTGATAGCATAATGTACTCATAAGCAGCTTATGCAGTATTCAGAAAATAACAGTGCATTAATTTTTAAAGCAGCAAAGGCAGAGGAAGAGCAGTACTGCCACATGATGATAATGAGTGTGGCTAGTGTAATGTCGACTGTTGAGAAAGAAAAAAACAGCGAGCTTCTGAAAAATGAACATTTATAAAACAATAACCAGATATTCACATGATAATGAGCTTAGACAGCAATATCAACAAGGGCAAAGATGCAGTCTTGTTTCTGGACAAAGTAAAGGAATTGAAAAGCAAAAAGCCAAAAGCAGTTAAGTAATCTATTCTTTCATTAAAGTAAGAAAACTTGGTGAAACAATGGCATAATTAAAACCATGTCTTTAAATATGAAATAATTTATGACATAAAATGAGTTTTTATGTCAAATTAAATAGAGCATATAAATTGTTCTATTCTTTTCTAAATTAGTGTAATATGAGGAAAAGTATATGACAATATTACAGTATCAGAATATTTATTATTTTTATTAAATATGTTTTTGTATCTACTTGTGATTTTTTATAGAAACAGTGCCCATGCTAGAGTTAAATATATTTTAACATACTGAATAAGAAAGGAAACTTTAACACAGATAATATCTACTGATTAGAAATTATAGCTGAAAATGCCTTCTTAAATTATTCTGTTTTAAAAGCAGATACTACACAGATTGTCTGCAAAGTATATATAAATAAAAATTGTGAATATGTGTGAAATCATCTTAGCTATCAAAAAATCCAGGTGTAATTCTTTTGCATCAATGTTTACTTTTTAGTTATGATTTTGCTTTTACTTGATACTCATAACCCCTGTTTAAGACTTGGAGCAGAAATTCTGTTGATTATGTACCATTAGTTTTCAAGTATATATTTTCAATCTATATTTAACAGGAGAAATCAGAGATAGGCTAGTTTGATTTGTTAAAGTTGCTGCAATTGGGAACTAGACTCATATTATTAGGTGAATCTTACTCTTCTGTAATTGGAAGAAACTTGATAATTTTTTTGAGTTTAAGAATGATTAAAATGATCCCAAGGTAAAGTATCCATTCCACTTTGCTCTTCATTTTATAAGAACGTGAACCAGAGCAGGAAATAGCCATGATTCTAGAGTGAGACAAGAAATACAAACTGGTGGTGGAAAGTCCTTCAGAGTTTCAAGTCAATCCCCAACTGAACTCATTCTTCTCTTATCTCCTGGAATAAGTAAAAAAATCAGTTAATCTCTTGCTCTCTCCCTCTCTCTTTCTTTCTCTTCTTCTCTCCTTCTCCCTCCACCCATTTTATTTTCACATTATTCCAGGCTGGATTTCTGCCCTTTATCATTAAAATAATCTTGAAAGGATCTAAAAAGATATTCTACAACTACCTACATATTTTCCAACCACGCCTGGGACTACTGTTCTCTAAGTCGAGGATCTTCAATAATATATATAATATATATATATATTTTATTGTGATTCAGCCTAAGGAAGAGGAAGAAATATTTTTAAAATTTTGGTAATGCCAATCTTACAGAGAAACTGGTTGTATAGAGAGGATGAACAAAGAAATAAAAGTTCAGGTTACCATTCTCAGTTCTTTAGCTAGTTGTAGTAGTTGTAATTTATGACCTCCTCCCTCCAAAATTCATTCTGGATCTTGTCCCTAGCAAGCATCTTAGTTTGATGAGCCCTTTGTCTTTAGTGCATAACCCACATCTTTATTCCTGAAGGTTCTAAGTGATTCTTCTATTTATAAAATTATGTAGAAATTTCATGAAATTTTATTATTGATCAAAATAGTACATGAGATTACCCCAGGAGTTCCCTAATATCTTTCTGTAATTTTTTTGGCCTTTGCTGTGTGTTAACAAATCATTTTATCTTTGATAACCAGCATCTATTACCCCAGCTGATACTGTGATTCTCTGTGTTGCCTGTTTACTTATAGGCATAAATAATCCAAACTGACCAGGTGGCAGACTCGGTATCCAGTTCAGGAAAACTAATATTGTGCCTTTCTTAAGTTACCTCTTCTCCTAAGTAAAGTGCACAACAAAGTGTACTACTCAAACTTTGGCCACTGGGAGGATTTCCTTTATAGGTTGTGTTTTAGGGCCATCTCCAAGGATAGCAGTCTACTTCCAGCTGGTGTCAGCATGTTGTAAAGAGCCATCTATAAACATTTTTTTAACTGCTAAAATGGTACACCCAATTTTATGGTTTGTTGAATTAGATAACCTCCAATTCATAACTGGTAGCTCTGGCCAGATGGTCCCTGTGTCTTATGACCAGGTAGTCAGTCTCCATCAGAGCTTGGTAGCAATCCAGAAGTTGTTTCTTAGCAGCTGTTACCTGCTGAGGGATGTATGGCGCTATTCCAAAACCCTAGAGACTGCCACTTCTTTTTGGGGGGACCTGCTAAAGGCTTATTTCTATGTCACAGCTAAAAGCACTTCAAGCTTCATTTATTCTGCCATGTCATAAGCTCTAAGAGGTAGAATGGCTTGCACAGCAATCTACTGGAGAACCTTTTATTGTCCCATGCCCCACTCAACCTAGCAGCTTTTCAGGTTCTCTACATGTATAAAATATGTATGCGGATTTTAAAAACACAATTATAACATGGGCAACCAAGTATCCATCATCCAGGTTAAAAATTAGACATATACCAGTACCTTAGACCCCTTTTTATGCCCCTTCTGAATTGCAACACTGTCTAAGCCTCTGAGAGATAAACCACTATCTTGATTTTGTAAAATTCTGTTTATGATACGTGTTGAACAATATATTAGTTTGTTTTTAATTTTATATAAATGAAATCATACCATATATATTGTTATGTAATTTGCTTCTAATTGAACATCATGTTTTAGAGTTTTATTCTTACTGATGAAATTTGATAATAGTTTTCTCATGTTTTATGCTTTCTAGCATTTTATTGTACGTATATTCCAGTATTTTTCTATTCTCCTGGTTTTGACATTGGATCATTCTCAGTTTCTTTTTTTCTATGAATGTTATTAAAAGGATTAATTGCAAATTTTTGGATGTGTATGTTCTTTGGTCATATATACAAGAGTTTTTCTGTAATATATACCTAGTGGAAGAATGCTGGATCATAGGTCATAGAAGAATGTTATCAAATGCTGGTAAGTTAGACCTATGTCCCTTTCTTAATGGTAGATATAGCATGAACTACAGCAAGTTGGACTTTTCTTCTTAGAAACCATCCTGACATGCTCTAAATCAGTGGACCTCCATGAATCAGATTTGGGTAGCTAGTTTCTGTATTTAACAGAATGTTCTCTCTTCTCCCTCTTATGCATGTATTTGAATGAGGCATCTCAGGCAGTTGTTAGGTCTTCTCCAAGGCTTACATCATATCATTGTTATTGTGATATATTGTGTAGTAGTAAGGCAGTTAATTCTCTGGGAATGAGACCATAGCACTGAGATAGACAGTTGTTCTAGTTCTTGAGCAGGACTATAAGTATACTGCTGTCCTGTTCCAGTAAAGGCAGATAGTTTCTTGTACCTGTGATCAGAACCTAGGAAAAAAGCATTGTCTAGAATAATGAGCTATTTGTGACCATGTGTGAAGGACTTTTATATTCTGCTACTGTAAGAACAATAAGAAAATTCTACCATAAGTTTGAATTTAATATTGCTCAGTTAGTCTCTCAAGACCAACTAGCTGCAGTAAGAAAATAAATAGGTCTATGGAAATAAACAGTGTGACTGTATATTTTGATGATACAGTGAATCTTTGAAACTTCTCCAGGAATGTACATTCCCTTTGATTTACCATTTTAGTAAGAAGGGGAGTAATATTTCTACCTCACTTTTACTTTCAAAATAACTCACAGCACATGTCAGGGAGCCAAGCTGAAGATCCTGCCTATCATTTTAACCCATACACCCAGAAACTGTCAATGTTCATAGGGTGTGTTCTGGCCCTTTGAGTCTACAATCAGGAATTGAACTTTTTAATTTTAAATTTACTCTATTTTGTTTTTTTAATTGAATAAATTTGGCATGTAACATTGTATGAGTTTAAGGTATATGATGTATTACTTTATTACATTTTGTATTATGATTGCTGATGTAACAAAATTTATCACTTTACATAATTAAAGTGTAACATTTTTGTCTATATTCATTATACTGTGCTTTAGCTCTCTATGGCTTATTTATTACTTATTACAAGTTTATACCCTTAAACACCATCACTCCTCTCCCTCTCCTCCACTGATCCCCTGGTAAATACAATTTTACTGTTTTTTTAAAACAGGTTTAACTTTTTTAGATTCCACATATAAGTGATATCATACAGTCTTTGTCTTCTCTATTTGAGTTACTTGGTTTAGCATAATGTTCTCAAGGCCCATCCATGTTATAGTAAATGGGAAGATATCCTTCTTTCTCCAAGCTGAACAATATTCCATTGTGTGTATTTACCACATCTTTTTAAATTCATTTATCCATTGATGGACATTCAGGATGTTTTCACATCTTGGCTATTGTGACTAATGCTCTGATAAACATGGGAATGTGCCTATCTCATTGAAATCATGATTTCATTACTTTTGGGTGTGTAACCAGAAAAGGAATTACTGGATTATGTGGTACATCTTTTTTTAAATTTTTTGAGAACCCTCCATATTGTTTTTAATAGTGGTTGGACCAATTTACATTCTCACCAAAAATGTTTCAGGGTTCTCTTTTCACCACATTCTTTTTTAAAATTTTTACTCCGGTGTAATTAATATACAGGGTTATAATAATTTCAGGTGTATAGTATTGATTCAACAATTCCGTATATTACTCAGTGCTCATCGAAATGAGAGTACTCTTAATTCCCTTCACCACTTTCTTGCCAGCACCTGTTGTCTCTTGTCTTTCTGGTGATAGCCATTCTAACAAGCATGAGGTGATGAGATCTCATAGTTGTTTTGATTTGCATTTCCCTGATTAGTGATGTTGAGCATCTTTTTGTGTGTCTGTTGGCCATTTTGATGTTCTCTTTGGAAAAAATTTTATTTAGTTTTGCCCATTTTTTACTGGATTTTTTGGGGGGTTTTTTTGTTATTAAGTTGGCTGAGTTCTTCATATATTTTGGAATTAACCCATTATCCAATACATGGTTTGCAAAAATTTTCTCCTACTCTATAGTTTGTCATTTTATTTTGTTTCTTTTGCTGTCCAGAAGCTTTTTTAAAAAAAATATTTTATTTACTTATTTGACAGAGAGAGAGAGGAGCACAACTAGGGGGAGCAGCAGGCAGAGGAAGAGGGAGAAACAGCCTCCTTGCTGAGTGGGAAGGCCAATGTGGGGCTCGGTCCCAGGACGCTGGGATCATGACCTGAGCCAAAGGCAGATGCTTAACCGACTGAGCCACTCAGGTACCCCTGTGCAGAAGCTCTTCAGTTTAATATAGACCCATTTGTTGATTTTTGCTTTTGTTGTTTGTGTTTTGGTATCATGTTAAAAAAAGTCATTGTGAAGACCAATATTGACAATTATCTTCCTATGTTTTCTTCTAAAGTTTTATAGTATCAAGTCTTATGTTTAAGTCTTTGATCCATTTTGAGTTAATTTTTGTGAGTGGTGTTAGATAGGGGTCCAGTTTAATTGTTCTGCATGTGTCTCTCCAGTTGTCGCAACACCATTTATTGAAGAAACTATCCTTTCCCTGTTGGGTATTCCTGGCTCCCTTATCAAATACTAGTTGACTATATATACTGAGATTTAATTCTGAGCTCTCTATTCTGTTTCATTCCTTGATATGTCTGCTTTCATGCCAGTACCATACTGTTTTTATTACTATGGCTTTATACTATGATTTGAAATTGGGAAGCATGATACCTCTGGCTTTGTTCATTTTTCTCAGGACTGCTTTAACTATTTAGGGTCTTTTGTAGTTCCACACAAATTTTAGGACTTTTTTCTTCTATTCCTGTGAAGAATGCCTTTGGTATTTTGATGAGGATTGCATTAAATCTGTAGATGGCATTAAGTAGTATGGCCATTTTAAGAATATTAATTCTTCTGATCCATGCATGGGATGTCTTTCCATTTGTTTGTGTCTTCTTCAGTTTCTTTCAGCCAAATCTTGTAATTTTCATTGTATAGATATTTTACTTCTTTGCTTCAATGTATTTCCTAAGTATTTTATTGTTTCAATGCTATTGTGAATTAGATGGCGATAGTTTTCTTTTTTTCAGATGCATCATAATTAGTGTAAAGATATGCAATTGATTTCTGTATGTTGATTTTGTATCCCGCCATTTTACTGAAGTTTGTTGATTTTACATATAAGGTTGTATCATCAACAAATAGAGAGTTTACTTTTTCCTTTCCTGATTTGGATGTCTTTTATTTCTCTGTCATGCCTAATTACTTCCAATACTATATTGAATAGGAATGGTGAGAATAGGCATCCTTGTCTTATTCCTAATCTTAGAGGAAATGCCTTCAATTTTTCTCCATTAAGTATAATCTTAGCTGTAGGTTTGTCACATATGTCCTTTATTATGTTGAAGTATGTTCCTTCTATATCTAATCTTTTAAGGATTTTTATCATCAAAGTGTTATATTTTGTCAAATGCTTTTTCTGCATCTATTGAGGTGATCATATGATTTTTATCATTAATTTTATGGATGTGATGTATTATGTTTATTGATTTGCATATATTGAACCATCCTTGCATCCCAGGGATAAGTCCCATTTGGCCATAGTGTATAATTATTTTAATGAATTCTTGAAATCAGTTTGCCAATACGTTGTTAAGAATTTTTGCATCTATATTCATTGGGGATGTTCTATAATTTTCTTTTACTGTGGTATCCTTATTTAGTTTTGGTATCTAAGTAATGCTGGCTTCATAGAATGAATTGGGAAGAGTGTGAAAGAGTTTGAAGAGGATTGGTGTTGATTCTTTAAATGTTCAGTGGAATTTTCAAGTGAAGCTGTCTGGTCTTTGAGATTTCAGTGTTGGGAGTTTTTAGATTACTGATTCAACCTCTTTATTCATTAGTTTGTTCATATTTTCTATTTCTTCCTGAGTTAGTCTTGGTAAGTTGTGTGTTTGTTGAAATGTATCCGTTTCTTCTAGGTTAAGTAACTTGTTGGCAAATAATTGTTCATAGAGGTCTCCTTCATATTTCTGTAGTATCAGTTTAAGGTCTCCTCTTCCATTTCTAATTTTACTTATTTGAATCTTCTTTTTTTTTTTTCTTAGTCTAGCTAAAGGTTATGTCGATTTTGTTTATCTTTCCAAAGAATCAGGTTTTAGTTTCATTTATCTTTTCTATTGTTTTTCTGGCCTCTGTTTCATTTATTTCTTCTCTGGTTCTTATTATTTCCTTCCTTCTGCTAACTTTAGGCTTTATTTGTTCTTTTTTTTTTCTAATTTCTTTTGCCACAACCCACACTATTTGATTTGACACACTATTTGACTATTTTGGTGTATTGTTTTTCCATATTATTTTTGTTTTAGTTTTTATTTTTAATTTCCTTTTGATTCCTTTTTTGACCCAGTATTTGTTTAGAAGTGTATTGTTTAGTTTCCACATATTTATAGATTTTCTCACTTTCCTTTTATTGTTGATTTCTAGTTTCATTCCATTGTGATCAGTGAAGATAGTTGGTATTATTTCAGTCTTTTTAAATTTGCTAAGATTTGTTTTGTGACTTATCATATGACCTATGCTGGAGAATGTTCCATGTGCACCTGAAAAGATGTTTATTTTGGTACTGTTGGATAGAATGTTCTGTATATGTCTATTAAGTCCATTTGTTGTAAAGCGTGGTTCATGCAAAGTTTCTTTGTTGATTTTCTGTATGGGTGATCTATACATTGCTGTATAATGAGGTATTGAAGTCCCCTGCAATCATTATTATCATCTATTTCTCCTTTAAGATCTGTTATTATTTACTTAATAATATATCTTGGTGCTCGGATGTTAGGAAAATAACATTTACAGCTCTTATATCTTCCTGAGGTACTGGTCTCTTTATTACCATATAATGACCTTCTTTGTATCTTCATACCTTTTTTGTCTTGAAGTATATTTTGTCTGATGTAAGTATGGCTACACCTACTTTCTTTAGGTTTCTATTTGCTTGGAATATAATTTTCCACCCTTTCACTTTGAACCTATGTGTGTTTTTAAGAGCTCAGTCTCCTGTAGACAGCATATAGTTGGGACTTGTGTGTGTGTGTGTGTGTGTGTGTGTTTAACATATTCAGCCACTCTGCTTTTTGATTGGTGAGTTCAGTCCCTTTACATTTAGAGTGATTATTGCTAGGTAAGGATTTACTACTGTCATTTTATCTTTTGCCTTCTGGTTATTCTGTCTTTCCATTGTTTCTTTTATTTTCTTTTTATGTTTTTTTTAAGTTAGTGGTTTTCTGTGATGATTTGCTTTGTCTCCTCTGTTTTTGTTTCATGTCTCTCCTCTACATTTTTGCTTTGTGGTTACTATAAGGTTTGTATAAAAAATGTGATGAATAAAATAGTTTGTTTTTTTTTTCTGCTGGTAGCAATTTATCTTCATTTGCTGTAAGGGTTCTGTCATTTCATTCTTCCCTTTTTATATTTCTGATGACACAAATAATCTCTTTTTACACTGTGATTTTCTTATCAAGTTGTAGTAGCTATATTTTTAATGTTCTTTTCCTTTTACCTTTATGCTATAATTAAGAGTTTAACATACTATTCTAAAAGATTTTTAAAAAATATTTATTTATGTATTTGACAGGGAGAGAGACTGAGAGAGAGAGAACTCGAGCAGGGGGAGGGGCAGAGGAAGAGGGAGAGAGAATCCTCAGGTAGACTTCCTGATGAGCATGGAGCCCCAATGCAAAGCTGATCCCAGGACCCTGAGCTCATAACCTGAGCTGAAATCAAGAGTCAGACACTCAATGAACTAAGTCACCCAGGCGCTCCTATTCTAAAAAGATTCCAATTCTGATTCTGACTGACTTCTTTTTGTGTACTCCTGTCCTTTATTTTCAGCTTGAAGTGCTTATTTCAACATTTCTTGTATGGCAGATATAGTGGCAATGGACTTCCTCAGCTTTAATTCTCTGGTAAAGTCTTTATTTCTCCTTTATATGTGAAGGATAACTTTGCCAGAGAGGGTATTCTTGGGTGGCAGTTTTTATCTTTCAATATTTTAAATATATTGTTCCACTCTCTCCTGACCTGGAGAGTTTTTGCTGAGAAATCTACACATAGTCTAATAAGCATCCCTTTGTGGGTTACTGTCTTTTGTCCCCTGGCTGTCATTAAAATTCTTTCTTTATCATTGACTTTTGACACTTTTAATAAAATGTGTCCTGGAATTTTGTTTTTTTGTTTTTTTGTTTTTTTTTGCATTGAGTAATAAGGTATTCTATAAGCTTCATGGAACTATATCCAGTTTCTTCCCTGGATTTGGGAAGTTCTCAGCTATTACTTATTTAATTAAACTCTCTGCCCTCTCCCCACTCTTCTCCTTCTGGAATACCCATTATTTTTACATTGGCTTTTCTAATGGAGTCTGATAGCTCTTGTAGGATTTCATCACTTTCTAAAAATCTTAGTTCTTTCTCCTCTTCTACCTGATTCATTTCCAGGTGCATGTCTTCTAGCTTGTGAATTCTCTCTTCCATCTGATCTGCTCTACTTCCAATGCATTCTAATGCATTATTTATCTCATTAATTGAGTTCTTTACCTCCAGAATTTCTGTTTGGTTCTTATTTACAATTTCAATCTTTTTGGTAAAGTACTCCTTTTTTTGGTTAATTTTATTCCTGAGATCCTTTCATGGCCTTTCTGAGTTTTCTTTTGCTCATTGAATGTCTTCATAACAGCTATTTTAAATTCTTTTATCCATTAGATTGCAATGTTCCATATCTTTGGGTTCAGTTGCTGGGAAATTGTCATTTTCTTTTAGTGATATTATCATGATTTTTCATTTTTGATGAAAAGTGTATATGCCACCACATTAAAAGTAGTGTACACCTTTCTTGTTTAGGCAAGATTTTGTTTAATGTGATTTTAATTATTCAACAGGTTGGTAATTAGGAGCCTTCCTTTTGCCTTCCAGAAGATGGTGGTATAGCATAATTTTTTGGTTTTTCTTATCAGAGCTGATCCGCGCTAAGGTTGGGAGTCCAAGCGTTTAAAAAAAAAAAAAAAAGGTGACAGAGTGGGGGTATGTGTGTATTTAGCTCTTGGGGGCTGTAGAGCCTATGGCTCTACAGAGGGTTCCATGATTGTGGAGGAAGTTGTCCCAGAGGAATATGGGTGATTCTTTGCCAGAACCCTGAGGCAGACAGCAGGAGATACTTCCCTTCAGTTCTCTTTGTCTGCCTACTTCCCTTCTAAGAGAGAGCAATGGATTCCCCAGCTGCAAAATGCAAAACTGGGCAGACCCCATTTACCACCTTCACCCTCCACCTTCTTTGCGAGAAAGATTGTGCTGGCCCATAGCCAGACCTGCATCAGTCTTCTCTGCAACTGCCACTTCTGGTGTAACTCCCCTTGCTCCACTGCCTCCTCTGCTATCCAGTCCATCCACTTTTGGGTGCATGAATAGATGGGTCTCTTGAGTGTCCTGGTATGTGCTGTGGAGGTACTTTTCTTTGGTTATGGAGTCTGATTAGTTGTAAATGAAAGGGTAGGGAAAAAAGGAATAACACATGCTGCCATGATGCTGACCTCACTCTCAGACTTTTATTTTATTACCTATAAAGCTCTTTTTCTGACTTGAGAGATTTTAGTGACATTTTCACCCTCTGGGGGTTCATGTTTCCTGAGTCTTTGCATTTTGATGTTCCCAGTATTTGGAATTGCTTCTACCAGATATCTACATAACTTCCTCCCTAAACTCATTTAAGTATTTGGTCAAGTGACATCAAGTAATAATGCCAAATGACATTATCAAGGAAGCCTTCCTTGTCCACTCTATCTGAAGCAGTACTTCTCTCCCTTTTATTTTCTGCCCCTCTCCAACTCTATTCTTTTAGTGCTTTTTATCA
Source organism: Ursus maritimus (assembly GCF_017311325.1). Lineage (NCBI taxonomy): Eukaryota > Metazoa > Chordata > Mammalia > Carnivora > Ursidae > Ursus > Ursus maritimus. The sequence continues at coordinate 38,893,059 of NW_024427107.1, read as the reverse complement.
CCTAGAAAACTAATTTTTTTTTTGCTTATTATTTATCTTTTAACAAGGACAATAGGCAATTGGTCTCTTTTGCTCACACTACTGTATATTTAGTACCTTGAACATTGTTACATGGTAAGTGCTTAATAAATAATTTGTTTTAAGATTTTAAGTAATCTCCACACCCAGTGTGGGACTTGAACTTAAAACCCTGAGATCAAAAGTCACTTGCTCTACTAACTGAGCCAGCCAGGCATCCCCTAATAAATAATCTTGAATGAATGAATGAAAGAGTTGTTTAGAAAACAGAATATAAAAATTCTCATGACCATAAGGGAACATTTTCAATTATGCTTAATTACATACAGAAAACTTATAGTCAGTGATATGTTCTAATGTCACACTATTCTGAGGTTCTGGCAAGTCTGTCTACTAACCTTAAAAAAATAATGATACATGCAATTAAAATTTTGGATGCAGGTGAAAATAGTAAACCATTATATAAATTTTCTCATATTTTTCTTGTTTCCTGATGGACAATAATTAGTATTTTGTTACTTGCTAGCCAAAATAACCTTACTTCAGAGATTTTACCTTCTACTCAATAATTATGTGCATATACTAATAATTTGGGAATCAGTGCTGATATTAGTTCAAAGAGCAATTTTATGACATATTTTCCAATGTGAAAATGTAAGTTTTAATATTTCTTAATTTTAAAATGTCCATTTTTCAGCATTAAATCCAGATTCATTTTGGAAAAAAAAAAAAAAGCTAAAATCTATTATGGGATAAATACTAAACCTCACACATCCTAAGTGTATTTTTGCCTTATGTTAGTTCTTGTAAATCCATGCATTCACATAAAAATAAATGTATTTTATTGTTCTAAGTGTATTAATTAGCTGCATCATTATCATATTTGGGGAGGACTTTTTCACTTTCTCCCCAAGAATGATCTAGAATTTTACATGGAAAAGGAATTTTGTAATGAGTAATTCACATTGACACACTCTCTATTTGTTAAGAATCTCAGATTGATTTGACAGAATTTTAATTCTCAATGTCATGATTTTTGGGAAATTTTCTGTTGGATTGGTAATCTTAATAATGTAATTATCTAAATGTATTTTCCTTATTAAGAACTATACATAATGGATAATAGAATCTGTATTCTTAGTAGGCCATAAAAGCAGTTTCCCATATTATAGAATTTTCTACTAAAATATTAATTTTACAACTTTAATTTAAACATACAAAGATGGCACTTAGTATAAATATATCTCATAAGTTTAAATTATAATATGTAGTTATTTTAGAGAGAATTAAAGAGAATATTATGGCTGTTTTGATGGTGGTCATTGAGATTGGGGATTAAGAATGGCACTTGTAATCATGTATCATCCTGAACATTACATGTATTTCTGTACTTTGTTTTGGTTTCACAATATAAAGAAAATTCTATTAACGTGAATAGTTAAAAATAATAATGTAACTTTTTAATAGTACAGAGATAGAAACTTCAGGATATTCTTCAGTTTCAGCCAGTCACAAAACTGGTAGGAAATGTTATTTCATAACTAAATCACAGATATTATCTAAGGATAAGTTGTAGCTTTTATCACGAATCTCAAGTTTCAGTAACGAGAATATAATATCCTTCTAACTATGCATGTGCCTTTCATCTTTTATTGCAAAACTATTAAGCTACAATAAGCACATACATCCAATAGGGACAACAATGTCTTGCCTGGCATTTTTAAGGAATACACACCTGTGCTACAGCAGTCTGTTCACTTTCATAATTCTTTCCTTGCAGACATTTAAAGGCCTGAATTAGTAGAAGTCCACTGTATACATCAACTTTCCAAACCTATGACACATGTCCCAGAAGTTCAAATATAAGCACAGCAAAGTCAAAAATAGAAACTACAGCTAGTAGAAATAGCTCTACAAAGCACTATACTGCTTATTTTCATCATATTGGAATATGAAATTTATTACAGTGTGCATGTTAAAATTTTGAAAATAATGTAGATTATGTCTAAAAATAGGGGATTGAATAAAATACTGATTTGAATTAGAATCTAAAGAGTTAAGTATACATTTTGTAATCTCTAGGGCAATTTTTAAAACATACTAAAAATATATCAAAATCATAATAATTTAAATCAAATACTAAGAAATGTTTAAATAATTTAAAAAATGGCAGGAAAAGTGAAACAGGAACAAATCAAAGGGAACAAAAGAGGGCAATAATAAAATAGTAGACTTAAATAAAAATGCATTAATGGTTTCATTAAATATTAATGATCTAAACAGACCAATTAAAAGACAGTAGATTTTCAGGTTGAAATTTTATAAAATAACGCAAATATAGGCATATAACTTCAAATATAATGACATTAAAAATAAAGAGATGGAGAAGTACTTCTTGAATAAAAAGTAAGGATCTCAAAAGTCTGCTCCTCTATAAAAGCAATAAGAATAATGGCAAAAAAAAAAAAAGTCAAAATCAACTTTTTCAGAAATGTGGAAATTAAAGGAACTCTTAACAAAAGTCCAAGGAGTAACCCAGCCATTGCAATACTGGGTATTTACCCTAAAGATACAGACGTAGCGAAGAGAAGGGCCATATGCACCCCAATGTTCATAGCAGCATTGTCCACAATAGCCAAATCGTGGAAAGAACCAAGATGCCCTTCAACAGATGACTGGATTAAGAAGTTGTGGTCCATATATACAATGGAATATTACTCAGCTATCAGAAAGAACGAATTCTCAACATTTGCTGCAACATGGACGGCACTGGAGGAGATAATGCTAAGTGAAATAAGTCAAGCAGAGAAAGACAATTATCATATGATTTCTCTCATCTATGGAACATAAGAACTAGGAAGATCAGTAGGGGAAGAAAGGGATAAAGAAAGGGGGGTAATCAGAAGGGGGAATGAAGCATGAGAGACTATGGACTCTGAGAAACAAACTGAGGGCTTCAGAGGGGGTGGTGGGGGAATGGGATGGACTGGTGATGGGTAGTGAGGAGGGCACGTGTTGCATGGTGCACTGGGTGTTACACGCAACTAATGAAGCATTGAGCTTTATATCGGAAACCAGGGATGTACTGTATGGTGACTAACATAATAAAAAAACATTAAAAAAAAAAGTCCAAGGAGTATTTATTTGAGGAAAAACAACTGAATCTCAGTAAGAACAGTAAGCTTTGTTGGGTTTTAACTGGTCTTTAATTCCATCTTTCTCTGCTCATCATTGCAACTATAGTAGTTGTGAAAAACAGCATCCTGCAATTAACGGAGAAGGCAGAATGGGTTTGGAGTTATGCCACACTCCATCCTCAGAGAATTGTTCCTATCTGACCTGTCTGGTAACTCACTGAAAAGTCTCATTCTCAAAACTTGTCCTTAATTGACTAGACTTAGCGCTCACTCTGTGTGAAGAGCCCTCTCCCAGAATTTGACAGTCAGTGGCAAGTCTTTAACATCACAACTACTTGAAGCAGTATTAATAGTTGGGACTAGTAGGAGGCCGTCCTAAAAATATTAAAAAACTGGGCAATGTGATGTCTGTAGGGTCTTTAAAAATCTTCAACATAGATTTCTGGGAATCTAGAAAGCCACAAGCCTGTGCAGTGGTATACCATGTCCAATAAAGATCCAAAAAGGCTATAAAATTTCTTGCCTCTTGCTGACCTTGAGGAAGCTAGCAAGGAAGTGAAGGCTAAGGCAGGACTATAAACTCTTCTCAGAACATAGAAAATATATACCAACACAGACACACACATGCACACACCCACACCCACATACACAACACACAGCTCCTCAGCAAAGGTGAAAGATATTGGTTCAAAGTATTTAAGAAAATATTTGTCCAGTCTTTAGATGAACATGAAGCTAAGTGGCTGCATATGACAAGAATGCAGACTTTACAGACTTAGACTATAAAAGTCATTAAAAAAACAAACAATAAAACCAACAAAAGAAAAACAAACAGCAGCAACAACATCATAGGGGAGATATGATTTTCAGGGTTGCCACATTACATTATTTGATATGTCCAGTTTCTACAAGAATTATAAAATGCACAAAGAATCATCAAAGTGTGTGCCATACACAGAAAAAGAATAGTAGAACTTGTCTCTAAGAAGGTCTTATCTTGGACTTATTGAACCGAGACTTTAAGTCAGCCCTTTGAAATATGTTCAAAAAACTAAAGAAAATGATGTCTAAAGAATTGAAATATAAGAATGATGCCTCATCAAATAAAGCACTTTGTTATGGAAATGTAAATTATGTATATTTTAAAAAACAAATAGAAATTCTGGAGTTGAAAAATACAATAATTATAAAATTATTTTATAAAATAATTATAAAATAAAAAATAATTTATAAAATGTATAAAATACAATAATTATAAAATTTCACTAGAGGGACCTCATGGCAGATATGAACTGACAGAAGAATCTGGAATAATGAAGAGAAGTTAATTGAGATTGTACTTTCTGAGGAACATGAAGAAAAAAGAATAAATGAAGAATGACAAAAAATGAGCAGAGACACAATGACCTGTAGGATACCATCCATCATACCAACCTGTGTACAACAATAGTTCCAAAATAAGAGGAGGAAGAGAGAGGGTCAGAAAGGGTATTTGAAAAAACAATATCCAAAAACTTCCCTAATTTGATGAAACACTTTGATTTTTTTATCCAAGAACCTCAATAAATTTCAAATAGGATAAACTCAAAGAGATCCACACTGGGCTACATTATCAACAGTCAAGCTGTTGAAAGTAAAGCGTAAAGAATGATTGTTGAAAGCAGCAAGAGAAAAGTAACATATTACATATGATGTGCTGAAAGCAATAGATGGTCAGCCAAGAATTCTATACCCAGCACAACTGTTCTTTAAAAAGGGAGAAATTAAGATGTTTTTGGAAAAACAAAACCAGATAATTTGTTAATAGCACACCTGCCCTGCAAGATCCACTAAAGAAAGTCCTTGAAGTTGGAATGAAAGTACACAAGACAATAACTCAAGTCCATATACAGAAACAAACAACAACAAAAAACTCAAAAAACTAACACCAGTAAAGGTAACTGCATTGATAAGTATAATAGAAGTCTACATATATTTTTTGTGTGTAACTTTTTTCCTCACCTTGCTAATTTATGAGATGCTGCTAAAGCAGTACTTAGATGGCAATTTATACTTGTTTAACAGTATGTTTATAAAGAGGAAAAATTTCAAATCAATAACCTAACTTTCTGCCTAGACAAGTTAAAATAGGAAAAGAGCAAACTAAACCCAAAGCAGAAGTAAAGGAAATAATAAGGTTTAAGTGGAAAAAACATAGAGAAGAGAAAAATAATTAAAAAAATCAACAAAACCAAAAGTTTGTTTAGAAAGATCAACACAATTGAAAAATCTTTTAGTTACACTGTTAAAAAAACAAAAACAAAAACAAAGAACACTCAGATTACTAATATCATTAATGAAACAGGGTACATTACTATTGACCTTATGTATATAAAATGGATTATAAAGGAATACTATAAACAGCTGTATGTTAAAAATTAGATAATCTAGATGAAACAATACTAATACAAGTTCTGATGCAAAGCTACCAGAACTCTGATCCATTACTGGTGGGAATATGAAATGATATAGCCACTCTGGAAAATGGTTTGGCAGTTTCTTACAAAGTTAAATATATACTTACCATATGACTCAGGAGTCCTACTCGAGATAAATTGAAAACTTGTGTTCATATAAAACCCCATACACCTGTGTTTATAGGTAGCTCTTGTAGTACTTGCCAAATACTAGATATACCCCAAATGCACTTCAGTGAGTGAATTGATAAATAAACTCTGGTACCTTCATATAATGGAATACTAATCAGCAATAGAGAAGAATGAATTGGTGATTCATACAACTTGGGTGAAACTTAAAGGCCTTATGCTGAATCAAAGAAGCCACTGTCATGTTACTGCTATATTACTGAAAAGACACGGCTATAGAAATGGACAGTAGCTCAGTTGTTGTCAGGAATTATGGATGGGAGGAGGCATGTATATAAAAGGATAGCACAGGGCATTTTTTGAGATGAAACTATTCTGTACCCAGATTATGGTAGTAGTAACATGAATCTATACAAGAGCATTAAAATTCATAGAACTGTATACCAAAAGGAAAAAAAAGTCAATTTCATTGTGATAATTTAAGAATAAAATATAATAAAGTAGTATTATAGGATTATATTGGAGAGAGGAAGCATAAATCACTCAATCAGGAAGGTTGGGGATGGAAAAAAAATAAGCTTTTGTTACTTAAACTACACCATAGGAAATGAAAATAGAGAAATACGATGGATGTTGTCGTTAAACAGAAAAACTAGATAATTGAGGCCCCAGATTAGCTTCATAGGCTTGAATTCTTCAGGTTTCTTCTCATATAAAAGGTAATGAGCAATTGCCAAACAGCTACTTTGGTTATTGCATTATTGATATAACCAAAATCAGACCCAACTATGTCTAAGAAGCCATCTACATATAAAATCTAGATTATTATATATGCATTATATATATATGTATGTATTATTTCTAAGTTAAGTACTCAGAAGTCTTCTGTATTTTACATTTTTTACAATTGTGTAGGCAAAGGTATCGTTCTTGAAGCCATAAAAAATTTGAATGTTGAAAACCTCTTTGAGTATAATAGAAATATCTAGTTTTAGTTATAAAGAACTTAACAGATGCCCCTGTAAACGTTTTCACTTTGTAGACTGAAGCCTCGTTTTTCAGTATATACTTTTGGATATCATAGTTAGCAAGCAGAATGCTAAACTACTGACAGATGCACTGTTTGGAGACGTACCAGGTGTAAATAATTTTTAAAGCCATCTATTTATTATAAATACAGTTTCAAATGTTCATATCAACTTTAACATGAATCTAGAGGTATTATTCTCTAAGAGATACAGGAGTTGAATTGAAATGGAATGTATTATTTAACCAATAAGTTACATGGCAAGTGAAGTAGAGTGATAAATTCTCACTTTAACCTTGACTCTTTGAGGTATATTTGAATCTGTTTTATGGCAGACACATCATCCAGAATAATGCATATGTGTATGTAAAACATTTGGGTTTAGACGATCCTTTTTCCATTTATTTTTCCTCATCGCACCCAGAGATTATTATAGGGCATATATAAGATAAAACAAGAAATGACTTTTTGGCCTCAGATCTATAATCTCCAAATTTCTCTTAGATTCTCCTTAGAAATTCGCTTTGTAACCCTGAGTGGAGGCATTTGATGTGTCACCATTTTCATTGTTCTGAGCTGTTTATATCTCAGCAGGAATAATGACATGAATAGTTTGACTGTTGAGATGTGAAATCAGAGTGAACACTTGTCAAGGCTTTTTCAGCAAAATTAAATGTTGCTAATTTAAAATGGGTCAGAGTAATATTTTTCTGTAGTTTGTTCATTCCATAATTTAAATTTAGATCATTTGATATACATTTTTACAATTGGTTCATTTCTGGATCATTAAACCTTATCATCAAATAATATTTATTAAGCTTCCGCATGTTCATAGATCCAGAATGACTGCTGTATGATAGCAGTTAAGGAAATAGCATACACTGGCTCTTTAAAAAAAAAAATCTTTTCAGCAAACAAACACTTTTATGTGTCTAATGAACACAAATAGAGCATTTCTTCATCACTCCCATCCATTTGACTCCCTTCTCCCTGCCATTTCTAATTCTGAGAATCTATATGGAATTTTAAAGGCACTTTTGAATCATTAGTAAAGACACTATTTTATTGTACATTAACTTTTTATGATATAGTATAGATCAACTGTGTTCAGATTTATTTCAATGTGAGGAAGATGTGGAAATTAAAGTTAGAAGTTGTATTATTTACATAAAGGTAAGATTTGGAAAGGAACCAGTCATGAAGGAAAGGGAGTAAGATAGAAACAAGGCAAACTAAGAATATAAAAGAGAGATTACATGGTCTTATGCTAACTCCCCCACAGAGTAACATACTGTTTTTGAGACCCATTGACCCAGTTCTTAGTTAATTCTTTTGGTTAAGGAAAGAGTATATTATATCAATGTTTTTGTTACTGTTGTTCTGTTTTGTTTTGTTTTTTGTTACTGTCGAAACTATTTTCTTCACAGGTTATGTAACTCATTAGTTACATACAGGTTACATACAAACTGAGGTTTGTTAGTCATTATTCATCAAACGGTGCACAAAAAAGGAAATTTGGTGATGTTAACTAACTTAGTTTTGTTCATCTTTGGTTGTGAAATGTGGTAGCGAAGATTGGATCTAATATCTAAATGTAACTTTCCTACATCTTTCATTTAGCCATATTTATTCTGTCCTCTATTTAAAGAGCAAACACAATTTAAATGTGTATTTTTCTGATGAATTCAGTGACTGAAGTTAAGTATTTACAGATCTTCCTTAGTTTCTTACAGAAAACTTGAGGATATTCCTCAAATTGATTATTTGGGTATTTTATATATCCCTAATAAAATTTATAATGAGCTCTTATTCTTCACATGGGAAGATGAAGTTAACTTACCTATTAATGGGATCTTATGTATACTCATTTACCCATTTATTTCTAAATCCTTCCAAAAGGTTTACTGTCTTTAAAAATCCTACTCTCTGAAATAAGTTTTTATATTTTTAGCTCTTCACTGCACACCAAATCAAAGATGTCTGTCAGATCTTCTTCCTGCAAAAAAATTGAGAGGAGAAATTGACCTTAGGGTGACAAGTTTATGGTTTCTAAACCTGGGAGCTACTTTGCAACTCTGTGTCCCAGTCTTACTGTATTTAAACATTCTTTGACATTTCAGATGGCTGTTAAACTTGAATTATATATAAGCATAGCTCATTGCCTGAAATTATTTCTTTCTAGGTAAACAAGATTATAAAAAAACCAAACCTATTTTACGAGCAACCAAATTAAAAGCAGAAGCAAAGAAAACAGCAATAGGGATAAAGGTACCTGTATTTGGTAACTTTAAGACTTGATATATGCATGCCATTTCATTTTCTAAAACTGGATTGCATAAATGTTGAATGCTAAATGTTTTATGACATTTCAAAATCAAAGTCAATGCCAGAATTGAAGGTTTTTATAAAGAATTTACTTAATGGGAAACATCATTCTGATCCTGAGATTTTTACCAGGTCTTAAAATAAAACACAATGTCACATAAGAGAACCAGTTATACTTAAAGTTGCAATTTATTTTTTCTCTAGCTACTGTATATATTGTTCAAACATTTCAGTGATTTATGTGGTCTGAATCAAAAACTTATATTTTCAATAAATTTAATTTTATGGTTATCAAGATTTTAGTTATAATTATATATACTTACATCATTAATATATGTAATTTTACTCTGTGTATTATTATTGTTGTCAGTACTCTCTACGATGAAATTCTAATGATGTCCCCAAACTTGTTCTTTTAGAAAACCAGTGTCTTAACTGCTTAAGAGGGATAAATGCATTGGAGAATGATGTTAGCAGATATTAATCCAGTGTGCTAGCACAATCAAGTTCAGCAAAATTACATTTACATTATTACTCATGTCAATTTTTTGCCAAATATTTAGAGGGGAATCAAACTATAAATACAAAAATTAACTTGATGGTTCTACTGTCAAATGTGTAAAATTAAAGTGACTGGTATATATACTTTATTTAAATATTAAACTGTTAAAAGGAGATTTTGGTTTTTATCTGGCAGATGAAAAATCAATTTTTCTAAGTTATAGCTTATAGCAAATGCCAAGGTATTACTACCAGGCTGTAACAGCTGTTGAACTGCCAGATGATATATTTGGTTGTCTTCCAGAATTTGCTATTATGATCACGAAACACTGCCTTCTTTTTACTCTTGATTGCTGATTTTGATCAAGCATTGCCGTGTGATACGGTATGTTTTCACAACACAATCTCCTTCAGTTAGTGCTGTGTGTCAGTTTTTAATGAAAAAAAAAAAGTAAATTGCCTTTTTGTTTAAAAGAGAGATGATTAATCTTTTGAAGTTTTCTTCTAATATCACATGAAATTTTTTCCATCTTTAAAATTATTTCCATGACATGATCTTTCTAAAAGCATTAGTTAGGGGTTTTTTTCTTTCTTTATTTTACAGTTAGTTACCTGGTGATTGTCTCTTATAGTGAGAGCATTATTTGTAATTTTCCACCAAGGCACTATGGCACTCACTTTTATCTCTCCCAATGTGGTGTTTTGGTTTGGGGGTTTTTTAAAAGAAAGATATTGGGGTAGCAAAATCCACTTGTGGCATAATATAATGAGCAGCGGTAAATTAGAATTTGAGAAATAGTGCAGCCACTCATATATTAATATATACACATTCTCTTTATTTGCTCTTATACTTTTTATTATTATTTTAATTTGGGGAAATGACTATCTTGGCATCAGATAAATCTACCTTATAGTGCAATTTTCTTTTATCTTTTTATAAACAGTGCAGAATTTGCTTATCTTTTTTTGAGAAAAAAGTTCTTCTTAGATTTCATTCATGATTTAATGTATGTACGGAAGAATTTCTAACTGACACCCAAACATAGCTCCTTTTTACTAAGGTAGCATATAATTTTGACTTATAAACCTGTGGAAAACAAAAACCTTAACTTTAAACATTGTTTACGTTCCTTAAAAAATTACATGAAGAGCCCATTAAAATGATTCGAAACTTTTTAGAATCAGAACCATGGAAGTGTTTTACATTTCAAATCTGGCATACTAATTAGTTTGCCCTGTCAAACTTTGATTGCCTTGTCATTTTAGCATAGGATTTTAAATAACGAAGTTTCTTTCAGCAATTGCCATTTAATGCTGTTTAATTTCCCCAGTGAGTGATTTGATCCATATTGATAATGTCAGAGAAGCAACTAAGGACTAATGAACATCAGACATGTTTGACTCTTATCTAGTTGATACAGGATGACCATAATATTATAGTATTTTATCACTTTACTGCTTATTTTTAGAATGAATCATAGTTATGCTCTTAAAATAATTTAAATCTATAGAAAATATGAACAGCTGCATGGAATAGAAAAATACCAGCAATGACAATACTGAACACAGAAAAAAGAGGCCTAGGATCACATTCCTCTGGTCTCTTCCTGTTGTCATGATCTAGCTAAGTCTAACCTGACATATTTGCAAAAGCAATTATGTCATTACCTCACAGGGTTGTCAGAAGAGTTAAATAATACCACAAAAACACTTAACATTGAACCCAGGACATCGAATTCATTTATGAAATGTTAGCTGATTGAGAAAATATTTTTTCGAATTAGCCATTACTGGTTTGCACACATAAGACTTCCCTTGGTTGGTTGTCAGTGGCCTTAAGATCCCCCACTTCAACTCAGTCTGCTTTGTGTTATTATATTGCATATTGTAAAATGTCCTCAGTTTTGCTGTGGAGACTGATATTGCTGTTGTAAAGTTTTCAAAGTATTGCATAATTTTAATATACTTTATATATAGGTTATATAAAGCTTACTCAATCGTTCATTATTTGTTTAGAAATGCTGTATTACAATGTTGTAGAACCTATAGAAAGAAAGATGACCAAGACGTGATCATCTTGGAGGAAATTATACAAGAAATAACTTCCAGATTTCATTACCATATAAAACCAACAGTATTGACTGAGAGATGTAGGACCGGAGATGTAAAGAATACATAATACAGTCTTTATGCTCGAAGACTTTTAGTGCCTTTTTGTAAACATACGTTTAGTAATTGAAAATGTTTTGGGAGAACAGTAATGATTCAAAATAAGATGTGAATATTGTTGTGTTAAATCTAGAATTAATTTCTGTTTAGAAGCTATTTTATTTGCTATTTTATTTCCCATATCTTACCAATGTAAACAAAATGTTGTAATTTATGACCCAGTAATGAGTGCTACCTAAAAAATACTTGCACAACTAATATTTCCTATTTGGTTGCTGTTCAGTTAGATTATTTTTCAAGAATTACGACTTCATTAAAATTTTTTTAGAACGTAAATACCCATGTTTTCTAGTATTTAAAAGGAAAAAGATAATTCATATTTGTTAATTAGTTTATTTGAAAGGTATAATCTAATAAGAGAGTAAGGATCAAAAATTTATCTGTTACATAGATAAAATATTCAAGTGTCAACCAGATCCTGCTAACAACCTCTTGGGATGAGCCGTCTGGAAACGTTATTTTTCTTCTTTTTTGTGATTTCAGATGTAAAACTAAAAATGGCTGGAGGGTAGGGGGTCATAAATGCCTACAGGTCTCTAAGTTATGGTTAGTGTCACCAGCATCCTGAAAGCAGTATTTTCAAATTTTATCATTGTTTTAACCCTCTATACATCCAGTCCCCACAATGTTCATCTCCTCAACAGAATAGGGGCATTTTAAAAAAAAATGATAATATTCCTCCCCATTCAATGCTCTTTAGCCCTCCCCGCTCCACCATATATTCAGTAGACTTAATTAAATTAGTGGATCCTCTGAAGTTGTATTCTATGAATGTTCTCTGCTTCCTACCCTTAAAACCCTTTTTTTTTTTTTTTTGCATCTGGATATCCTGAAAATGTATAGTGAAGAGGATAGTTTTTTGAAGGGACAAGGAGCAGCTGAAAAGCAGCAGTTAGAGGTGATTATCAAATGAGATGTGGATGATGGCCTCCAATCAAGAGTAAAAACTTTATTCTTGCTTTAAGCTTGTATGAATGGTGACTGCTGTTGAACAGTTTTGTTGTCCACTATACAGAACAGATGGAGTTTGCAGTTGTGTGTCACTTGTTTATTACATCCTCTTAAAATTAGTAGCTGTGTAACCAGATGGGTCTGGGAGCACAGCTGTGGATATAAGAATATAAATGAAACCTGTCTGATGCTGCCATGCCCTTTTGAGATGCCAAAGTGTTCCAACTGCAACAAAGAAAAATTCACGTTCATTTGACATTATATTGATGTATTAGATTAAAAAAACCAAATCTTACAAAAGTAGTTGACACTGAGGCTATCAACCCCCACATTTTTATCAATATTTATTTTCATAGTTTGGAAATCTAAATAAATGTAAATTTGAAGCTAAATATCTGTATAAAGTGCCCATTTGTAATTTCGATATCCAGGTAAAAAATTCATGTTGATTATAAACCAAATTCATTTTAATATTTTTAGTTTATTAGGTGGCATATGTTGAATTAGTAATTTTACATTCTGATGAAATGCAAATTCTATTTGTAAATGCAAATAAATAGCTTCTCCATAAAACAATGCCAGGAATGGGTGTGATACACAATTGAAAATTAGAAAGGCATATTAGGCTCTTTAAGATGTGAAACTGGCACTAGTTGCTCTTTTTTGACCTTTTCAGCCAAATGATATGTTAATATTGAGAACATTCCTTAATGGTGTGTGTGTATACTACATACTACACACTATATACTTCATACATATATATGAAGTTTATGGACTTTTTAAGAGATAATAGGATTTTTGCCATAATATATGTAGTAAATTTTTTGGCTACTATTTTAACATAATTAATGTAACCCACATCAAATCACCAAATGAAATATTCAGAATCACCCTTCACAGTTCTGATAAACTATACTGTATCTGCTTCGTGAGCCAAGAGTACTCAGTTTTGTTCCCCCACATTATAAACTATAGAATTTAGAGTTTAAAAATTTTTTCAACAAAAAAATATTTAATAAGGATTTACAGAGACATAATTTAGAAACTGGTTATAATAGGAGTTTCTTCCCATTAGAAAAAGAAATATAAATGTTTTAAAATCTGTGTCCTAACGCTATAACTAATAACAAATTAATTGAAGCAACAAATAAAGTTAAACATACTCAAATAGAGAACAGAGAAACTATGTAGTAGAAACTATCTTGATATCCAAACTGTGCAAATATATCAAAATTATAAAGTTTAATTTTACTATTAGAAAAGCACAAATTACATAGAAGAAATGATAGAAACTAGTCACCCACTGATGTACTTGTCATTGCAGTCGGTATTGTCAAGTACAAAATAAGTTACTTTACTAAATGACAAGAAGTGTTAAACAAAAAGAATGTGATTAATTAGGTTCAAATTATTATTCTAGTTGATGGACTTATATCACTATTTTCTCTGATGAAACTCGTAACATTAACCAATCTCTTTTCATCAATTTCAAACCTACTTTTTTTTTTTCCTCCTCAGGAAGTTGGCCTCGTACTTGCAGCTATATTGGCCCTCCTACTGGCTTTCTATGCTTTCTTTTATCTCAGACTGTCCACAGATGTTGACCCTGATCTGGAACAAGATGAAGATTAGCTGAACAGCAATCAATGCATTAAAGGGAAATAATTTTATAAAAGCACCCCTTGGGACCAATACTTTCTAAAGTACTGAAACTGGAACATCTTGAAATCTTTCTGCTGGTATTTTCAGTTTTCAGAAATATCTTTTTAAATAGTTGCATAGAATATCAAGAAAAGAACCTTACCTAGCAATGTAGTATAATGTATGCTACTGGATACTTTTATAAATCTTTCTACTTTGACAGGCAACCTATTCATGGTGCGTTTATATTAAATGGAAAACAGATCTTAAATTCTTCGGATGTCTTAGCCAATTTATGTGTATAACTCCATCACTTACAGATTACTAAATCTATTTTTGTTCCGTATACATAAGTAAAAGTATATATCCTCATTTACAGAAACATTCTCAAATCACATTCAGAGCCTAAGAAGGAATGAAAAGTCGTGGGAAATTTTTCATTTTACAAAGAAGCCCTGCTTTCTTTCCAGACATATTTTATATCATTAGAGAGACTATCTGCCATACATCTACAGTAATCTTTTTCCTTCTTTGCCAACTGTTCAGTGCACATGTGCTCCATCAGAAATGGCACCTGGATGACAGAAGCTCAAAGAGTCACATATGTCTGTAAAATAGAGTTCCTTTCCTCTTGGGCTGTCTGAACTGGTGTAAATAGAAAGTTCAGTTGATCTTGATTTTAATTAACTTATTATTGTATTAATATAAACTTGGAATTCTATTTTAATTATGTTGTTCTGGATGCTTGCAGTATCAGTTTGCCCTTCTTGTAAAGGAGATATGTAACAATCTGTCGTTTAGTTGTGCAGTTTTGTTTTTTTTGGTTTTTTGGTTTTTTTCACACAACAGTAATGGAAGTCCTACCTACTCAGAATAATTTTCTTGGGTTGTCTCTTAAGCCTAAACAATACAAAGTTGGTTTACAAAATTACATCTTGTCTCTTGAGAGTTAATCAATTAGAACTGTTTCGTGAAAAAATAAATAATAGAAGAAAATATATGTCTCATATTACTTGCATATGTAATTTTTTTGTTTACATAAATTTTCAAGATATTCTGCATTTGTTGGAGTATAACAATCAATATATTCAATATTTTTACCAGTAATGGATTTTTTAAAAATATTTTTAGAATACACGAATACATAAAGCTTAGAGATGAGAAAATATTTGTCCACAACAGAGTTGTTAGCTACTACCTTATATAAAGATGTATAAAAAATTAATAGTTAGAAACATGTGCACAAAGTGTTTTCTATCATATACATTGTATTTATGAAGAGCAAATAAAATGTTAAGATTGTTTCCATATTTGCCCAGAGAAGAAAGCTTTGATGAATACACTCGATATTCTTTGAGACTTTTGCAAATAGTTGAGTATGGCTGTGTAGCATTATGTTCTGTAGAATTTTTTCAAGTAGCATAATTTATTTCATCAATGTGAAAACAGCCCAAAGTTCCAGTATCCTCACAGATCATTTATGCCAAACATCTGAGGGCAAAATTTAGCCAGTGTTATTTACTGGATTCTATCCCTTGAAATCACAAACTCATGAGACAGACCAAGAGTTCTTATACACTCACCACTGCAGACCAATCCAAGTGGCATTTTTAGGAAAGGTTGCAGCATTTAATGCCATGTGGTATGTCTGTTCGTGAAGTGGGTGGCAAGGGAATATCCAAGCTGGCATTTTGGATATGATGGGCCTTTTCCTTTCCTGAGTGACATGCCACATGTCAAGAAATACTGCTTTTCCCCTACTCCTATCACATTTACGTGAACAATTTTCATTTAGTTATTTTACCTCCCATATGGTGTTAAAAACAGTCATATTAAATAAAGATTATTTCTAATTCCAGTAGTAATTTAAATGAGAAGATATGTAATAATTGTTTATTAGTTACCTATCCAAGTGAAATATAACAGGATTTACAGTATTTAAAATAGATGAGTATACTCTTGGAAATGTCTGAAAATTCATTACCCTGGGGAAAAAAAAATGTTACTGTTCCCTTCTGTTCTTGAGGTGTTCTCTTAAGGGAAAAGGTTGTTTCTGAGAGTAATTAATATTAATCTATACATAGTATAATTACAGGCTAGTTTGATTACCTCATTTTATCAATACCCTGAGTCTCTGGCTAGTCCGTTGGCGTAACTGACTTATGATGGCTCCACAGAACCAAGTCCCAAAGGCCCAACTCTGGTTTTAATAAATAGCAGGTAAACTGAGACAATATATGTTTATACAACACTGTTTTCATGAAATGCAAATTTTTCAAACTCACATTAACTGAGAAGCAGCCTGTGGAGAAATCCCAGATTGAAATTTAGTTTGAATCCTTGAAGGTAGAGAGGTGATATCCGGCCTATATTTTCAGGGGACCACACTACTGAATAATGAGCGGTGTTCGGCATAAATCTAAGACTGGCACTAGACACGAATTTTAGGCGTGGGTTTTTTCTCCTACAATAATTCACTGCTCAGAGTAATTCAGAAGACAAAAACAGAAAAAATATAATGACTTTTCAGAATGTTAGAATCTATTTGCTAACATACTCTGCAGGATAAATTTCACCTAATGCAGCAGACTTTACATTTAGCCTATGGAATACTGTGAAAGAAGCTTGAAGAGTTGCTGGTTCTTATTTTGCATGCAAAATAAACATAAAAGATTCATTTGAGAGGAGATATTGTAAAAATATAACCTCATCCAGGATTTCTTTTAAAACAAATGAACAAAAAGCCTATCATAGTACCAGTATACAGATTGTTGTTTTAAGGTGGCAAATACTTGAAGATTTTCTGTCTTTTCAATTTTTCTGAATTACTTCTACCCCAACCAATGATTGCAAGATTCCAAAAGATATGTTCTTATTCATTTCTGTAATTCCAGTAGTGTAGTGAACTGCACATATTTAATAAATGCATGTCAAAATTTAAGTTAATTTCTTTTAGTGCTCTCAGAGTCTCGTACAGTTGCTGCATGTAATAGATGATCAAAAATTATTTGCATTTAATAAATAAAACTTAGAAATCACTATATTGACCAACTTAGCATTTAGCATTTATGATCATTGAATATTCTGGGACAAATGTATGTTTCATCCCGTTCCTTTTTAAGATCACGACAACTAGTGTTAAATTTGCTGTAGAACAGAAACATTGCTCTTTTCTAGGGAATCAAATATGTTATTTTTATCTTAGTATTATTGAAAACCACAAGTGTTTTTAATTTAACTTATTATACATCCACTCCCAACAAAAATAAAACTAAGTTTTCGTTAAAATGCTTATATTTATGTAGATACTAAAGCACTATGTTTTCCAGATTCTAAAATGATATAGTCAAATATAATTCAGTAGAGTAAATTATGATTTCTTTAGATGGGCTTCAGAAATAAAACTTCTAGAAATTAAACTTAGAGAATTTTCATATATTTCATCCATAATGTAAGGTTGTTGAGCCAGAAACCATCTAAGATAAGTACACTTACCTCGGGCTTCTCTGGGGAGATTCTTAACATTTCTCCCTTAGCGGCACTGCCTTCTTTTATTAGAATTGCTCCAGTGCAGCCTGGATAGAATGATGTTTGCTAGATTTTGTTCCACTGACATCATATCTAGAATCAGTGCAACCCACAGTTTAAAAAAAAAAAAAAAAAAAAAAAAACCCTAGCAGGAATTCAGTGCCAACAGAAACACTCTTACTATTTTATTTTGTATTTTAATGATGCAGGTAAGTATGAAGGGAACTAGGAGAGTCACTCAAAGAACTATACCAGTGTGAAAATATCCATAGTGGGCCAGTAAATTCATTTAAAACAAGTGAACTGCTGCCCTATTCAGCATAGTGCCTCATTCTTAAATAATTTTTTTTATCCTTTTGCAACAGACATGAGATCCTTATTTCAAGAAAAAATAAGATACTTTACATGCCAGAAGATTTTTTGATGACAGTACCCCCTCCTATTCTTCATTTTTTAAAACAACAACCAAATTGGTGGGGAGGCAGCCAAAATTTGAGGTACCAATGCCTCTCGAACAGATGTCGCACCATTATTTTTTAGCTCGTTTAGATGAATAAACATGTTAAACTGTGAAGTATTACATTTTAGATTTTTTCATTAAAAAAAGAGACAATCTGTTTACTGTCCTAATTGAGACAACAATCCTTGTGGTTGCCAGTTTTGGCAGTCATAACAATGAACTATAAATATTTGAACCAACCAAGTAAATGGTGACTATAAAGGCTATAGCATGTGTAAAGTTCTGTTTTCATGGGCACCCATCTTACTATGCCTTTTTTTTTTCTGACTTCTTCAAATACAATTGTGTAAATCTGAAGTTTCATGGTAAGTCTAAAAGAAATTGATTTCAATATCTAATTTGGTTCTAGTTTATTATCCTTTTTAGCGTTCAACTATCCATCTGCTTGTAACAAATTGCTTCTGCAGTTGCTCTACTGAATGTGACAAGGCAGGTCTTCATTGCATTGCCTTCTCTGTACATCCTAGGATAACACAAAAAATCAGAGATTGTTTTTTCTGCTTTCATATTTATAAAGTGAGGTTAAAGACATTGTAAGTCTCTTAATTTGCAGCAATTAGTTTTTTAAGAGAAGGTTTTATAAATAAACTATGTCAAGATACAACTCTGGCTATAATGTCCATGAGAAGGAGGTCACAGTCTTAGCTGCAGTGGGATGCTTTGCATGAAGAACTGGCTTGTGAGAAGTTGGTAGATCAAAGAGAAGTAATCCAGAGATAAACGATCATTTATTACCCTAGTTCCCAAACGTTGGTGATCCAGATAGCTAGCGCCCTTGTAGACATCTTATTTGAGTACCATTGCTCCCTTTTCTACCCTTCACCTTCTCCTCTATCTGCCCCAGTTCCAAACTCTAGGCAATCTCTAACATTTCTTCTTTAATTTTGTATGAACCTCACTTGTACATTAAGTCGTGTTTAACTACGTACTTACCATATTAACTGCCTCTACTCTTTTACTTAAAATCAAGACTATTTTTCCCACTATCTCTCATTCCTTACCCCTTTCTTTTTTATCACTGACCACATGCATCACACAAAACTAAAGAGAAGAGTATAATGCACCTCAATGTACCCATCATCTAGAGTCAGCAATTACTAATATTTTGCCACTCTTTTGTTTTCCCCAATTTTTTGGGTAACCTGAGGTATCTTAAAGCAAACCTCAAATAAGGTGACATTTTACCTATAAATATCTCAGTATACATCTCTGACAAGAACTTTCATTTTTCGTTTGTTATTTGTTGTTTTTTTCTTACATTACCAGGAAGCTATTATTACAGCTAATAGGATTAGTTATTTCTTCAAATCGTTTAATACCAGGCCTATATTAGAATGTCCCTAATTGTCTTCAAGATATCAATTTATAATAGGTTTTGAATCAAGATCTGTACTGCATTTGATTGTAAGCGTCTTAAATTTCTTTTATTCTATAGCAAACCTATTTTTCTATAATGTCGTTTATTTGTTGAAGAAACCACAATATTTGTCCTGTTGAATGTCCAATATTCTAGATTTGGCTATTTTCATTTTGTTATTTATTTTATACCTCTATTTTTCATACTTTCTATAAAGTAGGAGTTAGATCTTAGGCTAGATTAGATCCAGATAGTTTTGTGGTTGTTTTTTGTTTGTTTTTAAGTCAATAGTATGTCATAGTACTTAATGAGACACATTATCTCTGGTTGTCTCGTTTATAACAATGCTGAAATTTACCATGGGTTCATGTGCCAGTAACCTGATTCCCTCCAAAATAAGGTTTATATCAACATTTTGCCTAAAGCTTTTAGCATCTGTTTATAATTATTCCCTAGGTCTGTTATCTCATTTGACATTAAAAAATGGCAATTTTTAAAAAAATTTTACTTATTATTTTTTTTCAAGAGAGAGTGGGAGAGCATGTGCACAAATGAGATGGTGAAGAGGGGCAGAGGGAGCAGGAAAAAGAGAATCCTCAGCAGACTTCATGCCCAGCACAGAGCTTGCCCTGGGGCTCAATCTCAGGACCTCCAGATCATGACCTGACTTGCACTCAAGAGTCGAATGCTTAAGTGACTGAGCCACCCAGGCACCCTGGAATGACACTTTCCTATCATTCCTTCAGCATTTAAATGAAATTATTTAAAAACAAAACAAAACAAAACTTAATCAACTCTTTGGTTACCTTAAAATATGGCTCATAACAGGAAAGGAAGGATAAATACTTGCATCTTTGCCTTTATCAAATTTTGGAGTAATACGTTAACACTCTCTAATAGTGACCAGTGGAGATTTGCCATTGCTGTTCCTGTTGTAGCTTTTATTATCAATATAAAGCCATAGATTTTACATATGTGATGTGTGTTTCAACCCATTGCAATCACCATGCTTTTCAGTATTGAAATACAAATTCCATTATCATGCTTTGTATTAGAGGTATTATCATTAAAATCGCAAAAGCTTTTATATGATTTTACATTTTTCCAAAAGTAATAGCCAATACAATCAGATTTTTAAAATAGGAATAAGTGGTAAATGTGGAAAAAGACTAATATTTGCATATTATAGGATTAACTGGAAAACTAATAAGATATTGAGTAAGATTTATATAACGTGGTCCATTAGAAAATAACTGAAAATTAATAGCTCTATCTAATAATTACTATAATTAGCTAAATATCATAACATAAAAAATATACCTTACAATCACAATCAAAATTACGAATTGTCTAGAAAAAAATCTGCAAGAAATATGAAGAGTCTTCACTGGAAAAAAGACCTTACAGGGTAAGATAATCAAACTTTAATAAAAAAGAGACCAACTGTCTCCCTGGATGAGATGATTCAATATTGTACAAATTTAAACTTTCTTCTAAATTGGAAACAGAAAAGAGAACCTTAATCCACCAGATATTAAAGTGTATTATAAAGTTATAATAATTAAAATAATCTCATAGTCAAGGAAAGTAGACAAAGCAATAAAATGTGCAGTCTGGAAATAGATCCAAATATAAATATTCACTTGCTTATCCTATAAGTCATGAAGATGGAAAGATATGTTACTTATTGAATATATTAAAACAATTGAGTATCCATTTGGAAATTAAAAGATGTCTGTACCATGACTTAAAACAAGATTAATTTCTGATGGAATTTATTGTTTTTAAATGAAAAAAAACCCATAAAATTATTAGAAGAAACTACAGCATTTTTAGAATCTTTTAGTACTGAAATTATTTCTAGGCATTGATTCATGAGTCAGAAATCATAAAGGAAATACTGTTGGATTATAACACATTAAATTAAAATCTAACACGCAGCCCAGCACTCAGTGTTAATTAAAGATGTGAGGAAACAGTCTCTTTCATATACTGCTTGGGGGAATGGTAATCTCACACACTTTCTGGAAGACACTTTTGCAGTGTACTTTAGAAGTCTAAAATTTCATATATACTTTAGTTGCTTCCATATCTCTTTAGAAATTCTTTCAAGGTAATAATGCCTAGCGTGTGCAAAAGTGCACAAAGTATGTTAACCACAGCTTTGTTCATAACCTCAAAAAACCTGAAAGCAATGTAAATGTCCAACATAAGAGTCTTTTTAAACAAATTGTGTTACAACTATTAAATAAAATGTGATGGATTCATTAAAATAATATTTATACCTACTGATGTGGAGAGAGGTGAAGAAGCGCTTAAAAATGGGAGATGTGTGATAGGATTCTATTTTGCTTGATTGTATATGTCTGTATGTGTGTTTGTGTGTGTGTACGCATAAGAGTCTATCTGAGTATATTTGAAGAATAGGAAGAAGTAGAAGATTATTTCTGGTTATTAGATTATAAGTGATCTTTACTTCTTTATATTGAGTGAATCAGTCTCCACTCTACAGAGAGGACTGGAAAGACAGTTTTAGTGAGCTATGAGTCCAGACACCTGGTAAGTCCGCCCATTTTTTCCCATTATGTACTTTTATTTTTCATTAATAACCATTAAGCACCTATCAGGTACTAATAACTCATCTTTCAAATTCCCCATCTATACACAATGTAAGTAGTATAGAAAAAGGCGGCTCTGCTTTTCTTATAGTGAGAAATTCAGAATGTGTCAGAAAGGAACTGGTATTTAAGTTGATCCATTTTCATTCAAAAAGTATTTATTGAGCATTTGTCACATGGCAGAACTGTGCTTTATGCTTGCAACAAATCCATGAACATTACAAACAACAAAGCAAAAATAGTGTTCTTGCTCTCATGACATACGACTTGAGAGATGGTGATGGTTTCATTAAACAGAAAAAGAGGGTGAAAAACGTATTCCAAATGAAAGAAAAACCAATGAAAGGGTACAAAGACATATTAGTGCTTGGCCTGTATGTGGTATAGTGGGATAGGAAGGTTGTTAATGTCCGTTTGTGCTCCTTGTTCACCTTCTTTCCTTCCTCCAACGAAAACCATTTTCTCTTATTTAATCTGGAAAATGCCTACGTATCTATCGCAAGATCTATCTATTCCCAGGTAAATCCCTCGACTTTCCCCACAGAAGCCCCCAACCCCGCCCGCCCAAGGCTAAGTTAGGTGATTCTTCTCTTACATAGAATCTATTCCATGATTATCCGTTTACGTGCCTCTTAACTGGACTCTGAGGTCTGTAAGGAAGGAACTCTAGGGTTTTTTGCTTTATCTCAAATGCGAAGCGCTGCACCAGACACGTGGTTTATTCCACGGTAAAAATGTTTGAATAAGTACTACACCTCATTCCCATAGAACGGGATTTCTCAGCTTCGGCATTATTGACGTGTTGAACCAGCTAATTCTTCGCGTGGAGATCGCTCCTGCGAATTGTAGGCTGTCTAGCAGCGAACCTAGATGCTCACATGTACCTAGATGCCGGTGGCACCTGCTCCTGGCCTACTTACAGTTGGAGGAGGTCATCAACAGGATGTGACCACTGGTTGCCCCGTGAGCGGCAGGAGGAGCAATGGGCAAGCCGAGGCCCCGCGGGCCCGCCCTGTCTTTGGCATGTACTTCCGCCCCCCGCAGGTTCCACGCCGGAAGCGTTAGTTTTCCAGGCGGCAGCCTCGGCGGAGCAACGTGGGCAGTGTACTGCCTGAACCCAGGTAAGGTCTCTTCATAAACTGTTAGGACTTCGTAGCCCCGCCGCCCAGACAAGCGTTGTGCTCATTTCCTCGCTTTTTAAACCTGCCGCCTCCTAGTTTGGGGTTCTCTGCCTCTTTCTTCGTCTCCTCTTTCCGGCTGTGTCTGGGGCCTGTTTCACATTTCACCGGGGAAGCTGCCGAGGATTCGAACCAGTGGTTAGGACAGCCAGACGTAGCAAAGTGTCCCCTGGGGTCAGAATGTTTCCCAGCTGTATCCCTGAGAACCAACGCTGCCCTAGAACGATGAAAATCACAGTTGCGTTGAGAACAAGGTGGAAACGGGGAAGCGCGGGACAGGACTTTGGAGTTACTTCACGCCTTTTTTCAGAGGCCTTTAATGTTTGTTAACGCCAAGCGTTTGGCCACAACTTGGTACAGACTGTTGACTCAAATCCTGTACTCCTGCTGGTGGGTGGGGTGGGGGGAGGTCACAAGAGAGGTCTGAACTTGACCCACCTGCTGCTCAAATCCCTGGGGTTACTGCAAGCTCATTTTCTTTTCTCAAAGGAAAGGGAGAAGGACTTTAAGATATTGATGTTATCAAACAATCTAGAATTTTTTTTCAAGAAATTTTAAACACACTGTAAGACAAAACTCCTAAAGCAGGAAAAGGATGGCCCTTCCACCTCCTTTTATTTACTTAGTTACTTACTTACTACTAAGCACATTCAGTGCAGCCAGAGAAATTTTATACGTAGAAAGCTAAGTAATGAGCCTTAGAAACAGATACATAATTCTGAGAGTTATTGGAAACTTTAATGTATAAATTCTTTTTCGTGGATACAGTGTCTGATTCCCATTTTCT
The DNA here is from genome assembly GCF_017311325.1 of Ursus maritimus. Classification (NCBI taxonomy): domain Eukaryota; kingdom Metazoa; phylum Chordata; class Mammalia; order Carnivora; family Ursidae; genus Ursus; species Ursus maritimus. Next base: position 38,868,657 of record NW_024427107.1, on the reverse strand, counting down.
CTATTTTGTAATGTGAAATGACTCCTATTTTTAAAAGCATATATATGTATGTACAGGTATATTGTTGAGAGAGATGGATAAAATAAGTACCCATGCAACCAGTGCCCGGCTTACTGACATTTCGTATTGTTTGGCTCTTTTACTTTTTGCCTTTTTGAAGAGTATATAAAGATGTTTCACTTTAAAATTTTCATTTTCCTGATCATCATTATTGTTTCACCATTAGTTTTACTGTTGATTCTCTTAAGATTTCTGAGGATTCTCTTGCTGTCCTCTGTAAATGAATACTTTATGTCCCTCTTATCTAATCCTTATTGTTTGGATTTTCCCTCTAATCCAAGAATTATTTCATAGAAATTTTTAAAATATGTATGTTTACAGGTAGAACAGTCTGTTATTTAAATTTAAATTTTTAGTTCAAGTTTTACTTCACAGTAATCAGTGTTGCTTGCATTATTTCTATTTTATGGAACTTGCTGTTGTTTTCTATTTGACCTAATATATACTTTTTGTGAATGATTCATGTACACTTTAAAAAGTGGTATATTCTATTATAGTATGCTGTTCAGTGTTAGTACACAAAATCTACCTTATGCTGTACAGATCTTCAGCATTCTTACTTGTTTTTCATCCATTTGACTTGCCTTATACTGAGACTGGCATGTTAAAGTCTTTTATTATTAGGTACTTATTTGTTCTTGCATCTTCTGTAGTATTTGCTTTTTGGACACCGTTGCTCCGTTATTTGATATATTGATATTCATAGCTATTATATCTTTATCGTGAGTTTTGGCTTTAGCATTATAGAATATTTTTGATACTTTTTGGCCTGAACTCTACTTTTTTTTAATTACCTTTGTGCGAAACAAAGGTAAAAGGAAAAGTAGATAAACTTAAATGTCCTTATAACCTGCCGTGAATTGACAAATACGTGAGGCAGGCAGAGTATAACCTTCCTCCTGGAAGCTCCCGAACTGTCTTAATGTTAATGCCTTGCTAGAGGGAAAAACAGCCTTGGTTTGAGAATAGCAAGTATCTGGTGAGTCTTCTTTAGCATATGAAAATCCTTTGGAACTTCCCTTGTCTTTACTTCCCCCGCCCCAAAGTATATAATCAGTTGCCCCTCACAATTCCAGGGCAGCTGGAAGCAACAGGCAGCCCCAACCTTGGCCACAGTTCTTTCAGCCCACCGCTCCGCCCCCATGCTTTAATAAAACCACCATTTTGTACCGAAGACGTCTCAAGAATTCTTTCTTGGCCGTCTGCTCTGGACCCCACCACCAAACCTCATATATATTCAAAAACTACATCAAATATCACATTTCCTGCTTTCTCGTAGTTTTGTTTTCCTGATATATCTTTCCCACACCTCTACTTTCTACCTTTTGAATCACTGTGAGGTGGGCCCCTTGCATAGAACCATAAAGTTGATATTTGCTCCATGAGCCAATTAGGAATGTTTTTCTTGTAATGGATCGAGTCAAGCCCATTCACAATTTTTGATGTGGCTAATATACTGGTATCAATTCTGCGTATAATTTTATGTAATAGTTACTGTATTAATTTTGTTACATATGCTATGTTTCTCTGATATATCTCTGCTTTTTAAAAAAGATCATTTTGGTATTTTTGAACATTGGTGTTTTTATTTAGAGGTTTCTCTTCTATTTATGCTTTTTTTTTGCACTTGAAAATATTTTTATAAAAAACCTTTTAGTCTGCGGACTGTCAATCTTACATGATATCCTTGATTCTCATCCGTTGCCTATAGAACAGTCAATCTTACTTTATTTTCTTCTTTGTCTTTTCCTTCTATTTCAAGGTGTTTTCTTTCTAATTTGCCATAGTATATCATAGGTAACACATAATACGTACACACTACTCTTCTTCCAGCCTTGCTACTACGTACCTCCTTTTAGGCATTTAATTCTTACACTTAATTCTAAAATTAAATCTATGAAATGCTTATCATCAGTTCTTTTCCCAGAATTCTTCAGGTTATGTCCCCTTTGAATGAAGCTTATCCAGACAAGGAAGGGCTCATGTGTAAAGTATTCTGTGGATTCATAAACCTATAAAACCGGTTTTCTGTTGCCTTGACACTTGAGGGGAGGTTGGCTGTTTCTAAAATACTTGGCTTGCAAGTTCTTTCCTTGAATTTCTTTAAAATGTTGTTTTCCACTGTTGCTTTGTTTTGTATGTTGCCCTTGAGAAGTTTGATGCCTGCCAATTTTTTAAAAAGTAGTGATTGCAAGTAATTTGATCTTACTGTCTTGTATACACCAAATGTTTTTCTTTGACTTTAAATTCCTACTGTTTCTCTAGAATATGTGTCAGAGTTTGTTTCTGAGTTTTGAAAGACACACAGTGGGCCCTTTGAATATGTAAAAATGGTTACTTTTCTTAGTCCTGAGAAGTTTCCTTTGATTATAGTTTTACATATCAGTTATAGTTATGCGTTTTTTTCCCTTCTTCAAAGACTTCAATTATATGTATGTTGAACTCTCTTTGTGTATCTTCTATTTCAACCATTTTCTCTTTGGCCATTTTACTTGTTACCTTATCTCATTTTTATTCTCTTGGTTTTCTTGCTTTTCTTCAGTCTCTTACTCAATTTCATTAGAATCTGTTATACCTCAGATACTTTTTAATTTATTCTTTATTTCCGAAATGGACTTTTTTTTTTTTTTCTTTAGTTTGTTTACTGAGATCAGTTAACTCTTAATGATTTACTTTCTTTTTTTCCCACTTATGGGCTTAGTTTAGAATTTTCTGGTTCTTATTTTTATCTATATCTACATCTATGCATATCTTCATATCTACATCTAATCTCCAACTGCTTATTTGAGGATTTTCAATTCAGTGAAAAATTATGTTAGAGTGCTCTTCTGTTTTGTAGATTTTTCTTCATTCTTTCTTTTCTTCTTTGGTAGGGAGCATTTCAACAACTGAAGTATTTCAGTTGAATTATCTGTTTCCTTCTTCCATTAACTTTGTATGGAGTTAGCTTAATTTTTTTTTCTATTCCTAGTCATTTTGGGGGTAGCGTCTGTAGTCCCGGAGTGCCCCCTTCTGTCAGTATAATAGGACCGGTTTCTTTTATGAATGCCCTAGTGATAGGGGAGACAGAGAATTGGCATGCCTTGTGTCTCTTTTATTTCTGAATTCCCTTGTTACTTTCTTCTTTCTCACTTCTACTACATCCTCAAGGGCATAATCTTTTCTCTACTTTTAGGATTGTCTCCAGGAAGGAGTAGTGCTTTTTGAAGCTGCTGACTTCTTCAGTACAACTCATTTTCTAACCTCTTTCTTATAGCTGGTACTGTGAACTACCAAATACCAGATGCCAGATTTTGCCACTTAGCATCGTACTTTCTTTTTCTGGGGTCTTTGCTTTGTCTGTGTATTCCACTTCTTAATGGTATCTCTTTCCTGTGTTTGTCATCTACAGGCTCAAGAGATCATTTGGATGTGATGTTTATATCTCTATTTATAGGTAATTTAATCATGATGTTTTCTACTTTCTAGTAAAGCTAAAATCTTGAGTCATTTGGGATTTTATTTGTACTTTTTTTGATATTATCATTTTGGAGGAAGACTTGAGGAGAGATTCGGTTTCAGGAGGACACCATTATTTCCAGCCCCAGAATTTCCTTGGAAATAGAGTTTGAAATTGACTATTTTCTAGGTTAAATGTATAAGGTCACCTTGGATTTGTTTTCAACAGGTTTTATTATGTTATGAATTTAAATTTTTTGTGTGTAAGTTGCATATCTCCAACTGGACTCCATAATTTGGGGGGAGGGGTCTTGTAGTTTTGATTTTTACCACAGAACTTGGTATATTAATGTACACATAATGGTTTTTCAATAAATATTAATTATTTAGTTATTAAGACTATCATTTATTGATATAAGAAAATGTTATTGTATATGATATTTAAAGCAAAACATTTGGGTTACTTATAGATCTTTAAAAAAGAAAGATTTCTTACCTCAGAATAAATGTTGAGAAATATCTTCTGAAACAACTAAAATATAGTTCAATTTCTTACAAAGAAGCCATGTTTTAAGGGAAACACCCATCTGAGGACTCATTCTCATGAAATAATAGAAACTGAGTAATTTCTCCAATTCATATTTTTCTCAATACCTTCTCTGCAGAAACACAAAAGAAAACTTATACATTTTGTTCTTTATTTTAGCATGTGTAAAAATTAAAGCAGCAAACAATAAAGAAATATAACACATTATTGTAATCTCTGCGATTTATTAATTCATTTAATTTATATGCAAATTATATGTTTTAATAATCATAAATTGCTTGGCATCAGGTTGTTCCTAGTAATGAGCAGTTCGAGAGATGGCACTTTTTTGAAATTCTAATAAAGCATTCCACAGAGCCCTCTTCCTTTGTGAACATTGCTGCCCCTTGAAACATCCTGAAATACAGAGCTGAAATGATTTAAAACCACAGAAGAAGGTTTTTAAGGTTGGAATGGGAAGCCACTCTTGGCTTCATGGCTAGATCTGAACATTAAAGTTAAGAAGCAATTTCAAATCAATCTGTAGAAAGATTTTACCTCTGATCATGAGCAAACAGAAGCCCTCTCTCCAGTAGGTGTCAGGAGTCATGTGATGGACACTAATGATGTCTGCTGCCTTTTATCATCTGTCAGGGACAAGTCACATTTATTTCCACACAGACAGTGAGAACATTTAATGAAACAAAACAGCATTATCGAGCTCCAGGTTTCCCAATCCTCTTTGGTCCTAGAAATGAGGCTTCAGGTTCATTAAATTGTGGCTTGTGGAGGGATACCACAATTATAGTCTACTGAACCAAAAATTATAATAAGATCCCAAAGCAGAGCTTTAATATACACTAACCTCCTCTCTCTATTTCAAAAGTTCAAATCAATACAGAAAATATCACAGATTTAGGAGATATATATATATTAATATATATATTAATATATATTTTAATATATATTTTATCATTCTTTAATATATATGTTTATGAAAGAAAAAATATAAAAACTAATAAAAAAACTCAATCCAAATCATATTATCCAGACGTATTCCCTAATGATATTTATATATTGTGCTTTTCCTTTTAGCCTTCTAGGCCTTATGGTGCATTCATAGTCTTATAAAAATATGTAATTTATTTGTTCCCAGACCCCAATAGCCTGTAACTACAGCAATACACACATTTTTGCTGTCTTTAATCAAAAGATGCATAAATGTAGACAGATACAGGTCTACCATGTTGCCATATTCCTTCTAATTTTTTCATTCATTCAGCAAATACTTAACTGCATTTCTACTACATGGAAGGCGCTTTTAGCACCTGGGAATATAATAGTGAAATAAAATGAGTAAAGTCCCTGTCCACACAGAGCTCACATTCTGGAAGAGTAGGTAAGCAGAAATATGAAATAGACAAATGAAAAAATAACATAAAAATATATAAACACAGTATGCCAGAAGATGAGGAGTGTTGTGGAGAAAAGAAGGTAGGGGGCTGGAAAATGAGTGTCCCCATCCTCCCACTTGCTCTGGCATAGCCCCAGCTCACACCTGTCTTGATTTCACCAGACACGCTTTGACCTAAGGGCCTTTGTATTCACTGTTAGTTCTTTGTGACTCATTCTTCCTCCTCTTTCTCATTGTCATTCAAATGTCACCTTCTCATTGAGGCCTACCTTAACTACCCTATTTAAAATTGCAACCTGATGCCACCTTTCCTGCCCCCAGCATCCCCCAGCTACTTTCCTTTTTCTTCATATTGGACACTTACCACTTTTGAACATTATGCATATTTTTCTTGGTTATTCTGCATATTATCTCTTTTTTTTCAATCTCCCTCCACTGGAATGTAAGTTCTATAAGGGCAGAGATTTTTTTTTTTTTTTTTGGTCTGGTCAATCATGTATTCCAAGTGCTGAAACCAGTGCCTGGCACACAGTAGGTGTTCAAAAAATATATGTGAGATAGTTAAAGTGGAGATGTTGAATAAGTGGTTGCATATCCAAAACTTGAGTTTTGAAGGTGAAGTCCAGGGTAGGAATACAAACATGGAAGTCTTGTAGGCTGACATTTTAAGTCATAAAATTGGAAGAGATCTCCTAGGGAATGAGTTAAAATGGAGAAGAGAGGTTGTTGGAAAAATCGTTAGGCATGTCAATATTAAGAAATCAGCAAGATGAGGAAGCTCCAGGGAGAAAAGTGGGGACTAAAGTAGGAACACCAATTGAGCATGGCCTTCTGTGATCTGAGAGAAGAACATGTTTCAATAAAGAAAAGGCCAGCAAATTTGGAATATATATCTTTTGGTAAAAGATAAATATGCAACATCTCTTAAGTTTATTGCTCTTATAAGCACTATACTACAAGAGAAGCTCTATAATTCTGATTAGTAAAAACAATTTTTATTGTCACTGCAATCTCCCAAGTGTTACAGAGATTCAAATTTTTGTAAAATTAAGTACACGCAATACATGCATAAACTGCAGTGTGGCCCAGAAAATGAATAGCAAATATTTTTAATGTCTTAAGATGCACCGATTCTACTATATTGTTGATCTATAAAATAAGTCTGGAAGGGACCTCAGATTGAGATCATTCCAAGAAGGATTCATCAGCTGCTTTTTTAGTTCTCTTGCATCTCTGCTTTCCACATGGCTTATCTTTTCTGTAGAAGCCTAGCTGTCCCACCTGATTCTTCTTCCCTTTTCCAGCCAAACTGGAATATTATCCAGTATTATGGCTAATAATATCCAGTATTACCCAGTATTATTAGGCTTTGTATCCTGCCAGCTTCACCCCGTGCTCATTCCCATCTCCTGTCCTCTCTTTCCCCGCAGTGGGCATCTTCTTCCAGGCCCTTAATACTGTGGTTTCAGTTTTCTCTTCATAACCTAGTGTCATGAAAGCAATCTCTCTCAAGGCTCATCTGTGTTCACTAACTTTCCCTTTCATTCCCCACCTATTGCACTTAGGTCCTTATATCTCCATATCTGTTCAAGCTGAGATTACTGATAATGGCCTAACTGTCCAGTTCAGTGGACACTCTTTGGTTCTTACTTTGCCTGTCTGGGGATTTGACATTGTTGGAAGCTCTCTTCTGCTTGACACGTTTTCTTCTCCTGGCTCTGTCACACCACATTATCCTTCTTTTCCACTTTTCCTCGTGATTCTTTGTAGCCTCCTCTGTGAATTCCCTTTTCTCTCTCTGACCTTAAGAGAGTATCCCTTCAGGTTCGATCTATGGTCCTTAAGCATTCCTCAGGCTTTAATCCACATGGACCTCTTGTTCCAATCTAATTAAATCTAAATAAACTCATTCATTCCCCATTGCTCACCTGTGTTTCCCTTCTCTGCGTTTTGCTGGTGTTCTATCTACTTCCAGGTTCTTTCCCTGCTGTCACCACCTACTCACTCACAGGTCTATATAGTTCTGGTGCTTTACGATTCAACTGAAACGGCATTTTCTCTTCCTCCCTAGAACACTTCAGTTGTCCCTTTCATAAGGTACTTACTACAGCTCAAGCATTAGAATTATTTATGTAGCCCATTATCCCCCTGCACGCTGGCCCATGTCAAATGCCTCCTTTCCTACATTGGCTTTGGATCAGTGAAACTCAACAAACGGACTGAGAACAGAATAAATAAATAGGAATGTCCTAACGTTAAAATGACACAGTAGATTCATAGGAGAAGGTCATTTGGTTAGCAACTTCCAGAATTGCCTACCACACTCCCAAATTAAGGATTGGGCAAACTCAGTCCTGTTGGATTCCTGTTCTGTTGAAAATACTGTGGTTGCAAAGCATCTCAGTGAGTGATGGTTATGGTAACGGTCCACTGAGAAGTAGGTATCTTTTTCACAGTTCTGAATAACTGGACACCAAGATACAGAAACACATTTACAACTATGCAAATTATAGTGGTTATCTTCAGTTACTTTCAAAGAACCATTTATATGTACATCAATATTGTTATTTCACAAGTTTTTATAATGTTTTAGACATTTATTATGTATGACTTCACAGTTCTCTGAGTACCTTGGCAGAGTTCACTCTGAAATACAATTAACATTAATGATTATTAATAGCATTTTAATGGAGCATTATATTAACATGTGAGGAGATTAGGGCTTATTACACTTATTACTAATATCCCTCATATGATAATTTCTTTAAAGGTTCTAAAATTTATTATGCCATTATATGGGCCCCTTTTCTTTGAGCATTGCTTGGGCTTATAACTATCAAAACTACTACATTTAATTAGCTAGGAATAAAAATAAAAGTTCATTTATTGAGCATTATGCCAGCCTCGACCCACTGGTAAGCACTTCTTGTGTATCATTTTCTTTGATCCTCACAGAAACCTGGGAGGTAGATAACATTGTTATCCCCATTTTACGTTGAAACTGAAGCTTCGGAGAGTGAAGTGACTTTTTCAAGGTCATAGTCTAAAAATAATGGTTGTAGGTCTCCAAAATAAAAATGTCTGATTCCAGAGCCAGTCTTTTAACCACGCTTATTTGGCTTCTAGATCTCTTTGCTTTCAGTAGGACAGACATTTGAGTAGGTGACACCATTTCCATCTAGTCTGCCACTTCCCATATTTAACATTGGTAAGGTCCTGTTGTACTTGGCTCTAGGAAAAAAAATGTTCCCAAGCAGGGAATTTTTTAAACATCCTATGGAGTGCAGGATGTTTACTGCATTTGCATCTCCATAATCTTTTATTTGAGAAGCACTAACTTAAAAGAAAATAAGCCTGCCTTCATTTTACGTGCTCACAAAAATACATTTTAAACAATCTATTCTCTACCTTTGACTGCGGTCAAGTGGTCTGACCTGTTTTGGAACATCAAGAGTGAAGTTTGCCCACCTCTGGTCTTTCAAAATTTCGGATTTTAATGATTCCATAAAGATACCTAAGTTAGATGGATGAACTGATATTAAGTTTCCTTGAAATTCTAAATAAGGAATATTTGAAAGCTAAGAGACCAGTGCAATTGAGACATAGAAATTCTTACAGTCTTTATATGGATTGCAGACTTCGATTTCCTCTTACCAGCATTTGCCCTACTTTTCCTATCTGAAGATCACTCTCCTTGACAACCAAGGCAGAAAAATCATCAGACCTTATCAGATCTGTTCTCTACTTGTCATCTGTCAGCATTGTACAATCGGACCTGAGCCACAGGCAAACCTGGACCTTCCCTGCTTTTATTTGGAATATAGGTAAGTGAGACTTTTTATATATTCGTCCTTAACAATTTTGACTCACTTCAATTCACGTAGGGGCTAAGACTTCCTGATGGTATTCTCTAGAAATGTCTGGTACTATGTGTTCTTCTTTAATACACCCTTGTACAGTGAAATCTATTGGAAAGCCTCTTTTGGGGATACATGTAACTTCTGAAGTGATGATTCTAGACCACTTTGAATGAACAGACTTTTGGGAATCTGATGAAAACTCTGGATAACCCTCCTTCAAATAGTGCACCTAGACATTCAAATTTGCTATAATTTCAGGGAATTTATAAACCAAAGACTTTCAGTCATGAACCCTTGTGGACAAAATCCTGATTACAACCACCATTATTGAAGACTTTCTCATTTTCATTTTCATTAAGATTACCACAATTGTATCAAGGCAATTACAATTTTAATGTAAATAATTTAATTTTAACGATATTTGTTGTAGGATCTCACCTCACAAGTTTATACCTGTCTTTACTCTGAATATTTTGAAGACTGCCTTCATAAGATTTGGTTACCACCCGCATTTTCTAGCACAACTGTTTTGTATTACTGGTTCATTTAAGGCGGTGTGTATAATGGCAAAAGTCAAGGCTTTGAGAAATAATGTTAATCAAGGTATTTAATATCTCTAAGCGACAGTATTCCCATCTGCTAAGTGTGATTAGTATCTACTTCATTGCTTGTTTGTTCGTGTTTTAATGGGTGAGAATTAAATGGGAACGTCAGCTCCCCAACCCCAGAAATGTCATTGGTTTTGTTAATTGCTGTTCCTGGGTTCTGGTCCAGAACAGCGCCTGGCACATAGTAGGTGCGTCTTGAATATTTATTGAATGAATCAATAAAGCACACAGAATTCTTAGCAGATGGTGTGTCCTTAGTAATGATTTTTTAACCACAATGATTAAAACAACATTTTGGAAATGAAATAATCACCAGACAGGTCAAGAAGTCTTTGTGACATGCCTTTTAACTGTATGCCACTTGCAGCAAGCCTTCAGCTTGTTTGAAGTTCCCATTGCTACTTTCTGTTTGTCGTCCCTTCCTCAGAGATGCAATCCCAACGAGCCTGGTTAAGACTCCCTACTCCTGTCTTAAACCAGGAATTCTCTACTCTTCTTGAGTCTCAGATTCTTCATAATCTATTACTTTATTTCTGTGTTTAACTTGCTCATTGTCTCTCTCTCCTGCTAGAGAGTCCCTTTTATGAGAATAAGGACTTTATCTCGTTCCCTTGTCATGACCATAAGTCATCAACTGCCAGACATATAGTTAGCACTTAACAAACATCGATGAAAAGAACAAGAGAATGATACCTAACTCTTACTCATCCTAGGACTAGTTAAGGTTTTCCTCGCGCCGGCTAGCATGGGTAGGTCCTAGTCTCACAGAACGTGGAACTCTACTTCCTCTCCAGAGGGCCCGGCTTTGGTCATCTTACTCTTCTGGAAATAATCCCGAGAGCTATTATTCAGATCCTGTCCTCCTGTCTGTTTGCCATACTTCAAATATTGCTTGTGATCCTCATAGCACACACGATTGGTTACTGACCCAGCAGCCATTTTCCCTTTTATCCTTCCTTCAGAACCCAAGTTCTGTTCAGGTATCCACACTTCGGTGCACAGCCATTGCTTCAGGGGAGGTGAGGCCAGCCCCAGCCCCAGGGAATGGGTCCTGATTAATCTAATCAATCATACGATCTTGTTCCCTTTTCTGGTGATTGATTTAGGTGTTGCCCAGTGAGACGTGAGGGGCATTTCTTAAAGTTTCCTTGAGCTGGTAACAAAGTAGACATAACACTGTACTGTAAGTTTTAGAGCACTCTAAAGAGTGCTAGAATGTAATGGTATAAGAGAGCAAGAGTAAGAGAGAGACACAATGAACTGATACAAGAGACTGAGATAGTAAGAAATGAATACAAGAATGAGAGACAGAAGCTACAAGCAAGACTGTGAGGGAGAGAAAGTGAGTCCAAGAATAAGAGAGAAAGAGTGTACATGAAGACCAGCTAACTGTAAAGCCCTGACTCTATACTATTTTCCAAGAGGATGAGCAAATAAAAAATGACTCTTCTATTGAGCTGGCAGCAAGAAGCTTCCTGTAGAAGCAGAAAATTTCAAGTGGATTTTTCTACCAGCTGCTTATTATTGAATGACTATGTGATAAGTTTTTGCTCTGTTTCTTAGATTATGTTGGAGACCTTACATATGTCTTTTAATTACTTCTGGATAGAGGTGAACAAACAAGTTACATCTTAAATATCTAGAACCCTGGAGTATCTATAGAAATATTTTTTTTCCCCAAGATTCTCAGCATCTATTTGCATGACATCATTATACACTCCCTGTGAAGAATGCCAAGGAACAGCCACAGGTGTCTGGCACACACTGACTATGGCCAGGAGACCGATATCATTAGGATAATGGCCACGAGTCATCCTGCTTGGCTATGTGTTTGAAATCAAAACAAGAGGCAAAACCAACATAAGTGCAGTTAATTTAAGGTACTTTCTCTCTATTTATTAAAGCTAATTGCAAGTCTGGCTTACAATTAACAATTGCCCAAAGGATTAAAACGCCATGTCACTTGACATAACCGAGTGTCCATGGCACTGCCTCTGGATTTAATATTTCCAGAAATGGATCTCATTGCCTATGGTGTCGTGGCTGGAAAGAGTCCTGCGGTAAAATAAGTATCAACAATATCCTGGCAATGCCAAAACAATTTATGGTTTTTATGACAATCTATACTGGTGTCTGGTATTAAAGCAATACAGCTGGAGGCTAATTAATGGAGGCAGGTAGGATGTTCCATCCTGTAAGAAGGAGGTTGCCTGTTCCCTCACCAGCTGCTGGCTGCAGCTCTCATACTGATATCATGTTGTTGCCAGTGTTGCCACCTCATTAGAAAATTAGCTTTTAATTAACTTTGGAAGCTGTTGCATGGGTTTCAATAGGAGGCATACATTTGTACACATCTTGTTGCAGAATTAAACCGCCCCTTCGTGTTTCTAATGGGCCTCTCCTGCCTTGCAGAAAAGCAGCAGTCTAGCCGCTTGCAGGCAGCAGCTCCATGGGTAGCAGTGGCCACGCAGCTCCAGCCTGCTCCCAATTACAAAGAGATGTCCTTTAGTGCCCTCGTGGGCAGCCCCTTACTCCAAGGCCACTTGAGACATTAAGCGGCAGCAGAGAAGACCACAATCCCAGATGCTCCCCTTTCATGCTTCTGACCCCCAACCTGGCTTTAATGGCACCTATTCTGGCAAGAATGTGCCTTACCCCATTTTTATATTTAAACATCTCTGCCTGAGCACAGTGGTGATAAACCTACAGACAAGATAAATAGCTAGATTATCACTCTTCTCTCCAGGGGAAAGTCATGCTGTCAATTAGGCTAATGGGGGTTCCGGGTTCAGCTTTGGCATGCCCTAACACTAGGGAAGGCTTTTTGCCCTGCATAGCTGCAAAGCCCAGCGATGGATTTGAAAAGTGGCTACGACCCTAGGGTGGCCAATCAGCAAAGAGGGAAGTCAAGAACCTGATGATTAATCATCTGCCACAACAATGGGAGGGCAAGGAAGATGAGGCCCATGAGACCAGATCTTTTGAGCTTTATTATAATTATACATTGCCTCTTTCAATTCTGTTTGGTGGCTTAAAAGGAGATATGGGTGCTTTCTGTTTAAGAAGTGAGGCTCCATCCTTTACTAAAAGTAAGTGTTCTTTTGTCATACTTTTTCAAAGCACTTACACTGACATCTCATTTGATCTTATTACCAGTCTCTGAGGGACTTAGGGCAGGTGGCATTTTTCTCATTTTGCAGCTGCTGGAACTGCGACACAGCACAGTCTAGTAATTTCCCTGTGATCACACAGCCAGCTGGGGATGGCACCAGAACGAGCATGCAAATAATCTAACTATCCTGAATTTTATTGATGCTTCTCCCCTGCATCATCCCTCGCCTTCCAGCCACAGAAATTAAATTAGGACCTGCTAACAAACTATTTGGTAATGCTGTCCATTACATTATTTGTTATGTAGACGAGACAAACCTAAAAAATAACTCCTTCTGGTAAATGCAGTCTGCTAAACAATGAAATAATTTATTTAATGCACAATTGGAAAGCATAGTGTGAGCCCTGATTTGTCCTATAATTTGGGCAACAGAGGGATCACATGTTTTAGATACCAGCAGAAAATGACAGACTGTGCAATACTGGGATTTTCCATCGCAAAGACAGGCTCTTTGCAGTGCGGAGGTTGGAGTGTAAGCAGGGTGACCACACAGTCTCCTGATTCACGAGGGCAGATACCAGTTTCCAGGTGTTGTCTAGATAGTCCCCTGGTTTTTAGCATTTGTCCTGAACAAAAATGGATTAGTGGTATAGTAAATTTTCTGGCACCCCAATTTTAAGTCAAAGATTTCCCTTCTAGTTATATTGTTTCACTGAGGAACCAACCCGGCCACAGCCTCACTGTTGGGTGTTCTCAAGAGATGCTTTGTTGGTTGTACACTTCCAGTGCTTCCTGGGAGCCGATGATAAAGAAGATGCCAGCCTTTACCAGGCACTCGCTCTGTGCCCTGTGCCACGCATTCTACTCTGCCTGCACGATTAGCCTCTTTAGTCGTCCCAGACCCTCGAAGGCGGTTACCGGTACCACCTGTATTTCCCGGAGGGGGAAACTGAGGCTCGTGGTGATTGAGTAACCTGCTCAAGATCCGACAGCAAGTACATGGCAAAGCTAAGGTTTGAGGTCAAGTGCCTCTGGCTTCAGAGCCCAGACTCTTCACAGCTGAGACATTTCAAAGTAGGCAGAGTGTCAGTGCAGGTTTCTCACGGGGTGCTTGACTCCCACAAATGGGGAAAGCTGGCTGGGTGTCAGGCCTCCCAGGCCACACTTACTAGCTTCACCTAAATGACTGCTTTCCTGAGCTTTAGGGGAAACGAGTCACCTGAGGTGCTTTATTGAAATGCATATTCTAGGGCCCAATCTAAAAGACTGATTTAGTAGAGTGTAGGAATTTCCCTTTAAATAAGCCCCCTATGTGATTCTGACGTTCATGATTTCTCAACCACAATTTGAGAAACACTGACCTCTCTAAGTATTAGATAATGTGGGTAAAGATTACCTTACCAAGTAGGATGAATGAGGCATGGGTAGATCTTCTATTTCACTGAAAATCCCTGAAACGAAGAACAATAATGGTGAATACTAGGCAAATGTTTTGCACCACATGCTTTCACATATTTTATTGCATTTAATCTTTGCAACAATCCTGTTGGGGTGTGTGTGTGTGTGTGTGTGTGTGTGTGTCTGTCTGTCTGTGTCTATGTGTCTGTGTGCGTCTCTGTGTACATATTTTACTAATAAAAAATTGAGACAAACGGAAGTAAAATAGCTGTTGATAAGTTATACATCTTGGTGGTGGTATAGGGATACAAACTTGGATAGTGAACACAGTTCAGATACTTTATTTATATGGATTGAAATACCTCAAAATTTTAATTATTATAGCTACCACAATTAATGTTCTAATAGTTTTTGTTTTCTTCTTTGTACCTCTTTAGTTTTCAAATTGTCTTCAGTGGACAAGTATTATTTTTATGATCAGAAAATAGTAGCAACATAAAAATATTCTTCTTTTTCCTTAGTTGGCTTCTCTAGCAGTAAACTCTGAAATAAGGATTTGAGCACAATGAATTTACTTGGGAGGTAACCACTGGGAGCCTTGGTAGGGAGTGGAGAGTAGAAACAAGAAAGAGGATGATGGGACACCTGGGTGGCTCAGTCTGTTAAGCGTCTGCGTTTGGCTCAGGTCACAATCCCAGGGTCCTGGGATCGAGTCCTGCATTGGGCTCCCTGCTTAGCGGGGAGTCTGCTTCCCTCGCTGCCCCTCCCCACACTCGCGCTCTCTTTCTCACTCTCTCGCAAAAATAAATAAATAAATAAATTAAAAAGGAAAAAAAAAGGAGGAGGATGATGCCTATGCAGGCTGTTCATGGACAGATTACATACCATTGTGAGCAACTGGGACTCAGCCCTGCCAGGGACCTTTGGAAAACTGCATGGAGCACTCAACCCTCAGGTGGGTTGCAAAAGTGGGAGTATTAATCCTCCAACTGCTCTTTATCATTATTCCCCATTGTTTGACTGAAAGTGGCCAAAAAATCATATTAACATGGGCAAAAAGAACCATTTCTTCCCCCACAAAACCAGGGGATGATTAGGGATATATAGTTAAATCTTCAGGGAAAATTAAATTCATTCCCCCCATCCTTCTCTTCCCTTGTCTTTTTCTTTCTTCTCCTTCTCCTCTTCTCCCCTCTTTCTCTCTCTCTCTCTTTCTCTCATCTGCTTTTTCCACTCTGTTAGTTTTTTCAGACCACTTCCATTCACATATATAAAACAATTTGATCACCAATAAATTCATTCTCCGTATTTCACAGATTTACACAGAAAGAGCTTATATTTCTTTTTGTGCATTATTTCAAAAAGTTCTACAGACAGATTCTGATTGTTTCAACCTCACAATCCAGTTGGAAATTCAGCTGTCTGGGGAGTGGATGGAAGAATAATATGATTGGCAACTTCCACTAAGCCATGCGATCATAGTTGGGTGAGGGGCAGCTCCCAGGAAAAGAGTGCTGATTCTGTAAGAAAGAGAGCTAAGTTTCCAAGTTACAGGGATGTTATTCTATTAAGAAGAAGAGAAGGAAGAAGCAAACACAGCTGCTGCTAAACTCATTTAACAGGGGCAGACGGAATAGTTGTGATTCCCAGAGCATGGGAACGTGGACACGGTCACCAGAACACTGGGACCCCTATGGATAGTGATGAAGAAAACTTAGAGGGTGATCAGACAGCGGTGTGATTCCTACGCTGTGGCATGCCTTGGAGCCAACATGATGCCAAACCCTTTAGGCAGCAACTGGCACAATCTTATAGTCTATTTCCTATCCACCTGGATTGGTCTCAGTTTAGGAGAAAGAGTGAAAAAGAAAAATTTAGTTTTTGCTGCTTAACCTTCATTCATTCATTTCTTCAATAAATACCTATTAAGTGGTTCATATGTGTTAAGCGGTGTTTAGGGCAGTGAGTACAGTGCCGTGAATGAATGGAACAGATGCTTTTACTACCCACAGATGCTTAGACAACAGTTCTACCATCTATTTCTCCAGTTTCTGCTCTCGCAATGCAATGTTGAGGAAGTAGGAAATTGCTATAGCACCCCTCCTTTCCTACACCGGTTACTCATTTCAACAGTAGACTGACTTCTAACAGGGTCAAATGTGTTAAATCTTTATAGAAGCATGTCCAACAACTGGATTTCAGTTTGTATTATATGGGTGAGGGATAAGTTTTCGAGCTAATCCGTGATAAGACACATATAATTAGATAAATGAGAATGGCTTTTATTTGCTTATAAATTACATTGTTTGACTAATCAAAGTAGCTTCTGTGGCTACGCCTATCTTCAACAGGTTTCCTTCTTCTTATGCATATCCTTTTAAAGGTCATCTCCCTCATTTTCCTGATTAAGAAAAAAAAAATTCTCTCTTCATTGGTCCCCTATAAAAGGAATCCCAGAAGTTTGTTCTTTCCTTCTACCTCATGTCTGCAGTTCGATGGCTTTTAAAAGTTTTAGCTGCATAGCTCACGAGGTTATGAAATTTAACCAGGAAAAACCTTATATGAAACACATGATTAAGTAATTTTTTTCTATAAGATTGATTTTAATTAACATTGCAACATAAATCATTGAACTATTTACTATGAGATGTATCTGAGAAAATGTTAGCTATTTTACTGTAATTTTAAAAACATAAACATACACTTTGATGTTCGATTTAAACATGGTATATGTGGTCATGTTGAGTTTCTGTTCTGAAAGTAGATTATTTTTGATGTGGCTTTCTTCATTATTCTAATCTTTCAGGGCTTTGTGAAGAAAAAAGCACAGAACTCTGGTTAAAATAAGTTTATTTCATTAAGCTATGTTTAAAATATGAATAAAGTAAAATAAAAAGGCCATAGTCTGTAGTAACAAATCAAATACTGCCTGAAATTGAAGTTGAGGTTTACAGAATCCTAGAAATTCATTTTCCAGGATTCAGAAAATACACTTTCTGAACTAATCTTTTTAAAACATTTTGGTGTCTCGATTACTACTTTACAAATAGAGGTTTAGAATATCTTTCCTACTCCCATAAGAATTTTGAAAAAGTTAAGTGAGAGAAGGAACATGAAAGTGCTTTGAAAACACTGCTATCATGTTATGAGAGACTGTTCTGTGTTTATAAAGCACTTCAGACTTTTTTATTATGAAGACTATGGCTCAGTGGCTCCATGTGGCCCCCCACTGGTACCTGGCATATGGGCAGTTTCACACCAATGCGCCATCGTAGCAATGGTCGGTGGAATAAGTATTTGTGTGTGTGTTTATAAGTAGTAGATAGATATAGATGTTAGGTAGCAAGCTATATTCACACACATACTCATATATACGCACTTACATAAAAGATGTATTTTATGTTTATTATTTTATGAGGCAATAACATCTATAAATATCTTGAGCCACAGGGATTCTGCCTTATTCATCTTGTAGCAACCACAACTCTTACTTAAGCAGAGTAGACTTTTAACACGTATTTGTAATATCAATAAACATACCATTGCAAAATAGAAATATTAAGGGATACTAAAGATACTAGCTCTGAAAAGTCAGAGGTAATTAAAAGGTCTGAAACCCAGTACACATGGAAACATGAAATAAAAGTGCATGAAAGATAAGTATTAGGTTTCCTCAAAACTTGAGATAATAGAGCAACCTAACACAGACTAGAAGACAAGACGACTTTTAAAGCATTAAATACACACGAAAAGAAGGAATTTAAGTAATGAGAAAAATTTCATTCAGATATGGCAAAAGAACATGCATGTCTCTAAAATAAATAGAGCTTCAACAAAAAAAGGTTGCTGAAGCTATTAAGGTCAATAATTAAAATTAACAGAGTCATATCGTCCAAGTCAGCAGAGTATAAAGCCAAGAATAAAGAAAACCCAATCAATATAGGAAAAGGCAGAGAAAGAGAAAAAATAAGCCTAGGAAAAACCATGGTAAATATTAAAAGAAAATAGTCACAATAAATGTAAATGGACTTTGCCTTTTGAAAGGCAGATCCTTATGTTGGGTAAGGAGCTAAATCTCATTTAAATGCTAATTATGAAAGACACACCTAATGCATAAGGATCTTGAAAGTTTGGAAGAAAAATGGGAGAAAAATACATAGTAGGTATTTTCTAAACAACATAGTGTTTGCCAGATGAAATACAGGATGACCAGCTAAATTTTAACTTCAGATACATAAGGAATATCTTTTATTATAATAAGTATGTCCTAAATATTGCATGAGCAAACATGCTGAAAAAAAAAGAGTTCATTGTTTATCAGTAAGTCAAGTTTAACTGCGTGCCCTATAATTATTTACTAAATCTGGCAAACCTCAATGAAAACAATGGTGGTCTAGCTATATTAATACCAGATAAAGTAGACATTGGTTCAGAAGGAATTTCTTTAATAAGGCACAAACTGCGTAAGCCATAAAATAAATGATAGACGCAGCATACTGCATTAAAATTTTAAAACTTCTGATCAAATAAGACACAATAAGTGAAGAGAAAATACAATATGCAGACTGGGATAAGATGTCTGTGATTCATATAACTGGCAAAAGATTAAAATTGAGAATTTATAAATTATGTCTACAGATTAGTAAAGAGGGAAGGAAAGAAAGAAGAGAAAGGTAGAAGGAAAAGAAATCAGTAGAAAAATGATCAAAGTACATGAATAGACAATTCAAAGTGTAAACCCAAATGTTTGATATTATAAGAAGATAAACTTCACTAATAATCAGGAAAATTGAGAGTAAACTAATCCAGAGCTGACATTATTGCTCATGTGACTACCCAAAATTTAAAACTTTGACAAGTGTTGAAGAAGATATACTATAAAAACCAAATAATTTTTACATATGTAAATTAGTAAAACAAATTTGGAAATCAATTTGACAATATCTAATAAAGGTTGCACAAAGGAGTGTTATCTTTGAACCAGATGTTCTCTTTCTCATGTGTATCTAGAGCTGTACTGTCAAATACAGTAGTCACTAACCACATATGGTTAAATTTGATTAATTTAAATTTGGTTAATTTACATTAAATAACTTTGAAAATTCTGTTCTTTGCTCATACTAGTCACATTTCAAATGGTTAACAGCCAGCCACATGTGTGGCTGGCGGCTATATTTGACAGAGCAGATATAGAACATTTCATCATTATAGAAACTTCTACTGGATGGTGACCCTAAGACTGTCTTCAACAATAATTTCTACAAGGAAATACTTCTTTTCATTCTGGTTTCCTGCCCCACCCCCACCCCGCTACAACCTAGCAGAAGTGCCTCCGCCTTACCTAGCAGCCATCGCTTTAAGATAATTCATCTCAAAGGCATTTCCTATCTAATTTAGCCTAAGTACATTAAAAACATCAGAGAAATAACTTACTTTTGCCTAAGCATATAAGTAAATGAATATAAATATTGAATTTTAGGAAAAAAGCTGAAAGTGGCCCATCTGCCTAAAATAAGTTTACCAAACTAGAGACACGTGAGCCTGCAGATATATTTTCTTTGGCCAATAGTTTGTTTTTGTTTTGTTTCTTTAATTGAGCTAGTGTCCAACATTTAAAAATAAAAAGATTTCCTTAAATACAAAAAAGTTGTCTGGCTTCTCTTAAAAAACAGAAAAATCTAGAAAACTGAGCTACATCTTCTGCCAGAAAGCCTTAGCTGGTGGGAAAACCTTGAGTAGTGGGAACTTCCTTTTAGTAGGGCACAGACATTCCAGTAGACCCCATTTCTTCACCACTTCCCTCATTTTTGTCATCTGCCTGGCCCCTGTGGGCTTTTGAGTTTGTGACTCCTGCTCCCAGTATCGCAAAATGATTTCATTCCTTTCTAGCATACCCAACACTCAAGGGCTCCCAGCTGTGTTGTGGTTGCCTATGGTTGACCACATCATCTTGCATCAGAGTAAATCTTTGACTATCACTTGAACTTGAAAAGTCTAAAACATCAATTGATTGAGTTGTGTTAAGATATTTTAGTATGAGCACATGATTCTCTGCATATGTTAATATCTGAGGTTTTATTTATATAGACATGTTTGTGTTTATGCATCTGACAACTGTTATTTTGAGGAAATAAAGTAAAGGTGAAGGTCCAGCCGTCCTCAGCTGTTAGAAGCTAATATTGTGTTCACAGATGCACCAGAAAAGGCTAACACTTTATTATTTTGTTTACACCTGAATTGTGTAGGGAGAGGGGGAAGCACAGTATAAATAAACATAATGTTTTCAAGGAACATAAATGTTAAAACCGAGTGGCTAATTACTTTTAGGGAAGAATACCTGACTATTCTTCACATCTGACCTGAATTCCTTCTCTTAATTAATTAGGAAACAAAAGCATTAACATAACTATTCAGATAGAGGTTAAATGGCCATTCTTTAGGGATGTTGTAAAAAGAATTGCTACCTTGTTGAGTTTGGACATGATCTAGTTTAATAATGTGGTCTCTTGACATCTTGGCGGGTAAAACAAAGTCCCCAAGTTTAAATGGTTTGGGTGATTGGGGACAGGGTGGAGTTTAGTGGTTAAGTCTCCAATTAGATGGAGATACTTAAGACTTCCTCTGGAAAAAAAGTAGAAGAATAAAAAAGCAGGAGTTGGGGGAGAGAACATCTCCTCATTCTGTTTAAACTTTGTTGCCAACCAAAGATGATGGAGAAATTAGAACTCCAGTGTGTTTCAAACTTCAATTCATAATACATTTGTAAGTCTTGAAATAATGTCAGGAGATAATTTTTAAACAATATTTAATCTTTCTGTGTGATCTGCTTCTGGTACTTCTTATTCTTTTTTTTTTTTCCTGTGTTTGTTTTGTTTTGTTTTGTTTTTATTCTCTTAAAAGAAAAGATTGGCCATGGTTTTTCCATTCTCTTTCTTGGTCTTCTCTTTTCACTACACACTTGATAAAGAGATGCGGTAAAGTAAGAAGAAAGAGTGCTGCAGACAATCCATTTGCTGCCGTCCTATCCTGGGCCATGGCATCTGGTGCACTTTTTTCTTTAGCCCTGTCTCTTTCCAGAGTTTAAAGAAAAGTCAAACCCTCTGACACTCCATTGAGCAAACAATAGGGGCACACATTTTCCTGAATTGTGACACCTAAAGTCTAAAACATTAAGGAACACTAAGGTGTAAATGATTCACAAATTTCATTAATCCATTGTATTCACATGGGTATTAGTAAGAATTCAATAGAAGAGAATCAATTCACTCCAGCATCTTTAAGCAGGGAGGAACTTGCTATAGGGAATGAGATGGGTTACAAAATCATCCTAAAAGGCTCATAAGAATGCCTCTCAAATGGCACACTACAGAACTGAGTCATCAAAGAAACTGCTTCCATGAACAAGTTAAGTGCAAGAAACTTACTCTTTCTTGGTATCCCTATGCCTGGTCCAGACTCTGGAACAGTTATGGTGAGGAGCACCTCCAGGACTTGAACCCTACGTCTATCTCATTCCTTCTGCATCTGTGTTACCACCACTCTGTTCAAGAGTGCTAACTACTGGCATTTGTATTTTTTGGTAGCTGACTTGTTCTCTGTGAGCTTTTAATTCCTCATCTATAAAATGGACCTAAACTTTCATAAAGTTAGCTTAGGATCAAGAAAGCAAATTCTTGCTCAAGACCTGGACACAATTAATGTTAATTCCATTCCTTTTTAGAAAGGCTAATATCAACATGCAACAGCTCATGTAGCAATGTTTTATTCTGAAGCAAACAGTCAACTTGATGGATTGGAAAAATGGAACACCAGTTGCCTTTTTGAATCACAGAGGTATTTATAATCATAAACCCATGCATGCCATTGAGTCAGCCTGATTGAACTGAAATTAGTGTAGTTCTTCCCTACAGAAATAGTGCTGGTAAATGACAGTGGACTAGATTCTAAGTAGCTTAAATTTTCTGTATAAATGAAATACAATGGTGAGTATAGCTTTTTTCTTACATGATAACAGTTTAGTGGAAAAAATATAGCTTTTGAATTGGCTTGAGTCCCTGTTGCATGATTTAGGAGCTATGTGATCTTAACCCATGTTCTTAACCTCTCTGAGCTTCAGTATCTTCATGTGTAATAGCATTTGGGTGGATCTGTAAAGCATGTGGCACGTAATAGGTTCTCAGTGAATAATGGGTATTTATTATTGTTGTTCTTGGTTTTATCTTGATCTTAATTTACTCTCTACTACTTTTAGGTAGCATAGTTCCCCGGTAAGCAAATGTGGCACAGTCTGGGGGAAAAACCCTAGTGCAGATTCTTCCTTTCTGAAAGCCCTGAACCATCTTGCTTCTTTGCTCAGGCTCTGACTTTTGGTCAGTAGATCTTTGCTACAGTCTCCTCCATGCAGTAGTCTGTCTTTATCGTCTCTGACTTCCCAACTGATAAACATCAGTAGCTTGTCCAACCAAAAGCAAGATAAAGTTCTCATCTTTTGCTATTTCTGAAAGAAAAATTGGTATATGACATAGCCCTGGGAAATAATATTGCTGAGTTGATCTTTACTATTGTTATTTCAAGACCAGCACTATCAGAATTCCTCAAAGAAAAGAATATTTAAATAGTTCATAGACAGAACTTTCACTGAAGTGATGAAGTCAGAATCCATTTGTTCTAAATAGGTGTAGGGGAACTGGATTATTTTCTCTTGATTGCTTTGATAGTAAATTTAATAACAGACTAAGAAAACAGAAAAAAAGAGAAAGAAACAAGACTCTTTAAATTGGCCATCAGTTGGAAATGAAACAGATCCTGGCAAGCAATTTTACTGTGTAAAATAGATTATATTATGTCATATTCACTGATGATAGATCTTTTAGGTACTTCACACATACTAAATAATAACATCTTACAGTATATAACAATTACAAAATTAGACTTGGCTTGCTTTTGAATGGTGAAAATCCTTTTTCAGAATATAAGTATTGTGACAAAATCTGTGGGTGTAGTAAGCCCTTGGGTATCAGTGAGTCTGAACTATCAAGCAAATAAAAGACACACAGCCTATATTTTCTCATGGAGTGAATAGTGCCAAACATAAATATTGCAGCATTGAACATGAAACACCCTATGCAAAAATATAGACCTTGTTTGTTGATTCCTGTAATGCTTTAAAAAAGCTTACATCAACGGTACTATAAGTACTATATTTAAGAATCTAATTCAATTTAAGGGGGTTCTACACTGCGTATAAATTTTTCTATTGAATTACTGCCTATTTTCAATTTGAGGCAATGCATTGTTCTATGCCAACAAACCTTGTTAGGTACTTAATAATAGCGATAATATATAAGGAGTGACTAAAGTGCTTGTTGAAAATTAGTCATTGTTAGCAATTACTGGCAACTTCTTCCCATTGGAGTTCAG
The DNA here is from genome assembly GCF_017311325.1 of Ursus maritimus. NCBI lineage: Eukaryota > Metazoa > Chordata > Mammalia > Carnivora > Ursidae > Ursus > Ursus maritimus. Next base: position 38,844,821 of record NW_024427107.1, on the reverse strand, counting down.
ACAGTATGGTTCAAGGACGATTCTTACTTTTTAAACTAGTTTAATGGAATACCTACTATGTGTATGGTCATATTTAGTTGCTTTCCATATGTACTTTCACTTGATCATTTTACCAGTCCTGCCAAAAAGGTTTTTCAGGGAAGAATCTTTATCCATTATCTTTATATTTCCATAGAGAGGGCTTTTCAAATTTTCTCCCAGTTTGGGGAACTTTGAAGGGAACATTTCTGGCTTTATTTTCTCTACTCCATGCTTGCTCCTCCCAATAGGTAATAACACTGTTGGGCAACCAGTGGGTCACAGCCCATACACCACCCCCGCAGTCACCTCTCAGTAGTGGCTCAGAGACTCTTTCTTGGCTCTCTGGAGCTGCTTATTAAAATGAGTGAGAAAGATGGGGCTTTTCCTCAGCTCCATCTGCTCGTGAAGTAACAGACCCAGGGTAGATTCCAGGACCCAGTGTGTTCTCTCAGGCTCCTTGGTGCCTTCTCCCTGGAGCAGCAGTTGGTGAGCATCGCTGCTCGTCATTGTGAAGCAGATGGATTCTCCAAGCAGCAGACATGGAACATGCACTCTGAAGCTGTTCTTTCAGACCTGCTCTTCCCCATGGCTGGCTGCTAAGGTCTAGACTCAGGAGAGGTGGGGAGGGTAGGAGACAGCCATGCAGACCTGGTAGTAGTCACATCCCCCATCCATCTTTCTGTGAATCATTATATTCCTAAGTAGGCTGAAACTTTGATTTCCAGTTAGTTCCCTGTTCTATTCCTCACCGTTGGGCCTTGAAGAAGATGAGGAATATGTTGTTGGGGCCCCAAACTACAACAGGAGTGACTATATTTTAACAGAGGCGATGGAGATGCAGAGAGGTGAAGAAGTTGCCCCAACTGACCTATAAATAGGGTACGATTTAGAGCAGTGGTGCAAGATGATGTCTTGGGTGTGCAAAGAAAATATTACAAGTTCTAGTACACATTATATTATAAGGTGTTTATAGTTAGTTTTGTACTAATTTGGCAAAGGAGTCAGAGAGGTGTAATTTGGGGTCTGCCTGCATTCTGTGGCATCAAGAGAAGAATGGATGTATGAAAGGAGAGACAAATGGAGAATAACTTTCATACTGACATTTTTTTCAACTTATCACACCAGATTTACTTTGTTTATATGGCCATCTTTCCTCTCCTTGAACAAAGAAAGAAGTGTCTTTTTAGCTCTATATCCTTACCACGTAGTAGCGCAGCGGTATAAGTTGGAGGGAAGAATGAAAGGAAAGAAGGAAGGAAGGGAGGAGTTCTATGTGTTATGTGATAAGCATATTTAATGTGAAGTGGCAATGTGATCGCAATGAGACATTCTATGAAACAGTAGGAATTTAGAGTCTAGAGCTGAAGGAAGAGGTTCCAAGTAGCGACTTAGGAATCAAACTACATCACTTCCACAGAGTGCTCCCAAATTAGCAACTTCCTTTTGGCTTTCTCCTGCCCTGGATTTTATTTTTGTGTGTTAGCTTTAAATTTCATTTCATAATAGTCCTTCACACAAGGTCATTATTTTGAAGGTGACACAACTTCATTACCATATTGCAATAAATGAGAGGTATTTTTGAAATAAATTTCTTTGAACTCAGGCTACCCAATACTTTATGTACTGACCTTATTATCTCAATGTCCTGATTTGGACACTCTGAGTGTTATAAAGCATTCACTCTCTGTTTCAAATTCTTCCAGTCTGCTGGTGATCTGATACTATTTTAAAATATTTCAGATTTTTTCCCAGAGACCTGAAGCTGAAATGTCTATATCATGGTGGTAAAGTATTAAGTGTTTCTGAAAGAATTGCAGTATTTAGTGCCAATACTGAAAATTTATATAGGTGGTTCTAACAATAACTTTAGAAAATATCCTTAAGATACAAGACAGGGAGAGGAGGACAGGGAGGAAGGGGAGGATCGAGAAGGGGTATTCTAAGGTATTTGTTTATTTTGTGCTTTGCTTCAAGTATTTTTGAAATATGGAAATTGTGAGAAACTTTTAAGATGATTAAGCTTATACTTTTTTTTGGAAGGAAAAGCTTGTGACATTGTTTTATACAATTTATTTGGTCTTCCTTATTAAATAGTATTCAATAACTCAGTGATTTAATCTCCTGCTGCTCTTACTAACTTTTCTATCCTTCCTTATCTGACCCCACCCTATTAATCCAATTTTGCTTCTCACTACTCTCCTCATGGCTCCTATCACATTATTTTCTTATCCCCATTTATAAATGTCTTATTTATGTTATTTGGTTTCCCAAATATTTATCACCTCTCAATAGTAAGGGTGAGTGAGAAGTACCAATATGAATATGAATAATGGGGCCCTGTCATGTAAGAGCACATCCTATTGGTGGAAGGAGAGTTCACAATAAATAATTACCATATAGCCCTGTGTGCACTAGTGATGCTATTTACAAAATGCTGTGAGAGCAATAGAAGGGGGGATTGACATGTGTCTGGAAGAGCTGTAAGAACAAACTTCATTTAATTGGAGTCTTGAAGAATTGAGTTAAGCGCTTTCCAAAAGAACTATCAAAAGTAGGAACGGGGCGCCTGGGTGGTGCAGTCGTTAAGCGTCTGCCTTTGGCTCAGGGTGTGATCCCAGCATTCTAAGATCGAGTCCCACATCAGGCTCCTCCGCTGGGAGCCTGCTTCTCCCTCTCCCACTCCCCCTGCTTGTGTTCCCTCTCTCGCTGGCTGTCTCTCTCTCTCAAATTAATAAATAAAAATCTTTGGAAAAAAAAAAGTAGGAACAAAGCTGTAAAAGTCAATACAATCAATAATTGTAGAAAGAGTTTTCCACAATACTTTATTAAGTTCCAAGTTGTCACATATATTCAGGCCCACTGTACACTTATTTTTTTAGGGGAATTTCCTGTGACATAAAAGCATTTTAGGGAGAAACCAGTCATTTTCAATATAAGAGACCCAGTGACTTAGACAACTTATGAAATCTTTAGATCTTAGCTACAAAAACTTATAAAGAGATTCCACGAGCTCTTCCTCAAGTAACTGGGAGCTTTCCAGAAGGAATTAGTATAATTTCATATAGAACCAGCCATCACTTCAATTTTTCAGAAAGTTAGAAAAGTACATTTTCCTCCCAGGAAGAAAAACTAAATATCTTGAGGCACAAATCAAACAATAAACACTTAAAGTTTTTAGATAATTTAATTCCTTCCTTGGAGAAGAGCAAGTTTTAATTAAATAATAATAGTATTATTGAGATTATTAATTATATATTATTAATAATGTTATTTTGATAACTAATGTATTTAGATAAGGAAGACTTATGCTTCTGACCATGATGGGATAACAGAGACCAAATTTACCATACTGATTCACTCATACAACCAGAAAACCAGACAAAATACAGGAAGCCATGGTTTTAAGACATTGGATATCAGGCAACAAAGGACAGTATTCCCTAATAAGAAACAGTCAAGTGAACCCTAAAATCATCCCAGCTTATTGCCTTGAGAAAGCTTCCAGGCCACATCACAGGGAAAGGAAAGTCAACCAGAGCCTTGCATACTCCCTAAGTTGAGGGGACAAATTGAGATGTCAGAGAGACTGAAGCAGCTATGTTTTCAGAAAAGAGAACTACACAGAGAGAGAGCTCCAGAGTTCAGAGATTCCCCCTTAAGTACTCAGCTGAGTGCTGAAGTGCACCCATGTGAGGAAACACCCATAGCTGGGGAAGAACCACTCAAAAGTGTTAGAAGGAAGAGAACAGGGAGCTCACACAGGCCAGGGAATAGTGCTTGTTTCCAACGGTCAGGCTATGAAAACTCAGAGTCTACAGATAATTGAGGAGAGGACTGAAAGTCTGGTATCAACCCTAGGGAATAATTAACCAAATAAGTAACAAAAACTATTTTGGCCTGATCTGACAAATCTTACAAACAAGACCTGGAATCTTCATACCATTTCTGGGTAACTTCACTTTTCCCAGAATAAAGCCCAGGAATATTTATAGCAATACATAATTATCCATCAAGGCATCCAATAAAAATTACAGGCATTCAAAGAAGTAGGAAAAGAAAACCCATAATGAGGAGAAAAATCAATCAAAAATTGACCCAGAACTGACACAGATGTTAGAATTCACAAACACATTAAAACTTATAAGGATATTTCATATGCTCAAACAACTAGAGATAGAGCATGTTAAGTGAGATATAGAAGATATAAAAAGGACCCAAATCCTTGTTCTACAAATTAAAATTGTAATTTATGGGATAAAAAAATAACACTGGATAGAAATAATATCAGATTACATGTTGATAAGGGAAAGAGCAGTGAACCTGAAGACAGCAATAGAAAGTACTTAAAATAAAACACACGAAGAGAGAAAGACTAAAATAAATGAAAATAGTTACAGAAAGCATTGGGAAAACTTTGAAAGTGCCTAACAATAAACATACCATTTTTTATTATGAAATGCCTATGGGGAGGGGCAGAAAAAAGAGTTCAAGAAATAATGGCCCCAAATGTCCAAATTTGGTGAAACTTATAAACCCACAGATCTAAGAAGTTCAATAAACTCTAAGTATTATAAATGAAGAAAACTATACCATAGCTTATCATAATCAAACTGCTTAAACCCAGCAACGAAGCGAAAAATCTTAAGAGGAATCAAGGAAAAAAAAAACAAAAGGTAGGGATGACACTGCAAATAGCACAAATGAGAAGACAAGTGTAGCACCCTCTTTAATAGACTAAAAGAGAAAGAGAAAAAACTCAACCTAGAATTCTCTACCCAGGGAAGATATCTTAAAAAAATGAAAGCAAGTGAAGACTTCCAGACATACAAATGCCAAAAGAATTCATCACCAGCAAACACATAGTGTGAGAAATGTTGAAGGAGGCCATTCAGGCAGAAGAAAAATGGTACCAGAAGAAAATATGGATCTACAAAAAGGAATGAAGAACATGGGAAATGATGGCTACATTGGGTTAATGGACAAGGTTATTTTTTTTTATTATTTAAATCTCTTTTAAGAAAATTGGCTAAGCAAAAATAAAAAGGGTAGTATGAGGATTATAATACACATAGAACTGAAATACATGACAACAATAATACAAAGGCCAGGAAGAAATGGAAGTTACTGTAAGGTTCTTATGCTATTGGTGAAACATTATAGTATCACGTGAAAGTGGAGTGATAAGATGAAGATATATACTTTAAACCCTAAAGTAACCACTGAAATAACAGAATCACAGCCAATAAACCAACAAAGGAATGGAATCATAAAACAACACTCAATATAAAATTAATGTGTATTATAAGACAAACAGCAGTTTTATTAAGCCATATTAAAGGAAAAGGATTTACATGCCCTGTACAAATATTTTCACCAAGGGAAACTAATGTCATTCATATTGTTTTCCTCTGATGTTTTAGTCTGATAAAGGTGTATAACTCAGAGAACACATTGTTAAATACCTTTTTAGACCAATAATCCTTTACCACTTTTTGCCACAATGCACAAGAAGGATGCCTGCAGTAAGTGTGACACATTTTTAGTGTGGCAGAAATGCATATGTAGGTACATTGCTAAAATACCTTGTCTTTCTCTGCCATACAAGAAAGAATTTAAAAATATGTGTGAGTGACAATATTGGCCTTTAGTTATCTTTAATTTATATTAAAAGGAATGCATTTACATTACCCACTTACTTCTTACTAGTAATGAATTGCCGATGATATATCTCACGCTTATCTAGAATCTCTGCCTGCCTGCGGTTAAGCACAGATGACACGAACTTATTTCGCAACCACAAACCCAATTCTAGCAAGAAAAGTCTTGTCCCTTACTGGTCATTTCTCCTCTTAACCTCATCCTTAGTAACTTGGTTGCTTCCCTCTTTATTCCCTAAATTGTTTTGTCTGTTGTAAAAAATTTTGAGTTTGCCAGTCAATAGCATAATTCAAGTTAGGAAACACTGCCTTAGACACTGTTTTTCAAATATGATTTTTCTTAACTGTCTTTTTGATGGGAGCTGGATGGCAGCCAACACAAGATGGAGTTTACTAATGAGACTAAGCACAGGCACTTAGTGTTCTTGATTAAAAAGAGTTCTGCATTTCAGGTTCTCAATCCAGTGCCAAAGGAGGGCTGACTTTCAATGCAAGAGTGTAAATATCCAGGCATTCCGCAAATGTATTGAATGCCTACTTGTGCCAGGCACTGAACTCAACAGTGGTGAAATTATGGCGAGCTAGACAAACAGCAAACTCCGGCTGAGGTGAAATCCCAGCAGGGAAAGGCAGCAAGGAGGAAAAGCGTGAAAGTTAGAAAGCTATGTCATGGGGTGCCTGGAAATAATTGGAAAAGAGTAAACTTAAGTGTTCCCTTTGTCCTACTCTAATTTTTTAAATTTTAGGACCATGAAGTACTGTTACAACAAAATTGTATATTTTTAAGTTGATGCTATTGTCCTCTTTGTCTTGTTACTGTTTTTGTCACTCCAAAATTTTGTGGTTGTTATTTATTTCTAATTAGTTGGTATTTGAAAAGATCTTTTCTGTGAAGCAACATTTTTTTTGACAAGAAATAAGAAAGTCTGTGTGTTGTATGTAAGCCTAGTGGCAGAAAAGACGCAATTGTTATGTTTCTTTAAATCTGTAGTCTCAGTAGAAAAAAGATGGTGCTTATTATGCTTACAGGGTAAGGATGGGGCAGGTTGTGCTTCTTTAACATTATTTACTATGTTTTAAAGATGCTCTCTTTCAGTTGACTGCTCAGGGCAGACCACTGATACTATGCAGTTCAGTATTTCATGTTTAGAACCAGGTCTCTAAACTCAGAAACACTGGCTAGGAGCCCAGCTGACAGGTGGAACCCACCAGGTTGCCATGGCAGCCATACCATGAGCCTGGCCTGTCACCTGACAGGTGGAATCCACTGATGAATTTGGGCTCTTTTCAGCAACAAATTCCATTTTTTCAGCCAGGCAGTCAGCCTTGCAACCTTCAGGTGTGACTCTAAAGTGCTGTGGAAGAAGCCATTTCTAATGGTACCCATCAAAAGCAAACCAGTTCTAAGAAACACCACACACAGTCTAATAAACTCACAGCCGTCACTTCATTTGTATTTCGTAACTCCAGACTGTTATTCTCCTGAACGAGATATCACCTTTCCTGGAGTGGAGGAGTGTAAAAAGAGTGACTGTGACAGCTGACAGGTGAGGTGGGTCCTTTTGCAATGCAAGCAAGCTTTCTGATCTTGGGCCAGTGGGTCTCACCTGTCAGCAATTGCTGACAGCGCAGGGCTCGCTGCCAAGAGCAGGAGCCCTGTGACTTTGACATGGCAGATGGGAGTCAAGTATAATAGCTGACAAGTGAGATGGGCAACCCAGGGAATGTTCTCTTGCATTTTCCTGGGTCAGAGTTTATGTAAAAGGTCTGTGGCTCTACCCAACTAGCCCAGTGGCTAGACCATCTTCTGTAGTCCTAACAAAAAGGCAGACACTGAACATCTCAGATAATAATTGGGATTTAATGCCTATTATATAGCAGATATGTATAAATATTTTGTCTGTCTTCAAAACAGTCCTACAAGGTGATGGTCACACTTTTGCAGATGACAACCTAAGGGGCAGTTGGATGACCATCTCAGGGCTACACAGCTAGAAATCAGAAGAGCTAGGATCAGACATGGTTCTATCCAGCTCCCAAGCTGGGTTGTTTTCGAAACTCTATTACTGGCTTTCCAGTAATTTCCTGTTTCTACATTTTAGTTAGTCATTTCTATTTCACTTTTGTAGTGAAAGGGAGGGACTATTTGTAATAGGAAAAACTATAAATTAGAAAAAAATATATTAAAATATTCTATGTGTAATTTTGGTGTGTACAATATTTGGTTTATTATATATTTAAATAGAACATTTTTTTCTAAACTTGACTTCTATCAGGCAATTGGCAGAACTTTTTCAAGTACCAGGCCTAAAAACAAGTAGGAGTAAGTTTAGGAATCTTCTACTTAGAAGTATGATATGTAAATCATATGTAATATGAATATGATTAGAAAAAAGAAAAATGGGAGATGTCACCTTAAAAAACATAGTGTTTTTCACATTCTGTGGACTAGCAGAATTTATTATAGGAAAAAACCTGCTCTTTTGTTTGGGAAAACATTTTACTAAAACTTGAGTATAGTGCTATAAGATCAAGGAAGTTAAGAAAAAGCAGAATGAAATTGTGTGATTAAAAAAAAAGGTGGCCTCCTTGGGAAGGCACAGGTACTGCGGCTGGGAATGGAAGGAGAGAGGACTGGGGTTAGGGAGAAGCCAGCAGAGAGTAATGTCTGTTACATGAGCTCAGGAGGGAGGAAGGGTCCAGGAGACTCAGTTGAGTTCATCATGTACATTGGAAGCAATGACAGTAGATGCTGATTTTTATTAAGTCTGTCTTCTGTGTAACAAAATTTTGTGATAGGTGCCGGGTTTTGTCGATCCCTCTTCACACACAACTGCACTGTGTTACCGGTGCCATTGACTCAGAGAATAAAGGAAGAAGTTGGACTTATGCTCAGAAAAGGCCAGTGAAGGGAGGAACATAACCCGCACTCAGACTACCATGATGCCGGCAGGTGGAATCCTTTGTGAGTTCCAGGAAGTAACCAGCCGTCAGTATCACTGAGCTCTGCCAAGGAGGTGGGAGCCAAGTTATCATGGGGGAGTGAGATATCTTGCCACTACAGCTCTTCCCTCTGTAAATTACTTGCTTGGTGATCTCATCCTGCCTTATGGCTTTAAATACCATCTATGTGCTGGTGATACTTAAAGCTAATGTCCAGCTCCAACCTCTTCCACACCTGCCTAGCATCTACACTTGGACCACTAAGAGACATCACCAACTTCTTGATTTACACCACATTCCCCCCTTAACATTCCCCATCTCAGTAAATTATATCGTTCATCCTCAGACCAACTGAAAAACCATGTTACCACATCCTTGATGCCTCGCTAATGTGGATCTCAAATCTGACTACTTCATGTAATCTTCACTAATAATGCCCTAGTCAGAGCCACTATTCCGACTCTGAACTGTCACAGTAGCCCCGAACAGGACTCTCTGTCCTCATTCCTGCCCCTTCTTGTGGTCTACCTACCCCATGCCTCTCAGTCTGTTCTCCAAATGGCAGTTAGAGTGAGCCTTTTACAACCTAAATCAGAGCAATCCTCCTTTGCTCATTGCTCTTCAGTAACTTTCTGGAGGAGGTGTGGTTGACTGTCTCTCAAGAATCCTGCACCTCAGCAGCTAGCACAGTGCCTGGCACAGAGTAGGGTTTAACAATGCCCGTTTGTTCACTGACTAAGAAAATACAGTATCTTCCTACCCAAGTGGGAAGGCGGTCGGAACTGGAGAGGTGTGTACTACTCAAGAAGGTGCTATGTACTCGTCAGCAGCTTTCTTTTCAAGGCTAATTTCACAGCAAACATGGGATTATGTTTTAACAGTTTCTGAGAAATGATAGCAAATGGCAAGAAATCTGTACATTAGCAACATAGACAACTTCATGGCTCAGGAAATGAGAAAATGCAAAATTGTGATAGCATAAATAGGGGGTTTTCTGTATATATAGCTTCCTCTTAGCCCAATCTTATGTTTATTGAATATTCATTGGGGTATGTTAGAACAGTGAACAATATTTTGTGAGTTTGGCAAAGGAATAAATTGCTGAATGGCTTACATTTTTGCTACCAAGAAAGCCCCACAAAATGGGCCCAAAGTAGGTATTCAGCATACAACAAAGATGACTGAAAACTACATTTATTTCACTGTTCTTATCAGTTCAGTCTCCTTCTCTATTTGCTGAATCCTATTTTATACTCCTCAATGGCTATCAACATGATTTTTATGAAAGTGTGTCCCTTTCTGTATGTCCTCCGTCTCTTCCTTTATTATGTGTCCCCCGATGTCTTCTAATAACTACATTTCCCTCTTCAGCAACCTTATTTTTCATCTATTTTCTCCTGGAAAGGTTTGTACTGGTAGTCCCAGTTACCTCAGAGTACTGTGGAAAAGGACCATCTCATCTGTACAGATTCCTAACAGTAGACCTCAACTTTCTTACACCTCCTCCTGAATTAAGACTTGAGGAACTTTTCTTGATATCCTTCATCTAGTGGCATTTATGTGCTATACTAAAAAGAAATCATAGTAACAGTAACTACTCCTATGCATCAGTTTTCAGAGATACTTTGCTTAAGGTAACAATCCTCATTGAAACAATGAAGCAAAGTATCCAGACACATAGTAGGCACATAACAAACTTCCTTAGAATGAACGTAATGACTCTGAGAGTGAATAAGGAATTGGGTATGCGATTTAGTGGTATTTAGACTTGATGTGCTAGCTTGTAGGCAGATGTGAAGTTTGAATGCAATTGAAATATGATGTTTTAAGTAGCTGATAATTTTAATATTGTAATACATTTCAAAATGGTTTATGATGCAGGCCATAATCCTGTCACAGAACATATGATCATCACCTAATATAGTATTTGAAATCTTGCCAGCCAAAATTATCAATAAGAAGTAATTTTTATCCCAATTAAAAGCTAACTTTGTTTCATAACCGTCTTATCATAATTGCCTTTAAAGAGTTATTGACAGACTTAATCATTTATCTAAAAATACTATCTTATACTTTTTAGATGAATAAAATTCAGGAGAGCAATATTTTAAGTTTGACACCCCCCTGCAAAAAAAAAAAAAAAAAAGGTTTTTTTTTCTTCACAGTTAATTGGATAGTGAATGTCATAGTTAACTACAGTCAACTTAGTTTGCCTAGAATTTTCTTATTTTCTTGTTTTCCTTATTCCTTCACCAAACTCACAAAATATTGTTCACTGTTCCGCCTTTCATCAAGGTCAGTCCACACCTATGGCTTTTTACACTTCTTTCCAAGAGACTTTCACTTTTGTTTTCTTACAGTTTTGTTTATTTCATTTGTCTTTCACGTCCTCTAGTAGTCTGCCAGTCCTTCCATTAGTCAGTATCACACTTTCATTATTCTTCTATTTCTGCTGCTTTTTAGCTATAACCAGAAGCAAGCCAGTGCCTTAAAAGACATGCTGTAAAATGTGTGTCTCTCTGGGGTAGATTTTATTATTGGTCCAGATTCTCCACTTATTTTTGCATCCATCCCCAGGACCAGCTACATTATTTGCAAGACTTAGTGCAAATTGAAAATGTGTAGCTGCTTGGTCAAAATTAAGAATTTCAAGATACCAACAGCAGAGCATTAAACTAATCATGGGATCCTTCTAAGCATGGAGCCTTGTGTGATGTGTAAGTATTGCACCTGTCACTGCCTTTGCCATATGACTTTGCAGTTCTTTCTCTACAAGCTAGTGTATCCCCCATCCTACTGATATTGGGTGCTATGGTCTGAATGTTTGTGTCCCCCCCTCCCCAAATTCATATGTTGAAATCCTAACTCCCAAGGTAATGGTATTAGGAGGTGGAGCCTTTGGAAGGTGGATCGGTCATGAGCTTAAAGTCCTCATAAATGGGAACGGTGCCCTTATAAAAGAAGCCCAAGAAAGATGCCCCTTGTGCCACATGAGGTTATGGTGGGAAAACGACCATCAGTGAGGAAGCAGGCTCTCATTAGATACTGAATCTTGGACTTCCTGGTCTCTAGAACGGTGAGAAATAAATGTTCGTTGTTTCTGAGCACCCAATGTATGGTATTTTTGTTATAGCAGCCCAAATGGACTAAGACATTAGGTTTGACCATCTGATTTGCTTTGGATAATGGAACGTGGACAGAAATGACATGTTCCAGGTTTGTCTAGGTCATAAGTAGGCATTAGATGTCTCTGCTTGTCCCTCTGTTTTTCAGTCATGGGTGTATGTGTCAACTAATTCATGGCTGTGGGAGATTTAACATGTAGTGTAAAGTTAAGCCCAGCTGAGACCAGTCTACATCAGTTAGCTCTAGCCAACCATCAGACACACAAATGAGAATAAATGATTGGTATTTTGATCCACTGAATTTTGAAGTAATCTGTTCTAAAGCAAAAGCCAACTAAACAAGTAAATGAAAACAGTTCATCTAAGAGGCCTTACCAGACAAAATTGTTTTTGTTATTGATCCTCACCTCAGCTCTTTCTCATGCCTCCCTTACCCAGCTCAGACTGTGGGCTAGTGAGTTGCCATATCAAGACAACCCCCCCCCCAACCCATTTAACCACACTCTAAACTTCACTGCCTACTTCTCCAGTTCCACTCTTGGTTCTGACAGCGTTACCTCCCTCTCCCTCTAGGGATATCATATCACACACAAAAATCATCATTCTTTCAAGGTTATTTGTTGTGATTGTGCTTTCTGTTTGGTCTCTTGCCTTTACTTTTGGTGCTTTTTTTGACTATCTTCCATCCTACAGTGAGATTGACCTTCCAAAAGCATAAACCAGTTTATATTATTCCCATGGTTATACCTTTTATTGCAGTGTTTGGTAGTTGGTGAAGGAATAAGGAAAACAAGAAAATAAGAAAATTCTTACACATCCCATATTTTTGACCTCACCTCCCTCTGTCCTGTTTTGTTCCCTATGCTCCATCCAGATTAGCCTTTCTAAAAAATGCCATGCCTATTTCCATCTCAGAACTTTTGATCATTCTGATGGAAACATGCTCTCCACCCCATCTTCAGGTTCCCCATGATTGTAAGGTGCTCCTACCACTCTACTCCTATTACTGTCCTATTTTATTCTGGAAGATGCCATGTCTGAAGGGATATTGAAAATCAAGTAAAAAGGGAATAATACAATGCATAACTTACAAAACATAGCAATAGTGAAGAAAAGGGACCAGTGACCAGATCTGGGGCTGTTAATGCTCTAAACTTTGAACCAAAGAAACAGTTAGAAGGCATGCCAATTCCTTCTTACACGCTCAAAATAGGAGAATCCCAAGAGGGCCTTCCATGGTTTTCCACCTGTTATTTTTATGAGATAAAACATGTGGTGCCTATTATGAGGTTTTCCATATTCCTCCTGCCCTATATTTATTTTTGATGAAATATTTTCTTGATTCTGGCCAAAGGTTGTCCACATGTCTTAATTTGGGGTAATACTGCTAATTATCAAAGAAACTTGTATCTTCATAATATTTTAAAGGGCATAATAGGGAGAATATATCAGAAGCTATTAAGCAGACACTGTTCTAACCTGGAATTTTACAATATTCTTTGCTTTTTCATTGACTTCAGTTTTTTAATATTTGTCCTTCTGTTTCCATTTTTCATTCAAAAATCAACAGTCATAAAAATAAATCCTTGTGAAAATTTCTTTTAAATTTTCTCTGTTCTTCACCAAGGAAAAATAATGATAAAAAATAATGATTTTAAATATTGTTTAAAAAAAGAGCCAATATTATTACTACTTACTGTGATTATGGAGAAAGTAGGGATTTGTAAATGATAAAGAAATGTTATACTAAACAGGTATAATAAGGGACTTATGTACAAAGCTTATGAGCCACAACCAAGGCCAACAGGAATGATGATTAGGACTATGAATTTGACCAGAGCAAGGGACTACCGTGTGAAATGCACTAAAACTTTGCCAAGCTTAGGGAGGGATCATAATTGACAGAGAAGGTAGACAGAGTGGAAGAGGGATGGGTACCACCCGTTGATAGCCAGAGATAAGATTGAAAAATTCCAAGATTGGGTAATTGTAAGCTGTCAGACAGAACTGAGCTTTCAATTCATCATATGATAAATGGGGAAAGAAAGATGTCTTTCAAGGGAAGTGGGAGATTGTTGTATGGCAGAAGCTGGTCAGCCTAGTGTCTGGATAGGACTAGAGCCTAGGAAATATTCCACTAAAAAATGGAGAACCAATGAGAAAATACAAGAGAGGAAAAGAACATTATAACTTGAAAATATCTGTTTTCTCAGATGAATCTAGGATATAGCTAGGAAGCAATACTACTTTCAAGGATATATCCTTTGCTGTGGTTTGCATATATTCATTCAAATAACACATTATACTAATCCTTCTAATAATAGATACTAACATTTCATATAAAAGTATATGGGATAAGGTGATAAATTTGTTCATTTATTATTACATTATATGTATTTTGTTTAAATAGGTAAGATATTTCACTTGTGGAGAATTTAATAAAGAAAAACAATGGGAAAAAGGGAAAAAATTTGACACGGTGCCCTCAACATAAATTCTTATGTACAACAACTCCTTTTTATGTAGTTTGGAATTTGATTTTATCGTTGATGAATTTTATTATTAATTATATACTTTCTAGCAAGAGTTTTTGTTAAAGCCTTTGCCTTATGTTTTATAACCATATTTATCATAAATTATTTAGATATAATAGTATATTTAAAAGCTTCTAATTTTTCTTCTAAAGCTAAATGATGCTCATTTTTGAATTCTGTATTTCAGTGTTTCTTGGTTAGGTGAACAACATATGTGGGAGATTTTTTTTTCAGGAAAACTTTTTAGTGGTTACACTTTGTGAATAATTATTTGAGATTGTCTCCCATGACAACTTGGCTGGGTATAAAATTTTTCTGTTACGTCCTTTTGCACTTAGGTACTCTGAAAAAGTTGTTTTATTATCTCCTGACATTAAATATTGTGGAGAAGTTGGAAATCTGCATGATTTTTTTTCTCTTATATGTGAGCTATTTTTTTCTTCCTGGGTGCTTATGGAAGTCTTCATTCTTAAAAGTTATTTTTCAGCAAGCTCTATTTAATGTTTATCTTTTCACAGTAATCACCTTTACACCTGTTAACCTCATTACCTGAGGTCTTATTTAAAATCTTTTTTTACTTATAATACTCAGCATATGTGTAACTCTATGGATTATTTCTTTTCAGGAAAATTCATGTCTTTGATATATTATATCATTGTGTCTGTCATCAGAACAAGAGAGACTCAAATTAATGTCAGTGTTTTCTGCTACTTTAGCTTTTAATTCAGTATAACTTATTCAGCACCAATTTAGTGACAGGCACTGTGTTGGTGAAGAAAACAGAAGAATAAAATATGTTCCCTAGCCTCAGTAAATTTATAAATATTCTTATGTTGTGACTCTTGATAATCACAGAGGCTAGTCCTAGAATGTAGAAAAGAGCTTGAATTTGTCTTTGAAATAGAGGGATTTTTGTTCAATTGACTTTCACATGCTGCCTGTAAAACTCTCATCAACAGTCCTGTGGTATGCTTAACAATAACAAAATATATACATAAATCTATGTGCAGCAGTTTATAAATATATCCACATAAACAGATGCTATTCAATAATAGTTTCTATGTTTATTGTGTGGCACATGCTGTGCTAAACCCTTTTTTAGATCATCTGACTTAATCTTCACAATAACCTCATGAGTTATATTTTATCTGTCTTTTACAGATGAGGAAATGCAACTGAGTTGAGTTCCAAGGTCAGACAATGCTTAGCACAAATTAGACAATCGAAATTTACCGAATGGGAGAAGAAACTGGGACTTAAAGCCAGGGCAGTGTGAATACAAAATCTTTGTCTTAACCACTGTACTAAAGAGCTCATCAAGGGGAAACAAACAAAAATAACAGCACAAATAAAAACAAATCAATTCTGGGTAAGGTTCAAAGATAGGAAGACTGGAATTAATACCAGTCACGAATTCTGATTCTGTTATCAAGATCAATTTTCTGCTTTTTTTTTCCTTTTAAGTAGAACTTTAACTTTAATTAGACATTTTAGCACATGAAAATTAATATATCTTGATTCAGTTGTGAAAGTCCCAAATGTGAGCTGTAAGATTTCTATACTCGGTAACCAATTAAAGAATTAATAAAGGCTAAATAAGAGTTTTAAATCAAAATTAGGTCTATAAATTTACACTTATATAGAAAAGGAACTTATGTTTTTAAAAAAACTTATTGTAAAAGACTATCCAGTATTTAGGCTGATGTGATTTCTTTTAATTGATACATGGAAAAAAAATGATAGCAGGAAATAAGCCATCCAAATAGTCACCACACATAATGAACCAGACACTGTGATAAGTGACAGCTTTCATTCCCCGCCTCCTCCCCCCAGAAAAAACAAGGGAAAGCTTCTTATGAAACTAGTTTATATAAAATGTATTTCGTTCTGTTTTGAAGTATTAATCAAATGCACTTACCTTTAAATATACTTCAATAATGTAAATATAATTTACATAATAAATATATAAAACAAATACTATTTTAGGCTAATAAATATGATAAATACTTACTGGGAAAAATTTCAAAATGGAAAATACAAGAACAACAACAATGTCACTCATTATCCCATTACCCATAGATAACAACTGTTGACATTTTTACGATATCTTCATTCATGAAACACCTAGCACACACACTGGTGAATGTGCATGAGGACATTAGTAATGTAGCTGGACAGTTTGATTACTACACTGACTACTTTCCACAAAGAAAAAAAATATATTTGAAGTTTAATTTGTATGATTTGTTTTTAATCAGTTCTTTTCTGAATATTCTCTGTGGCTTGAAATATAATAAACAGTATTATGGAATGTAACTTACGATGATTCTACAAAGTATAGGGAGTAAGGGAAAGAAATTTAAGACAGAAGGCCAAAAAGAGGCCAATAAAACAGTTGTGATAAAAAGAATTGGTATTCTTTCTTAACTGCAAAATAACAGTAAATAAAAAAGAGTATGCTACACATTTAAACCAATCCAGAAATTCCCACACTTCTTACTTCACACAATTCATTATATGGGCCCCGAAGGAGCTTCAGCATAAAAACAAAGATCTAATTGTTTGCTTTAAAAACTGGTTACACAGTTTACCTAGCTTAATAATCTTGAACAACAAAGGAGGGATTTTTTGGGGTGGGTGGGGGTTGGAGTTGGGTTGATGATCCCTGGCTTGAGGCATGGGAAAGAAGGGTCCTATTAGGAAAGTAGAACATTTATGGCAGAAGTAGATTACTAAGTGGATAATTAATGGTGGCAAAGATAGGAGATCTTCCCTCCCTCCTTGGGCTTATTCTCACACTGAGGTTATAGCCCTGAGGAGGGTTTTTTGTTTTAAAGACCATTCTTTCTGAAACTTTTGGTCTTTCCGTGGTTTATTGAGCTAGTCTCTTAGGTTCAAGGGGGTCAAAGCAGAAGATATCTTCTCCAAGGCATTAAACAGACATTAAAGGAACAAAGCAGGTCTGAAGCGTTTTCACAGGGTCTTCTTCAAAGATTTAATCTACAAAGGAGGGTTTTTTGTTTTTTTTTCCCTTCCACATAAGACATTTGCTTAATGACTTTAGGAGCCTTAATTTATATCTTTTACCCTTTTAGTAAAAGTTTAAAACTGATCAAATTTGAGCACATAAATTAATATTAACAGTAGATAACCCTAAAGACTAAATCAAAAGTTGGAGGGTAGGAGGTGCCTTATGATAGATTTATATCTTGATTCCTCCTACATATTAGAAGTCTTAGATGTGTTAATAAATACCATATATGCAAATATAGTAAGAACATGTGTAATACTTTCCAACTTCAGATGACCTATGTATCCTATACACATGCAAACATGTAAATTTCATTCGTAGATTACTTTAAATAACATTACATTGTTTTAGTAAGTCTTTGGGGTACAGGAAGCAAAAAACAACAGATACATGATGACAGCATTTTCTGCATTGATGTCATTGCCATAAACATATAGAGCCAGATGAAAAATAGTTAACATTAATAGTAAAATGTATATTGATTACTGTTTATCAGTTTAGTCAATAAAGTACCATTGTAATAGTACAGTAATGGTTATCTTGGTTTATTCTTACAGTCATACCTACAATATGAATAAAAATAACCTTCATATAATTTGAGCAATAATGTCTTACGTTTTGAAAGATAATATAAATAATTACAGAAGAATAACTTTTTAAATGTCTCATTTTTACTGCATGTGTGTGTATGTTCACACATGCACATAGATCATGTGTCTTCATTTAAAAGCCGTGGCTTCTATAAAATTTAATTACATCTCCCTGCAGCTTTAAATTGTGAGTGGCTCTAAATCAAGTGTGTCTTCAAAACAGGGGCAGCTTCTATTAAATTTAATTATGTTTCTCTGCATATTGCACAGTGGAGGTGTAGCTGCTAAATGAGGGCATCTTCTATGAAAATGGCACAGGAAGGATGTAGGAATAAGCAGGATGGCCTTCATGCCTCTTTGAAATGGATAAAAATACTGTTGTCTTGCCACAGTCAAAACTCTCTGGAACCAGCTTTAGTAATGTAAGACAAAGCCAAGAAGATTGAATTTTTCATGCGATTTTCACGTATGATATGTACATTTTTGGAAATATTCCATTTATGTTAATTTTTCAATACATTAAATATGAATTCAAATGATTGAAATGTAGAAAGTCTTTTGCATTATATTTGAATTTCAGAACCATATGCGTCACTAATTTCCAGTCATACAAAAGGGATTAAAGAGGCAAAGCAGCTTGAAATTATACTTTCTTTTGTTAAAAAACAAAAACAAAAGAAGAATACTAGGGATTTTTTTTTGTAATCTCCAAAGATAAAAACTTTTCTTTTTCCTTTTAAAATTAAAAAAAATATATATATGTGTATATATGTGTGTTTTGCTATCTCTCAATAGTTGCTAATCATATGACTAATTTTTAGGAGGGTATACATTTGATCATATATGTGTTAAATATTAAAAGCCAGCTTTTAAAAACTGCTAAAAACAGAGAATTCATGACTGGATCACCTGTAAAATGAGATTGACTCAGTACCTGTATTGAGCACTTACTGATTGATGTTATAAATCACGGTAATATACGTTGCTTCAACATAGAGTCTCTATAGATGCAGACTAAGTAAAATGGGTAATTACTTCTATATGTGTTTCACAATATTTAATAATATATTATTATATAATTTATTATTATTACCATTATAGAATTGCTTCTGGGAGGGTGGCAGGAAGTTGATTACCTCAATATTCCTCTCCCTCAAGGAGATGGAATTTTAAAGCATTACCATTTGGGGGGTGTAATACTTAGAGAAGGAGGCCTAATTAAAATAAACATTACAGAAGGTCATGTTCCCAAACTCACTCAATGGAATAGTCTTTTCAAGTTTTTGCTTTTCCTTC
Organism: Ursus maritimus; assembly: GCF_017311325.1. Lineage (NCBI taxonomy): Eukaryota > Metazoa > Chordata > Mammalia > Carnivora > Ursidae > Ursus > Ursus maritimus. The sequence continues at coordinate 38,825,624 of NW_024427107.1, read as the reverse complement.
TTCTATAAGCTGGAGTCCTTCCCTAGAATGGAAGCAAAAAAAAAAAAAAAAAAAAAAAAAGGCCTTTTAACTCTTGAGCAAATTAAAGTCCTGGCCAAACATTTTCCCAGCTCGTGTAGAAGTAAAATTAACTCGCTCAACTGGCATTTTTTTTGACACGCAGACCTCGATGGTGCTCTGCGCTCGTCTTGAGAACTACCATGCGTTGCAGCAGACATGTTTATATGCAGAAAAGGACAGCTTGTGATAACAGTGGCAGTAAACTTGCAACTTGCCTATTTCCTGAGCTGCCTAGAAATGTATTGAAGACAAACACTACAGGTGCATTTATCCTAAAGTCATACATGTAATCTTTGACTTCGGTTTAAAATAATGACAGCAGAGATCTTGCCAGATGTTGGAGCTGTGCCTACATAACCACATAGAAGTGAACATTTGACATGGTCATCCTCTCATTTAGGTGGAAACTTCTAAAAATAAGGGAAATCAGTCTTTATAGGTGAGGTTTTTATTGTAGTCTGTCCCCACCGGCTGAAAGTAAAAATGGGATTTTCCACTCTAGAGATTCTATTTCTTACATTAGCTCAGGTTGAGAATTCTCTGAGACTCTACATCACTGATTAAAACTTGATTTTGTATTATTCGGAATGCGTGTTTATTTGAACCCCTCACGTGCCATTTTCTGTTAAATTTATCAACACATCCCAACTTAATAGGCATAGCCTGTAAAAATGATTTGTAGATTATTTGTTTAAATTATGGTCATTGGGCTGATTGGCTGGCTCTTCTAGAGTAAATGTGCCCAAATAAATTACAAACCTAGATGTTCATTAGTAAATTGGGGGCATGAGGGTAGAAAAGTAAAACCAGCTGGGTGCACAGAGCTTAGCTGAGCGTGGATGTACTCAGGTACCAACATCAGTTACCTGCTCGCCAGTCTTCAACTGAGTATCTTTTTTCACTAAATAGCAATGGAAAAGGTTCCATTTTTATGGTCTGTAAGAGTGTGCCATATACATAGTGCTGTATATATGCATTAAATTGCAAAGCTTTCCCTATTCCATTTTCACTATTTCTAAATACTGTCTAAAATAAAATGATTAAAATGTCAGTGGATCCACATGCATTCCATTTTTGCAATAAGCATTTCTTTCTACAAAAGAGAAATGCTGTTTAATTTCAGTGTGATTGTGAATTTTGTAAAATGAGGATGTAATAGCATTTTACTTAAACTTATAGCATCTTCTGCTCATATTGTGTTTCAGAATAGTTCCTTCATAATTAAAGTGTCAAAAAACACATTTGTAACAAGAATGATGAAATTCATTCTGAATAATCCGTCAGCAAATAATAACCTGCATTTCCTGCTCTCAAACAGAATCATTTAATACCTTTCAATCATTTGGTTCTTCCCTCTTTTTTCTTTTTTCTTGTTACTCTTAGAAAATAACTTCCTATAACAGCTTAGAAACTATTTTATGGGCTTAATGGAGGTTTTTCTTTAGCTGGAATGTTATATGGTTAGCAAATGTTTCTATAAATATGTAAAGTGCTCTTCCCTGAGTCCCCACTGGATGCCTCTCCAACTAGAGCATTTCCAAAACAATAAACAAGGCAAACAAAGAATGCTTTAAAATAATCATAATTTCATATTTCCCCCAAACGTTGTTCATCTATTTTTCTATTTTATTGGTGAAAACAGAAATCATATTGAGGGGAGGAGTTCCTCTCACGTAGAGATGAAGGCGCCTTGGCATTTAGGTGCTCTGGCACACCATGTTTCTGAAATAGTGAAGGAGCAGCTCAGATTATTCAAGTGTATTTTCTCCATCTAAGATCTTGTTTTTATCATTGCCTTTTTAAAAATGATATTCATTTTATATTTACTTTTAAAAATTTAAATGAAAAAACACTGTTTATATCTGTGCATGTATGCCCACTGGGGATTGTGATAAAATGCAAATATGAATAAGCAAGCAATGTCCATGGAAAGAATTTATCTTATATCATGAGAATCAGTTTTCTGGTTGGCTTCATATTTTCATGCTATATATGCTTGAAACTTAGCTTTTGGAGAGTTACTGGATGAGGCAATCTATCTCAGGATGATAAACAAATTTCTATAGCACATACATCCTGACTTTTCCCCTCTCTCTCCTCTGCACGAAGTTTAGTACAGTATGCGGGCTGTACAAGGCATGACACGATAAATTGTTTTATAGTGTATCTGAAGATTTTACTCCAGCACAGGTCAAGCATAATTGTAAAAGGGAAAAAGAAAATCTTTTAAAATAATTTATTCTTTTAAAAATGCTTATACCATCCACTGCAGCTGCAGAACCATAATGCTTTCATTAGAGATCACATCTGGGCTGAATTAAAACAGGAGCCTTTCCCAGCCCTGGAGTGCTTGTCAGGTTGAAAGTTTTTCTCATAGCTCCTGAAGCTTTTCCAAAAATCAAGGGCTAAGACAGAGAACAGACCCTGTCACGAGCTGGTACCAGGCTTTAAGTACATTCCTGCTCTGTTATTCACCGTCTGGCTCTAATTTGGAGGTACATCTCCCTTGTGTTCACTTTATTAACTTACATATGACTAGCTCTTTTGTTTAATATGGAAATAAAGAAAACTGGGTTTGTTGAAGAACAGTACCATAGACTGAAGCTTTTATTTTTCCACACATTTGCTTTTTTTCCCCCTATATGTTTGCTCTTTAAAGCAATTTCCCCATGTTTGAACCACTTGGATGATTTTTAAAAAGCAGATAATACGGAGAATTCATAACAGACCTGGGTTTCCCCTTTATTTTATACAAAAGTGGGGGGAGAACTACACAGATTATAGTGCATCGTGGGGGTTTTTTTTTTTGTGGGTTTTTTTTTTTTTGACCATCAGTTTTATCTTAGGATTGCAAAGGAAAAAGTCTATCAATGTTATCCATAGACACAATGATATATAAGTAAAATTATAGAAATTTTGGTGAAATTATTTCAACAACATATTGTACAGTTGAATAGAATGTCAGCCAACTATTGAGATGTCATGACAGTAAATAAAGAGTAGAAGTATATTCAAAATTTAAAAAAAAATCGTAAGGTGTATTAGGAGGAAATAAACCACCAATCAAAGAGAAAGGCATCTAAAAAAAAATTATTAGGAATGTCTTTCCGATGACTGGAAAATGTTAATGCTCCAGATTTTTAGTATACAATAATCTATCCACTTGTACAGCACACACACCTTTATTAAAATCCCAAATCTTGGGACAAAAGGAAAAGACACATTCTGTGAGGCTCAACCTACCAAAAAAGAAGCAGGTGCACACGTAATTATCATGCGGTGTGCTCTCTACTGAAATAGTGCAGCTGTCCAGTGGTGGCAGTGATTAACTCGGCCTGAGGAGGTCACCTTTGAGCTGGTCTTTGAAGGATGAATAGAAGTTCACTGAACCTTAGAGTATTTATAGATTTTAGCACATCTGTAACATTTACTCTTCGTCTGAATTTACCAGTTGATAGTTTTGGGGGGATAGAGAATGCATCTCACTATAGCATTAATGTGCTTTCCACCTTTACTATTAATTCTAAAACTAACATTATTCTGACAAATTCTTTTCCTAAGTGGCATCATAATTTACAAATGTTTTTCCTCCTCCTATGTAAGTGGAGCCTACTTTTGGCACATGTAACAGGAAAAAACTAAAGAGTCAAGTCAACCCAGGTGATATGTGGGAATGCCAGTTTGATTCATCTCTCTGAACCTTAACTTTTTCATTAAAAAGATGGGGTAATACCTATCCCCCGGACTGATGAGGATATAATAAGACTGTGGATTTTGTGAACTAGGACAATAGCTACCCCATAGTAAGCTAACATTCAGCAAATGTCATTCTCTGCCATAATTTTATCTCCAAATGGGATGAACATGCCATCGCTCATGCTAGTGCTCTTTTTAAGCTTCCTAATGCTGTATTTCAGGGTATGATGAAATGTGTGTATGGTAAACATTAATGTCCATGTACTTTGACAAATGAATGCAGATTGTTTGACAATAGTCTTCATATAAAGTAGATTAATGGAAGAACACAAATAATAAAGCTCCTCTAATTTCACTACCTCTGTATTTAGACTTAATTTCTTGATGAACAAAGTGATTTGTGCATTCCCGCGATATATTGCTCTTCGTGAAAAGTCTTGCAGGCCTCCTTAAGAGCAGGGGTGACCTTTTCCATTGCTTTTACAGGCACTCTCTGAGTACCTAGTAAAATACTCCAGCCAAGCCTAGGTGTTCAATAAGTGTCGCTTTACTGCCTCTTGTTCTTCAAGCTCAGCTTTAGGATTTCCCAGAGAACATTAGCACAATTTTGTCTAGTAGGAGAGACACAAACCAGAATGCCTGAGTCAAGTCACTTGTTTCTATACGTGGTTTATGAAATGTTAAACCAACAAACAAAAATTTTCTAATGTAAAGCAAATTAAATGCTATATTTAGCACCACTGAGTTTATTTATAAAATGATAAGAACAACCTCCTAATTACATGAAATCAAAACATCTAAGAGGATACAGGTTGGAAAGCAGGTTCCTTCTCCTTCAGTGTTCTTTACTTCTATATTAGACAATGAAGGTAAAAGGACTTGTTTTACTTAACAAAGCTGACTAGCTGTTCTTAAGGAAATTCTTTTTCAGTTTGTAACTCATGTGAATGTCAATGTCAAAGTAACAACAGCACCACTGGGATGAAACGGATAAAAGACTCCTGGTCAGATGAAATTCTCTTTCCATTAAGATTTACCCTTCACGTTTTCCATTAGGTATTGTCAACTCAGCTTCTTTCTTCATCGAAAGCGGCCAGCTGATGGATGCTTATGCATGGTACAGCACAAGATAGGAAAATACTTATTTCTGTGTGTTTTTACAGTCTTCGTGTGGAAAACAAAATATGACAATATTTCTAGGCTACATTGTTTTACGTGTGAATTGTGAAATATCTCATTTTTTGGTAATAATTTTTTATGGAGTTTCTATTAATCTCAGTTCTGATAATCAAGTTTGGGACATGGCTTCCAAGAATAAAATTTTACTATAATTAAAACTACAAGAAAAAAATTTATTTCATTTCTTAGTCAAGTATTATACTTTTTCTTTTAACAAGGAAAATCTTAAATACAATCTCTGATTATGTTTGATAGGTTTTGGCACTCGAAATTTGTCTAACAGTGTTTTGTAATGGTTTTCCATGGACAGGTTGGAAATAATCAGGAGCTATACATCTGAAAATTAAGGAACGTCAGAATCATATGATTTGTTGGCAATGTGCCTAATCCTATGGTATCCATGAGTATTAAAAACCTTTGAAATCATTTCAAGGCACTTAAATAACTAAGTCAAGGGGCATATTTTTCCTTTTCCTAACTAAAAAGATTTTAGAAAAACAGTCACCAAGAAAATATTTTTTTCCTTCTTCAAATTTCTCTAGGGTAAATTAGTTACATACTTAGAACAAAGTATCTTTTCCGCCAAAAGGAAGACCGTTAAAGAAATTAACAGATCAAATCAAGGGATATACAGGAAGGTCAAGAAAATTGTAGTAAATTTGCCATGAGAGGGTGGCAGTAGGAAAAACAAAGAGGGGCCTATCTAAGAAATATCTTGAAGTGAAAAATCAATAAACTTTGTGCTGAATTAGATTTTAGAAGCTAAAGAGTCAGTTTAGCAGCAGTGCTTCTAGCACTGGCACTTGGGAAGCACTGCTCAGTATAGGAGGGAATAGTCATTGCATGCATATCAGGTACCTCAGTCCGATTTCTTCCTGTTCGACCTCCATATTTATTCAGTCACCAAACTAGGCTGTTTAAATCATCTTTCTCAAACTTGTCCCTAACTTTCCACCTTTACAACCAACACATGAAATGGCCTTTGAACTAGTTTTCCTACTTGTAGCCCAGCTCCAGGGTCACTACCACATCAGAGATATTCTGACTGAGAAAATACAGACCTGTCCCATAACTGCAATGGCTTCCCAGGACTGTCAGGATCAAAATCAATCTCTTTTCCCTGACAACAACAAAGTTACCCTTCAGAATCTCTATCTGCCTTCTTGCTTCTCCAACTGCTTGCGCTTCTCCGGATACATACAGGGTTTTCATATCTCTGTCCTTTTCCATGTGTGCTACCTCTTGACACTCCTTCCCCAGTCTTCTCCTGGTCAATTTCTATTTATCTTTAGGGTTCGGTTCCACCATTCAAGCATCACCTTCCGTGGGAGTCCTTCCTCTGTGTTTCTCCATCCTAACTACTGACATTACACTGTGTACAGATAAAGATTCTAAGACCAACATTCGGTGAAGAGTATGTATGCAAAATATGTATTTAATGCACTAATTAATGGATGAGCGAAGTAATAATTATAAGAAAGTTTAAGGCAGAGACAATGTGTGTATACTTTTAATTGTCTTCGCAGAGCCTGGAGGCTGTACTAAGCATATAGGTGTTCAGTCCGTGAACAGAAGGTGTATTTTCGGAGATACAAGTTCAGTCTACCTGACATTTTCAGCTTGAACGTTTGCATTCCATATAAGAAAAAAAAATTGTCAACTTGTGCTGTTATCTAACCCTCTGATTCTTTAAATTATTCTGAGAAGGACACAGTTAATTGTTCAGTGCTCTATGTTTTCCTTTTTTGGGAAAGCATACTGATAATTCCAGGTCTCTATTTCCTTAAAATGGTGTGATTAACAATTTATGCAGTCTGGTTTTCTGAAAAATGAAGCAAAGCATCCTATTTCCTTATATATTTTTATATACAATATATACTTACATAGAACTAAATAGCTATGTAATATTTTCTATTTTCTGTCCTACACCTAATATTTCAGAATTTCTATCAGTCTTGATTGTGACTAATATTTCCTGTCTCAGGAAAGAGCACTGCTATCCATGAAGTTGCCCTCCAAAAACCCATGATTTTTATTCCTCCTTCTTCATCACTTGTTATATTTATTCACCAACTCTCATACATCACATATCCTAAACCATGCCCATTACCCACTAGCCTGGGCCACCATTAGTGCTCAGTTAGACTGTTGGAATAGACTTCTAATTGACTCCCATTCTCCCAGTCATGCTCTTTTCTAAAATATTCTTGAAACTGTAGTCAGAATGGTTTTCCAGTGCTCACATCTTATCATGTTACTCCTCTACTTAAAACCATTCAATGGGGTCAGTAGCTTCCAATTTTTAACCCAGCTCTTAAGGTCTAAGACTTACCTGTGACATCTCCTCACCTTGTACTCTACATTGGTACTATATGAAAATTATTTTTCCTTCCTCGAATTTCCTATTCTGTCTGGAGAATGGACTTGGGCAGATGTTTCTTTGTCTTAATGCCCTCTTCCCCAACTCTTCTTGGGGTAATTTCCACTCATCATTTAGTTAGAAGTTTGAACTTTACTTCTTTCATGAGGCCTTCCTGGTTCCTTGACTTTTAGCCACCCAATCTCAGAAAACATCATACTCTCATTTTTAACACTTAGCACATTTCATTGTTTTTGTTTGTTTGATATCTTCTTCTTTCCAGATGGGCAATAAGGTCCATAAAGACAGTGCTCTTTGCTCAGTGCCTTGCAAAATGCCTGACACACAGGATGACTCAATAAACGTTTTTTAGAATGCAGTGAATTGATTCCAGATACACACGACATTTTTTATCTGCACTGAGTAGGTTGATCTAAGCAGTTGTTTCTGATAACTTTATTTACTTGAAATATAAGGAACATGAAAATTTTATTTAATTAAATCTCTGCAAAATTTTTGGTTTCTTATTGGGAATAAAATAGAAAAATATGAAATAAATTAACAAAACTTGGGTCTCCATTGCTTAAAATTTTAAGTAACAAAAAAGATGATATTTAAGAAAACCAAAAAGGAAGCTACAAATATTACTTTAATTATTTAAAAGTGACCCAGCTCTCAAATTTGGAAGGTCAGTTACATATAAAAGCATTTAATCCTCTAACTTTAAGCATAGCTTACACTTCCTTACTACTTTTTCATCTCAGTGCAGTGAACTGGTTTCCTTTTTCTAATGGAGTTTTGCTTAAGGTGAACTTAAATGTCAAATTATGATATGGTGCTTGAATCCTTTCCAGGAGTCTCCTTAAAATCCTTTCTTACTAGGTTTCAATCTTGTAGCAATCCCTTGGACTGGAGTGACTGCTAATTACAGTTTGAAAACCACTGACCTCTTCCTCTCCGCTAATATTGTTAGAATGAAGCTACAATGGCACCTATCAGGATAACCAAATTAGAGCAGTTCACATAAGGCAGACGTGCATACAAATGTACTTTATGTACCAGATGTATTCCTCAACAGGAAAATGACAGCCATTCAGATAAAATGCTTTTATTATTTACTTTCAACAAGTATCTATAGCTGTGGCATGACTATTGTTGAATCATTTCAATAATCTTGTTATAGGGCTGGTAATAAAAGAAAAAGCACTTCAGCAGAGAGAAATGACCTGCCTCCTGACATCTTCAGAGGTACCGGATGACAGTGATATGTAGATTACTTTTCTGTTCAAACCAGCAAGAGCATTGCCAGACCTTTTTTAGCCCAGTTTATTTCCTCAAAGCACTGACGTACGGTTGACAAGAAAGACAGGAGGCACCCCTGCAATTTCACCACTGCCAGTAGGTGTAGCAGTTGGTGTAGTTTGACATGTGAAGGAGAAGATGGAGGCATCTGTCCAGTTACCAAAGATGTAATGACTTTGGCAAAGACTCTATCTTCTACACATAAGCAAGCACTGATGAATAACGGTGCTTTGAAACATAAAAGGATATTGACCTTCTTAAATTAAGCAGGGACAGGTATCTCACAATTTATGTGTAGGCCCAATATGTAAGTAATGTTTAAGTATTTTTTCCTATGGTAATAGCTAGAAGACAGAGATGTCTTTGAAATTAATATCCATTCATCCTCAACTAAGAAGTTGCAAGAAACTTAGCAAGTCCTAACATTTACAAATTGTATTGTATTCCTCTATTCTTCATTGGGTCTGTTACTTCTCAGATAATCTTGGTATCAGAAAAAGAAGAGAAGCTCCTTTTTTGTCTTGCCTTTTTCCAGTAACATCATACTGCTCCATTTGATACATGAACTATTGTCACATTGAAAAATGTGGAGTCATGGACCAGCAAAGATGAAACCAGTGTATCAGGTAAAACAAAACAAAATGAACAAACAAAAAAGACTCCGTGATTTTAAGGTTGCATAACAATGTGTTTTTATCTGCATCTTTAGAACATAGTGTTCACCAACTCAACATCAATATCTTGGATCTAAAATTTCCAATGGAATTGGCCCTTTGATTATTTATGCTACACAAAAGGGTCTATTCTCCATTTTGCACACAAGAAGAGGGAAGTTAATAGTTAGCAAATTGACTGGTTTCTCCCAATGCCCTATGTCTGGCTAAAAGGTTAATTAGCTGAATGAAAATGTCTTAAATTTACTGGTAGGTGAACCTGGCTTATCCCTGAAGGAAAGGCACCTAGCAACATAGGTGCTGGGAAGTACAATCAGCCCAACTAAGAAGTCAAGGGTCAGCCCTAGAGCTCCCTACAATCTCCCAGCTATTTCTTACTTTCTGTATTATTCTAAGGGTGTTAATATTTTATGATGAATATCACATCATTTCTGCCTAGTAAGGCGATCATTCATGAGACAACCCATTTCTCCACATAAGAAATTTTAAAGCATATATAATCCCAATTTACAAGACTAGATTGCAGGATTACTATACTTCAAGTCAGAAGACGGATTCAGTTCCAAACTATGCTGCTAACTCTGATCTCAGGCTTCCTGAGTCTCAGTACTTTTTCTTTTCTTTCTTTCTTTTTTTTTTTTTTTTCCCTTAAGATTTTATTTATTTGAGAGAGAGCAAGCCAGAGAGAAAGCACAAATGCAGGGAGGGGCAGAGGGAGAGGGAAAAGCAGACTCCCCACTGAGTGGGGAGCCGGACATGGGGCTTGATCCCAGGACCCTGGGATCATGACCTGAGCCAGAGGCAGACACTTAACCGAATGAGCCACCCAGGTGCCCCAATACTTTTTCAATAGTAAGATGAAGGTGGTAGTATTTTTCTGAGGATTAAATGCTATTCCTAAGCAAATTATATAGTTCTGTAGCTGGCACTTTTTGTTATTCTTACTAGAGTTATTGTGGGAATTTAATTCTAATTGCATTGGCACTGCTTACTGCATACCCCTTGATGGGATTTGTGATCCTAGGAACAGGAAGAAGAAATTAAGGTTTACCAAGGATATCCCTGTTCTATAGAACTGAGTGAGTAGCTTTAGTTCCGAGTATTTTTCACAATAGCCCCCTGAGGTAATTTTGTCCCCTTTATTGATAGAGGAAGAAACCAAGACCTAGAGATGCAATTACTTTGCTAGTCATTGATACAGTAATTGGCAGAGTCAGGTTTGGGCCTATCTCAAGGTGTCTTCTTTGTACTATTCTAGATAATAGCCATTCAAATAGCTGGTGTAAAGCAGCATAAACTAAAGTGGGCTTATGTAGGACAGGCCCATGAATAGTCCTCTCACTGAGAGTGACATACCCACCAAAAAATACACCAGATCATTGACAAATCAATAGTGAAGCGTTGTTAGCCTTACAAGATGCTGTTCTAAAATATGATATAGCTTCTATATAAGCTACTTTATAGCATTAAATAGAATATTTTGCCCCAATTATGTGGACACACACACACACACACACACACACACACACACATTACAAATATATTCAGTGTATCTAGCATAGTATGAAAAAGTATTAATAATGCTAATAGGTATTAATATTTATAGGTATTACTATTAATATAGTTTATTACAATTGAATTATATTAAAATAAAAGCAAGAGATAGTTAACATTTCTTTTGGTTATCTCTTAAATCTTGAAGTGACCTCATGATGAAGGCGAATAGTATATATGAAGACCAAATATTCTTATTTGGTTTGAAACATTCTGGGATCAGTGATTTGTGGAGGAACCAGAGTGCTGACGATATTGTGAGGCTCATGGCAGTTTCTTCGAAGGTGCTGTGGTCTTTTGATTGAACAGCAAGAACATTTTTCAAATTCATATCTTGACCTCACCTGTCTTTCTCTGGGGAGATAACATCTTATAGGAGCTGTAACAGAGAGAGTGCTCTCATATCCACAGAAAGAACATAATTACAACATTAGGGCTAATAATCATCCAGGAAGCTTCCAGGAGCTGGGGCATCCAGAGGCAAAAAGAAATTCCCCAACTAACCAACACTTTATGACTTGGGGTGCTGTGTGGTGACTCAAAACTGTCCAGTCGTAGGCTGGAACTTTGTCAGTGACGTTGCCAGTTGGAAGCTGTTCATTCCATCCTATACCTGAGGCTTTGGAGTCTTTCTGACTTACTCTCCAATTCATGACCCATGACTACAACCTGACTCATTAGCCACACTTGGCTGTGTTATTTGAATTTTCCAAACGGCTTCAGTGACCGGATTCTGGAATGAAATAATGGCTCCCAGACTCAATCCTTGGCACCTACACTTGTTGGCTGCTTGCACTTAGCTTTGCTTGTAGACTGCCCTCTCTTGAATCAGGCACCCACTCCAGCCTTACAGAACAGATGGCCTTCCATCAACCTGGAAGACTGCTTAGTAACATCTCACATGGTCCCATAGTAAAAAGTGAGATGATATAGAAGCAGCATTTGAAACAGAAATTACTAGTATATAGTCTTTACATTAATCCAGCCTTAAGTATGGTAATAATATCATTTTAGAAATTACTGACATTTATTGTGCATGTACTTAATACATTTCAGTCATTGCATTGTGTGCTCTATCTACATTAATTTGTTGACTCCGTCTAATAATCCCATGGTATGGGTGTTATTAGAATAAACCATATGAAATTGCTGGATTTTGACAATTTTTGATCTACAAAATTGGCAATTTTCATATGGTTGATGCAAATGTTAGCCTCATTTGACAGATGAGAAATCTGAGGCATGAAAGAAATTAACTTTTTGTGGGTCACAGTTGTAAATGTTAGAACCCCCCAAAAAAGTGTATAATGGCTTTATGCTTTTCTTTCCCATGTGCTCCATGGGTTTTGTAGCACATCAGCTTCTCAGTCGTGCAAAGGGCTACCCCCATCCCAATTTGAAATTCCTTTTTTGATCAACTGTTTGGAGCCAACAACCAGCAACCAGCTGTCAAACACATAATTCCTTCAGCCTAAACAACTTTTACATTGATCAAAATAATTTATGAGAATGAACCATGTAAAATGTGGAGTGGGCAATTTAATCAACTCAACTATAAACAAGCCATCATGCCATATATATGGGTTCAAACTATTTCAAATATTCAGCATGAGGGCCATAAATATAGCACTTATCCAAAAATTAGGAAAAGCAGCTATATAATTTAAACAGTGTAGATTAGCCAAGTTAGACCATCCCTAATGAATGAAATGAAATAACTTTTAGCTATCTCCACATGTTTATAGCAGACTGTAAAGTAATTTCCCCTTTGTTGAGAACTTTGAGTATACATTTTCCTGTCAGACTTCCTGACTGTACAGGTTGGAAGTGGAGTCCAACTGAGAATTCTGCAGGTGATGCAATTAGTGTGGGGGCACTGTGGAATCTTTGCAGAACTGCCAATTAGCACTTAAAAAAATTATTTGCTTCTGGTACAAAGACAAAAGAATAGACAATAAATTTGGAAAAGCTGTTGTTACATTTCAGAGTCTCGTGTTTTCAGAACAAATGGGGATATTTTCAGGCTCCTGGGGCTGGTCCTACTAAGTCACATTAATTCAATCAAGCCTATGATGTACCTTTAGGTGGAACCTACTTGATGCCAAGGTGTAGTTTTGTTTATGAGTTATTTCCAAAGTTCTTTGCATGGGCTAACTATGACTTTCACCATGTATACACAGTAAGATAGAGCCTGTAATCACTTACAATGATTACCGATGTATCTTCTGGTATACAAATAAGTAGTTCTCGTCCCTATTACTATACTTTCTTTCCTGGCCACATGATATTTTATCTCTTCCCAAGAAAGCAGTACAAAGTTGACCCTTTCATGCCCCTAAAAATTTGATATCCATGAGACGTCCAAATATAAAAATGAGGTTATCACCATCCTTCACTAACTTGGATCAACCAGTGACTGAGTGTAGATATAAAAGTCAGGTTATAAGGACTAGATTATTTGTTCTCATTTTGTTCTTTAGAAAGGATTTTTGAGGCCTTCATGTAAGAGTCAGCTTTGACAACTCCTCCCAGAGGAAGAAGTTCACTGTAGCTTTATCCATTGGTTGGAAAATGTGCTAATGAGGTGAAGGTCATTGATTTGATCTCACATGAGTGAGTGCAAGTGTGCTTTGTTCTAGCTCTATGCTTCTGATGGCTTCGATAACTAAAGTCAGCCATTTGTAAATGTGTGCTGCTGGTTGTAAAGGAAACATGAGAGAGCACTCACATTTATCAGAAAACATTGTCAATATTAAAACAAAAATCACTCAAAGAACATGTCTTACTGGTGGTGGGTCGATGGTATTATCTTTATTTCTGAAGCATGAACAGCTCATAAACTTTCAGGGTGTCTTTTTTTTAAGTTAAGTGATCATTTAAAGCCACATGGAGGATTTTATAAAGTTTTTGTTTAAGTTTTTGAGTGATCCATCAAAAAATTTTATTTGAAGGATTTATTCATCTTTACTATAGCATATATATATATATATATATATATTCCATTATTGCTTCCATTTGCTCTCTTATTTTAGAAATTTGAAAAAGACCACATAACTATCCCTTCTTCAATCTCAAATAACCTATATTTCAAATCAACTGTTTACAATATTCATTTGAAAAAAATTCGAGAAACACAAAATGCTTTATACTTAATATGTTTTAAAAAAATACTAAATAATTCCTTTGAAATGTGAATACTGTGTGCTTGTGAGGAAGAAGCTCTGCCTGGAAGATTGATCACCCCGAGAGGATGATTTCAAATTTTCATTCCAAAAGTTTGATGAGGAAGGCCAATCAGAATTACATCACATGCAGCCCAATATATATTGAATGTCAGAATACAGGTCAGCCCTTTTTTATAGTTATCTATATTTGTAATGAATAACATGCCTTTTTTTTTTTTTTTTGATGAAACCCAAGTACTTCTCAAATCCATTTAGTTAATTGTGTAGACAGGAAACCCAAGGATTTTAAGGAATTGGATTTCTAAATCACATGACCATTTCATCAAACCGAACTGCTGTGGTTTGAAAGTTTGTGTCCCCACAAAGTTCATATGTTAAAGCCTAACCCTAAGATCATGTACTAGAAGGTGGGAAATTTGGGAGTGATTAGGTCATGAGGATGCAGAATGGGATTAGTACCCTTATAAAAGGGACCGAGACAAACTCCCTCCCCCATCTGCCATGTGAGGACACAGGGAAAAGATGGCTGTGAACCAGGAAGCTCTAAACAGACACAGAATCAGCCAGCACCATGGTCTTGGACTTCTTAGTCTCTAGAATTGTGAGAAATAAATTTCTGTTATTTATAAGCCACCCAGCTTATGGTATTTTTGCTATTGCAGCTCAAGTGGACTAATAATGCAAGCCACCTCTCATTTTCTTTAACTCAATGTTTACTTCAAAAAACGAAGCATAGGACTGTGCTATAATTTATAGTCGCCGATAACTATGCCTGTCATGATTCTGTTCCATTTCCTTCAAACCTTGTCATGTAACAGGAAGTCATTTTTCTCAATAGATATTGAACTCGGCATTTTATTTACATGTATCCCATCATGGATTGATTCTGTGGACTAGGTACTGTTACATTATAAAGATGAAGAAGTTGGATAGAGATCAGCCAGCCAGCCACTGGTCAAACCTGAACCTGAATGTAACTTACCTTGAACCCCACACTCATTTCTCTTCTGCTTCATTACCCTCCCTCCTTCATTGGTCTGGAGGTTTGTCTGGAACTCGACAGGGCCTTGGCACTGTCCAGTTCCTGTCAACATGCTGCCCACTGGGCTGGATCCTGTTGCTGTTAGAACTCTCCTGACTGGGGTAGTAAAGCAGAGTGGGGGCTTATAGCACAGGAGTGGAAAGCCTATTCTAGGAGTCACACGAACTTGAGTTTGAATCCTGTTTTTGCCACTTATTATCTCTGTGATCTTGGACAATTCATTTATTTAATTTCTGTTGAATTTTATTTTTCTCATGTGTAAAATAGGAAAAATGAAACCCACCTGATGAGGGGGTGGTAGTTCAAAACCTGGGAAACTGAGTTCTCAGTGAATGTGTTCTCCTATTAATAGTTATCATCAATCACAGCTCATACTGATGCCCACTTGACTTCCTTTGTTTTTCTGCTATCTGAATAGCAGTTCCCACTGCACTGTTTTGGGTGACCTCACATATCAGTGCTTGCTGGGATCACACTTGGTTTGGTGTGTTCCTATCTATGGAGCAACATCTGGGGCAAGATGCTTTCCTGCAGTTTCTTTTGGAGCCTTCCTGGCCTTCCTCACAGGTCAGAGCTTTCCCCCCCTGCATTCCAAGGCCCTTGCCTGCCTTATTCATGAGGCTAGCTAGTGTATTAGTTTCCTAGTCTGGCTGTGAACAAATTACCACAATTTGGGTAGTTTAACACAGCAGAAATATATTCTTTCACAATTCTGGGGGTCAGAAGTCTGAAGTCAGGGTGTCAGCAGGGTTGCACTCCCCCTTCCTATCCCCAGAGACTCTAGGGGAGAA
Source organism: Ursus maritimus (assembly GCF_017311325.1). Classification (NCBI taxonomy): domain Eukaryota; kingdom Metazoa; phylum Chordata; class Mammalia; order Carnivora; family Ursidae; genus Ursus; species Ursus maritimus. Next base: position 38,809,782 of record NW_024427107.1, on the reverse strand, counting down.
TTGGTTCCTTGCCTCTCTTAGTTTCTGCAGGTTGCCTGGCATTCCTTGGAATTCCTTAATTTGTGGCTGCATCACTCTAAACTCTGCCTCTGTGTTCACTTTGCCTCCTTTCTCCTGTGTGTGTATGTCTCAAACCCCCCCTTTGCCTCCCTTCTATAAGGATATGCATGATTGCATTTAGGGACTATGGTATAATCCCAGATAAGCTCTTCCTCCAAGATCTTTAACTCAATCACCTCTTTTACCATATAAGGTAATATTTGCTCTTACTATACAGGGTAATATTCACAGGTTCTAAGGATTTGGACATTGATATAACTTTTTGAGGGCCACTATTCAGCCCACTGCAGGCAGCCTCAAAAAGTTTTGAAAAAGAAATCCAAATATTCATAATTCAGTTCAATAAACAGTTATTGGAATGCCTACTAAGCACCATCACACAGAGCATACAAAATCCCTCTCATACTCTAATAAAACAATTCAAAACACACACACACACACACACACGTTCATTTCTTAACAACCACGTGTTGAAAAGAAAGGAGAGACATTAGAGATTGAGATAGAGACCTCAGAGATGATTGAGAGAGACAGAGAGGGAGAGACAGAGGGAAAAGAGCAAAATCTGTTCTGTGTCCCTTGGGCTGACACTCATCTGTTAGAAGCGCTGGGTATGTATCATCTTAGTTATCAGTGATACATACTTGAGAACTGTTTTGGTTTAAAAATGGACACAGTATTAATCCACGTGGACAGCATATGCACAGGTGGGAAGCCCATGGATTTGTGAGAACTCCCTTAACACATTAAATATTATAGCCCTGATCATTCATTAAACATGTTTTTGACAACTGATTGTAAATCAAAGCAAGGATCATGAATCATAAATATGGAAGTTGATGTTGTGTAGAAGACTCTGGCAAGTGAAAAAAAGGTTTATTCATTCTGCCTATAAGAACTATGTAAAGAGAAACAAAGTTGTTTTTTGTTTTGTTTTGTTGTTTTTCCCCCTTTTCTCCAGAAGAGAGAACAGGGAGAACTGGCAGAGAAACAACAGTGTAATGGAGAGGATTTCTAGGCCACCCAGCTGCCTAATTACTGGCAGCATCGCCGGATTTTTACAGCATCCTCTTGTGACACCACCCTTTGAAAAGCAATAATCCTGCATTGTAACAAAACAAACAAAAAAATATACATGCCATCACAAAAAAAACAACCCTGAATCTTCTAAGTAGAATAATTCAGTAAAGGATTTCATGTCATGAAAGACAAAGCAAAAGAATAAATAATTACTTTGCAATTTTTCCTTCTACTGTAGTGTTTTAAAAAGCCTATCCCGTGTTAAGTTGAAACACCACTTTTTAAATTTAAACTTATTACAGTTTAATCCAGCAAGATGAAAGCTTTGAAAATCCAATTTCTTTCGACGCTGCATTTGGAAGAACAACAGTGGTGATACATTGTTTCATGCAAAACAACAGCAAAAAAAAAAAAAAAAAAAAAAAAAAAAAAAAAAACAAATGAAAAAGCAGTGGTCCTCTGTAGCCTAGCATTTAAGATGTTTAAGCAGAACTACTATGAAATTATTTGGCAATTCCCCTAAGTGTTCTCAGCAATTTCTTATAACAGATTCTTTAACAGTATTACTAAAACTTGAAAGGGGGTAAATGGACTATAGCTGCATCCCCGTGGAAGATTCTCTGAGAAGACAAAGCAATACTGTATGCCACTCAGGGACAGCTAGCATTTATTAGCATGACTTCTTCTAAGCAGCAGAGCCCGATCTTTATTGGACAGCAACTTTCCCCAGTCATGCTTACGAGTACACTTCTGCAAGAAGTGAAACAGATGTGTTTCAATTAAGAAAGAATCTTTTCAAAAGATTTTGTTTTGTTTTTAGAATTTCTGGGTATTGGCTTATCTCTTCTTTGGGGGAGTTATAATCATGGAACCATCGCTTGGAATGCACTGATTCATGTGTTCATTCAACCATTCTTCAAACATTTGAGTGCTTTCCATAGTAGACCCTGTGAAGATTCTGGAGACATGAATCATGGTGTTCTTTAAACTTATCATCAACTTCTTTCATTAGTAAAATGAAATGTTTTGGTCTTTTAAAAGGTAAAGTTACTCTTGCTTCCAGAGAGTTCTTTCATTCACTAAATGCATATTGCTGTTACATGTATTATCTGTGACATACTTTCTGTCCCTGAGGAGTCCAGGGGAAAAGCCCAGAGAAAAAGACAAATATAAAAGCACATTATTTCCACCCAACTTGATTAGTGCCACATTAGCAGTCGGAACAAGGTGCTTAGAAAGCATGACCAATTTGCCAGGAGGATGAGGATAAAGTTTGGAACAGAGTTTGGAAAAATCTACAAGTAAGTTTGTCTTAGTCTGTCAGGCTGCTATAACAAAAATACGGTAGACTGTGTGACTTAAAATTTATTTCTCACAGTTCTGAAGGCTAGGAAGTCTAAAATCATGGTGCCTGCAGATTCTGTGTCTGAGGAGAACTCACTTCCTGGTTTATAGACAGTTGTCTTCTTGTGTCCTCACACAGCAGGCAAGGTAAAAGTACTCTCTTTTATAAGGGTATGAACCCCATTCATGAGGGCTCCATTTTCATGGCCCAATCACTTCCCAAAGCCCCACTTCTTAATTCCATTACATTGTGGGTTAGGATTTCAACATGTGAATTTGAGGGACCCACAAACATTTAGTCCATAACAAAGTTATTCTAGATAAGAGGAGAATGTCTTTTCTTTGGTAACATATTATTAGTAACAAATACGCAGGAAATTTCCTTTTCTATTTCTTTACAGCATCAAATCTCTATTATGTGTTGGTCTCTTAAAAGGTAAAGTTTCTTCAGCTATATGCCAATAAATTAAGCAATCTGGAAGAGATGGAGGCCTTCCTGGAAACCTATAAACTACCAAGACTGAAACAGGAAGAAATTGATTTCTTAAACAGGCCAATTAATTATGAAGAGATTGAGTCGGTGATAAACAACCTTCCAAATAACAAAACTCCAGGCCCGGACGGTTTTCCTGGGGAATTCTACCAAACATTCAAAGAAGAAATAATACCTATTCTCCTAAAGCTATTTAAAAAAATAGAAACAGAAGGAAAGCTACCAACCTCATTCTATGAGGCCAATATTACCTTGATCCCCAAACCAGGCAAAGACTCCATCAAAAAGGAGAATTACAGACTGATTTCCCTAATGAATATGGACACCAAAATCCTCAACAAGATCCTTGCTAATAGAATCCAACAGTACATTAAAAGGATTATCCATCATGACCAAGTGGGATTAATACCTGGGATGCAAGCGTGGTTCAACATTCGCAAATAGATCAGCGTGATACATCATATTAACCAGAAAAGTCTCAGGAACCATATGATCCTCTCAATTGATGCAGAAAAAGCATTTGACAAAATACAGCATCCTTTCCTGATTAAAACCCTTCAGAGTGTAGGGATAGAGGGTACATTCCTCAATCTCATAAAAACCATCGATGAAAAGCCTACAGCAAATATCAGTCTCAATGGGGAAAAGCTGGAAGCCTTTTCCTTAAGATCAGGAACACGACAAGGATGCCCACTCTCGCCACTATTATTCAACATATTACTAGAAGTCCTTGCAACAGCAATCAGACAACAAAAAGGGATAAAAGGTATCCAAATCGGCAAGGAAGAAGTCAAAATGTCTCTCTTTGCAGATGACATGATACTCTATATAGAAAACCCAAAAGAAGCCACTCCCAAACTATTAGAAGTTATAGAGCAATTCAGTAATGTGGCGGGATACAAAATCAATGCTCAGAAATCAGTTGCATTTCTATACACAAATAATGAGACTGAAGAAAGAGAAATTAGGGAATCCGTCTCATTTACAATAGCACTAAAAACCATATGTTACCTTGGAATTAACTTAACCAGAGACATAAAGGACCTATATTCTAGAAACTATAAATCACTCTTGAAAGACATTGAGGAAGACACAAAAAGATGGAAAAATATTCCATGCTCATGAATCGGAAGAATTAACATAGTTAAAATGTCCATGCTACCCAGAGCAGTCTACACTTTCAATGCTATCCCGATCAAAATACCGAGGACATTTTTCAAAGAACTGGAACAAACAGTCCTTAAATTTGTATGGAACCAGAAAAGGCCCCGAATCGCCAAGGAACTGTTGAAAAGGAAAAACAAAGCTGGGGGCATCACAATGCCGGATTTCGAGCTGTACTACAAAGCTGTGATCACAAAGACAGCATGGTACTGGCACAAAAACAGACACATAGACCAATGGAACAGAATAGAGAACCCAGAAATGGACCCTCGGCTCTTTGGGCAACTAATATTTGATAAAGCAGGAAAAAACATCCGGTGGGAAAAAGACAGTCTCTTCAATAAATGGTGCTGGGAAAATTGGACAGCTACATGCAAGAGAATGAAACTTGACCACTATCTCACACCATACACAAAAATAAACTCCAAATGGATGAAAGACCTCGATGTGAGACAGGAATCCATCAAAATTCTAGAGGAGAACATAGGCAGCAACCTCTACGACATGGCCAAAGCAACCTTTTTCATGACACATCCCCAAAGGCAAGAGAAACAAAAGATAAAATGAATTTATGGGACTTCATCAAGATTAAAAGTTTCTGCACAGCCAAGGAAACAGTCAAAAAAACTAAGAGGAAGCCCACAGAATGGGAGAATATATTTGCAAATGACACTACAGATAAAGGACTGGTATCCAAGATCTACAAAGAACTTCTCAAACTCAATACACGAGAAACAAATAAACAAATCAAAAAATGGGCAGAAGATATGAACAGACACTTTTCCAATGAAGACATACAAATGGCTAACAGACACATGAAAAAATGTTCAAAATCATTAGCCATCAGGGAAATTCAAATCAAAACCACACTGAGATACCACCTTACGCCAGTTCGAATGGCAAAAATAGACAAGGCAAGAAACAACAATTGTTGGAGAGGATGTGGAGAAAGGGGATCCCTCCTACATTGTTGGTGGGAATGCAAGTTGGCATTTGCTGCAACATGGACAGCACTGGAGGAGATAATGCTAAGTGAAATAAGTCAAGCAGAGAAAGACAAATATCATGATTTCTCTCATCTATGGAACATAAGAACTAGGATGATCGGTAGGGGAAGAAAGGGATAAAGAAAGGGGGGGTAATCAGATAGGGGAATGAAACATGAGAGACTATGGACTATGAGAAACAAACTGAGGGCCTCAGAGGGGAGGGGGTTCGGGGAATGGGATAGACTGGTGATGGGTAGTAAGGAGGGCACGTATTGCATGGTGCACTGGGTGTTATACGCAACTAATGAATCATCGAACTTTACATCGGAAACCGGGGATGTACTATATGGTGACTAACATAATGTAATAAAAAATCATTAAAAAAAAAAAGGTAAAGTTTCTAGATATGGAATGAGTAAGTCATGGGAATAAAAGGCACAGCATAGGGAATATAGTCAGTAGTAGTATAATAGCATTGTGTGGTGACAGATGGTAACCAACACTTGTGGTGAGCATAGCATAATGTATAAACTTGTTGAATCACTATGTTGTACACCTGAAACTAATGTAACATTATGTGTCAGCTGTACTAAAAAAAAAAAAAAAATTCATGTGAAATTTCAAACCTAAAAGGTAAAGTTAGTCAATGACTAATTTTAAATACTACATACAGTCTGGTCCTGAATATATACTATTTGAGAAAAAAAAAGGTATAAATGGTATAGTCTCTTTGAATAAGAGGCAGAACAATATACTGTTTAAAGAGAGAGACACAGAGAGAAGATTGTCTGAATGACAGCCCCAATACTTACCAGCTGTGTGCTTCTGGGGAAGTTACTTAACTTCTCTGTGTCTTTGTTTTTTTTATCTGTAAAATAGGGTGGTAATTTATATTTTCTACCTGGTAGAGTTGTTATGACTAATTCTTTACAGATGCATCATAGGTTTTTAATTAGCTTTAGCTCTTATTATTTTAAATATTATGAAATAGATTTTCTGTTTTGCTAATTATTGACTAGGAATATTATAAACAAAGATTCTATAGTCTCTTTCACTGGGATACTAATGGTATATTTGATTGAGTAGGTTTCAGTAAACTAAAGGAGATAATTTGCTTTTCTGAAGTACTACCTTTAAACAGCTTTCATATTTAATAATCTGGCACAATATTTTGTATTTTCTAAGATGAAAGGGCTAAGAAATTCTTGGCTGTTAAATGCAAAACAAAACAAAACAGAACAAAAAGCAACCCCACATATCTATTTCTTTAGGAATAAAATTTTAGTTAACACTTTTGACCTGTGGTGTTCAATAAACTTATCATCATCTTCTTTCATTAGTAAAATGAAATGTGTTGGTCTTTTAAAAGGTAAAGTTACTCTTGCTTCCAGAGAGTTCTTTCATTCACTAAAGGCATATTGCTGTTACATGTATTGTCTGTCATATGGCACAATAATTGCCTTTGGAAATGCAAAATTCCACTGAATCCTAGGTCCTAGTCGTGGCCCAAGTAAAGTCATGATGGAGGTGGTATTTTCCCGTGCTATCAGGCATCTTCATTGTGTTTTCTCTTTCCTCTCTATCATCTCTCTGATAACCTACTTTTGGAGTCTTCATTTACACTAAACTATAAAATAACTGATACTAACTTACACAAACAGAGTCTCCATAGATCATTTGACTCAAAGTTTTCATGCCTTAGCAGGGATTCACAAGCCATGGCCCATAGACCAAGTCAGGTCTACAGCTTGTTCTTGTAAATAAAGTTTGGTTGAAGCATGGTTGCACTCATTTGTTTACATATTGTCTGTGCTACTTTTACTACAAGGGCAGAATTGAGTAGTTGAGATGGTCCACTTATGGACTTATGGTCCCAAAGCCTAGACTACTTACTATCTAGCCTTTTACCATAAAAGTTTTCTGATCCCTCTCATCAATCCTACACTTGATCCTCTTAAGGGAACTTTCAGGAAGTTGGACTTACTGGCTTCCTTATTTGTCCTTAAAAAAATGTCTCTCCTTCTCTGTTTCCATATACTTAAAGCACACACACACACACTTTGACACTCCAGATACATGTATTTTACCTAATTATAAACTGTAAACCTTGGGCTAACTAAAGATTCCTCATCAGCCAACTGAATGTTTTTGATAATTATTTATCATTGTGTGGTATGATTACAAATAGATTGATCTTAGTTTGAACTTCTATTTTAGCACAAAATTGAATCTTATCTTTTATATTTTACACCAATTCTGTATCCCTTAGTCTGTGGTACCTCTAATAAAAGTGAGGGTCATATTGTCTTTATATTTGAAGCCAAAGCACCCAAAAAGTAAGAAAAAAACTAGATGTAATGAGAAAACGTATGGAAGAAAGAATGAATATAACCTTTATTAATTTTCTCTGGCTTCTTAAAAAGAAAAAAATCTGAGAATAGAAAAACACTAAATGTAGGTATAGATGTGAACAGAAAGTGATCCTCATTCACTGCTGATGAAGTCTAAATTGGTAAAGCATGTTTGGCATCATCTAGTAAATCTAAGACATACTTGCCACATAACTCAGGAATTCTACTCCTAAATATGTACCCTAAAGGGATATGTGTCCATGTGTATGTACCAGAGAACATAGGCAGAGTGTAAATTGCACCATTTTTTATAATAGCCAACCTCTGGAAAAAATCCAAATGTCTATAAACCAGTACAAAGTGTGCACAAACTGTGCTATATTCCCAAGTATTGAATCATGACAAGTTTTGTTTTTATGATTTCTTTACTTATCAATTGGGTAAATCTGTGGAATTTTACCCCTATTATGGTGAACATCAGTGACTGAGTATAATGGACTTATGCGCTTGGATCTATGTGGTGACTACAGAAAACCTTTTCTATCTGGATGGATTCAATTTTCAGGTAATTTGGCAAGATCTGGCTTCTGTTGAAAATGTGAAGAGCAGAATTTTATAATTCACTATTTTTGCATCTGCGGTAAATGTCAAATTCAGCACAACCTCAGCTCTGAGTGATATTCATCTCTCTAGATAAAACAACGTATAAATGTTGTTACACTTGAGTTGAACAAGCACAAATTCTTATCATCATAGCTAAGACAGTTTCTGTGATATCAGTATTCTTTAGTTATTCAGTTGAACTATATCTCTAGAATCACATATGCTTTTCACACTTTGAAGAGTTAATGTTATTAGACTTTTAAAATGTATATTTAGGTAACTACTCTGAAACAAGATGGAGTAAGGGTTTCCCCTCCTGCCTGAAGCAATTTTGGGGAGAAAAAAGTGTTTTTCAAGATATTGGGTATTAGACTTCTAAGGATAGTGAATCCTAAGAGACAGGAAATAAACACGGTGACCCTATGATTGTCCAACTTATGGTCATAAGAGTGTTTCCCAGCTCTGGCACAGGGAGAGGGAGCCCAGACTGAACCTGATAGAATCCTTTAGTTGAGGAGATGAAACTGACACTTTACTGAGACCAAAGTGGCTATAGTGCTGAGAACCATGAGGGGAGAGCTACACAGCAAGGACGCTCTTGAAGTCTGCATTGGGTTCTCCTTTAGTATTCAGTTGAGTACTGATCAGCACATGTATCTGAAGAAACTAACCAGGACTGGGAGAGTAACCCAATGAAAACGTTAGAAGGAAAAGTAGGAGAAGCCCACCCAGGGCTCAGAATGATGCCTATTACCACAGCCAGCCTGGAAAAATGGATAATTTACAGGACACTATATAGAGTACTCAGAAGGGTCATGCTTCAGCAATGGGAAATAATGAGCCCTAGACTAAACACTGCTCTGATCCCACCTAACAAATCTTCAAAGCAAGGATGAAAATGTTTCCAAGTAACTTAACTGCATACCAGAAATAAAACTCAAGGTATTTATAGAAATGCAAAAATACTCAGCTCTCAACAAGGCAAAATTCACGACGTCTGGCATCCAATAAAAAATTACAGGCATGCAAAGAAGCAAGAAAATACAACCCATAATGAGGAGAAAAATCAATCAATTGAAATCAACCCAGAACTAACACAGATGTTAGAATTAGCAAATAAGAACCTTGAAATAGTTATTATAACTGTATTTGACATGTTCAGGAAACTATAGGAGAGATTTAACAGGTTAAGTAAAGACATGGTTGAATATATGTATTTGTATGAATTGTAAAAGAACCACAAAATCAAACTTCAGTGTCTGAGAAAAATTAACTGGATGAAATTAATAATAGATTAGGCATTGTAGAAGAAAATATTAGTAAACTTAAAGACATCGTAACTAAGGCTTTCCAAATTAAACACATTGAAGGAAAAGACATGAGAGCTCTGGGCCAACCTCATACAGTCTAAAACATGTGTGATTAGACACCATGAAAGAATGTATAAGGGGAAATACGTTCAAAGAAATGATAGACAAATAATTTCCAAATCTGATGAAAATTATAGACACACAGGGTTTTAAAAATGTTTTTAAATGACGTAAACATATAATGTTACTAAACACAGAGTTTAAAGGAGCTCAGTGAAACCCAAGCATAAGAAACATGAAGAAAAGCACATCATAGTCAAGTTACTCAAAACAAGGGATAAAGAGAAAATCTTAAAAATAGCCAGAGAAAAAAGACACATCACATACAAAGGAGTAAGAGATAAGCATGACAACTGATTTTTTGTTGAGAACAATGTAAACAAAAGAGAATGGGGCAGCATCTTTAGAGTATTGAAAGGAGGGGGAAAAAAACCTGGAATTCTACACCCACTGAAAATATATTTTGTGATATGAAGTTTTTCAGACCTATAAAATCCATAAGAATTCATTGCCAACAGACCCACACTGTAAGAAATGGCAAAGGTAATCTCTTACAAGGAAAATAATACCACATGAAAATATGGATCTATGCAATAGAATATGAAAAGTCCTAGAAATGTTAACCCTGTGGGTCAATATGCAAGTTATTTTAGTATTATTTAAAAACCATTAAATGATAGTTAACTATTTTATTTAAACAAAAATAGTAGACCTGTAGTGAGCATTTGTATAAAATATACAGGTACAATGTATGGCAACAATAACACATAACCAGGAGAGAAGAAATGAAAGTATACTATCATCACATTATTATACTATTCTATGAAGTGGTATAATATCACTTGAAGGCGGACTCTGATAAATCAAAAATTTCTATGATAAACCCCAAAGCAAACATTAAAATAATAAGACAAGAATTATAGCTGAAGATCTAACAAAAGAGATAAAAGGGAATAGTAATATACTCAATACAGAAGAAAGAAAAGAAAAGGAAAAAAAAAGAAAGAACAAGTGGAACATTAAGAAAACAAATTGCAAAATTGTAGACTTAAACCTGACTATATCAATGATCATATTAATGGTTGTGGTAAGCAAAATCCTAAAAGGGCCCCACAAGATTTCCCTCCCTAATCCCTGGGACTGTGAATATGATGAGATATCAAGCAGTGGTTAGATGAAATTATAGGGCAAAAGAGATTATCTAGGTAGGTCCAACCCAATCACTGAACTCTTTAAAAGCAGACAGATTTTTCTGTGGGGAGCATGAGAATTCAGAGAGATTCAAAGTAAGAGAAAAATTCAGTGTACCAATGGAGACTTGAAGATTTGAGGGGGTCATATGATAAGGACCCTGGGAAGCCTCTGGTAGCTGAAAGGAGCCCTTGGCTGACAGCCAGCAAGGAAATGGGACTCTACAATCACAATCAATTGAATTCTGACAATTTAAATGAGTTGGAAGCAAATTATTTGAAAGAGCCTCTAGATAAAAGCCCAACATGGCCAACCCCTGGATTTTGGCCTTGTGAGCCTAAGCAGAGAGCTATCTGAGTACACCTGGACTTCTGACTTATAGATCTGGGAGATAATGAATGGGTGTTGTTTAAACCTACTAAATTTCTGGTAATAATTTATTATGCAGCCACAGAAAAGTAAGACAAATGTAATGGCAAACAAAACAAAACACCAAACCAAAACCCACTCCAGTTAAAAGACAGAGACTTTTAGAGTGGATGCAAAAGCAAGACCTTTCCTGTATGATGCTCACTTTACTATAAGAAGCTTACTTTATTTTTTTTTAATTTTTTTAAAAGATTTTATTTATTTATTTGACAGAGAGACAGCCAGTGAGAGAGGGAACACAGGCAGGGAGAGTGGGAGAGGAAGACGCAGGCTTCTAGCGGAGAAGCCTGATGTGAGGCTCGATCCCAGGACTCTGGGATCACGCCCTGAGCCGAAGGCAGACGCTTAATGACTGAGCCACCCAGGCGCCCCAAGAAGCTTACTTTAAATGTAAAGACAAAAACATATTAAAAAGTAAGGGTTGAGAAAGATATACCGTACTAATATTAATCAAAAGCCATCTGTAGTGCCTGTATTAATATAGGATAAGATTCCAGAGTAAAGACTACTATCAGTGATAAAGAAGGTCATTTCATAATGAAAAAGAAGACAATTCATCCAGAAAACAACAATTCTAAATGTTTATGTACCTAATGTCAGAGCTTCAAGATACAAAGAAGAACTCAAAAGAGAAATTTAAAAGTGTTTTGAGCTGAATGAAAACACAGTATATAAAATTTGTGAAATTCTACTAATGCAGAATTTGGAGAATAATTTATAGCACTAAACACAAAAATTAACTCAAAATTTATCACAGATCTAAATATAAGTCCTTAACACTATAAAACTGGAGGAAATGTAGGAGAAGATTTTTGAACTCGAGTTTGGCAAAGATTTCTTAGACACACACCAAAAGGATGATCCATAAAAGAAGAAGTTAATGGTTTTTAAATAATAATAAAATTCCTTTGAATTTCATCAAAATTAAAAATTTCTGCTTTTTGAAAGAAACCATTAAAAGAATGAAAGGGCAAGCAACAGACTGGAACATAATATTTACAAATCTTATATATCACAAAGGACTTGTATCTATTTACTGTATCTATTGGAAAATAATCCAATTTTTTTAAATGGGCAAAATATTTAAACAGATAATTTATCAAAGAAGTTATATTTATGGCAAATAAATACACGGAAATATGTTCGACATCATCAGTCATCAGGAAAGAGCAAATTAATATGAAAGTACTATGCCAGCCCGGCCTATTAGAATGGAATGATTGAAAAATGAAAAAAGTTGATTATACTAAGTGTTAGCAAAGATAGCGATTGGAATTCTCATCACTGCTAGTGGGAATGTAAAATGGAACAAATTCTTTAGGAAAAAAAATCGACAGTTTCTTAAAAATTAACATTGCCTACTTTATGATTCAGACATTTCATTCCTAGGTAATTATGCAAGAGAAATGAAAGCATATGCTCATATAAAGGCTACACATGAATGTTCATGACCACTTTTTCTGTATTAGTGCCAAACTAGAAACAATGCAAATGTCCATCAACTAGTGAATGGATAAAGAAATTATGGTCTATATGTGCAGTGGAATACTACTCAGCAATAAAAGGGAACAAATGAACTATTGATACAAACTAAAACACGGATAAATCTAAAAATAATTATGCTGAGCAATAATGAAGACAACAGATAGTACATATTATATGATTGCTTTACTAAAATTTCTAGAAAATGTCAGCTAATTGATGGTAAAGCAGACCAGTGGTTCTCTGGGAATGGTGGGGGACTGGGCAGAGGAGAGAGTGGGGGATCACAGAGGACATTAGGAAACTTTCAGGGTGAGGGATGTGTTCACCACCTAGATGTGATGGTTTCACAATGTATTCATGTATAAAACTTAACAGATTTTGCACTTTAACTATTCGTAGTTTGTATTTTAACTATATCTCAATTAAGCTGTTAACTATGAAAAAGTAAAAATGCTTACTTAAAATAAACTTGAACGTTAATTTCAGTAACCTGTAAGGTCAGTAAATAGAATATACACAGGCATACTTGCTTTAGCACATTTTCTGTCAAAAATAGACTCTTGCTGGTGTCACTGGGAACAGAGTAGATTTAGGGAATAAATTTACCTTGAGATCCTGATCCATTTTCTTAAAAAATTTATCTGCATCTTAAAAATATCTGTAGGATCAGATGATACAGTAGTTGCTATGGAAACAGCGCATTGGAGGCAGAATCACAGTGTGTAAAAGTTGTAAGTTATAAACACCTTACAGTGACGGCTGTTCTGCAGTTCCTGTCACTTGTCCTCCTGCATTGGGAAGGAAAAATCGGTTCTTAATGAACTTAATCTTTTAAAAATACTTTTTCAAAACAGTCTTATCTGCTAACTGTATCCCTTACTAGAATTTAACACCCTTGTGGTATGTAAGTGAAAGGTGACATTTTAAGTGACAGGCAATGAAGATTTTGCAATTAAGAATCATTTACAAGAAACTAGCATGGAAAACTGCAAGCAATTTCTTGTAGACATGGCCAACAAGCCAAAGACAATTTATGTGGTAGATTAGTTTATCCTAGTGAATGAGAAGGGAATGGGAGAGCATTTGGGGGCTCTCCTCAAACTAGTTTTCCTCCTGATATTTCACAGGATAAATGGGGGAGGATACATAGGTTTGACCTATTTAAGGAGCCAGTGAAAAACCTGCTGGCCTTCTTAGTCCTTATACAACAGGGTAGTGACTTTCTGACCCGTAAGAAATAATTAATGTATTTCTGTTCTGTCCACACTCCAGCCAATATATTTATTTCAGACTCCAGAGTTACAGAATCTGTAGTCTTTCTGGCTAGACATCAAACATAGCCTCAATCAGAGATATTTTTACCACTTGGTTCACTTGCTTTAATTATACCAGGTGTCTGGGATATTTTATTTTATTGAATCTACTAGATTTTCTGAAACCCACATAAAAAAGACTATAAAATTGAACTTAAACATGAGCTCATTTCTAATTTTAAGGATTTGAAATTGTCTCTGTTTTGCTAGTTAGGTTCATTTCATTTTTAGGGGGCAATCAAATTAGAATTGTGTTCAGAGTACTCTGTCTTTAAGTTATTGCTCGTGGTTATGGCAACATGAATTAATATCTTTATCTTCCCTCTAAGGAAGTTTCAGCTGTATACTTTCAATGTTCAGTTCATACTCTGGAAACAAATTTCCTGCTGGGAAGAGTGCACTTCCTTCCTCAGACCACATTCCCTCTGAAGGATTGTACTGAAACGAACACAGAGCTACTTCAAGCTCTCTGCTGACATCTTCATCCATTATAGCATCAAGTCCGACCAGAGGTGGTCCTCCGTGATCTACGTGGCCCTTGCCCACTTCTCCAGTGTCACTGATAGCCAGTCCCCTCACTGCTTCTACCCCAAAGACAGATGGAATTACTTCTATTTCTTCAAATCTGGCCTGCTGTGTGACCTTTCTGTGGCTTTGCACGTGCTTCCTTGGAGAGCATTTACCTCCTTTTCTAAATGTCGACAACTACTCAGTGCCTTCTCCTTTGAAACTTTTCCTGACTTTCTCAAGGAGAGCTGACCACTCCCTCATACCTACCTATGTACGCATACATCCCTATTAAAACACTTTCTATAGTTACACATTACACATACCCACCCCCCTTGGCAGATTGCCCACATTCTCTGAAAGCAGGGCTGACCTACTCACCTTTGTATTTTCTAGATCTAGGACAGGACCAGCTCCAGGTAATCTACTATCCCTAGTCTGGTGTCCCTGGTAGACACTTGCATGTGTTAGGGATATAACTGTCACTTTTCTTTTTTATGATGGTGCTCAGTCAGACCATGGAAACGCTAGAATCTTGCCCTGTCAGTTTCCCAAGTCACTTTGTGTAATAAATGCAGAAACAGGTGCACAATGTGAATCAGAGGACTTTAATTGCTATGCGGGCACCTGATTCCCAAAAGGAGAATTCTGGTCCAAGGCTACACTGGAATGCGTGGCTTATAGTCAAAGTCTTAAGTGAGATCGCCTTTTTTCCCCTCTGACTATTCAGTTGGAGGAAGGTAGTTTAAGAAGTAGATGCTACAAATCCGAGCACATCACATTTCCCCAGCTGGTCTTACGGAACGGTTGAGAGTCCTATTAGAGCAAATGTGGTCCAGTCAGGTGTGGGCTCTAACCAATCAGGTCTTTTCTTGCAGGATATAGAAGGGTTTAGGCAAAGAGGACATGAAAGAGGCTGTAAAATTCACTCCTCCCTACTCTGCATGCATTGTAAAGTGGCTGCTGTAGTTAATCAATTACGTTCTAGTTAGATTGCACTGTCTTCCTAGGCCAATGCTCAGCATTAAAATTGTTTATGGTGAATTTGTTGATGGATAGGGACAGCAAGAGCACAATACAAATAATTTTCAACTGAAAATAGTAACTAATATTTATTTAACACTTATGTGTTAAGCACTTATTTTGCACACTTTGTAAAGATTTGTAAACTAATTTAATTCTCATAATAATTCCATGAAACAAACTATTATACCCATGATCTGGGTACCAAGATACTCAATAGCTCGTCTAAAGTTACATAGGTAAGGGGCACCTGGGTGGCATAGTCATTTAAGCTATCTGCCTTCAGCTCAGGTCATGATCCCAGGGTCCTGGGTTCGAGCCCTGCATCAGGCTCCCTGGTCAGCGGGGAGTCTGCTTCTCCCTCTACTTCTGCCCCTCTCCCTACCTCTGTTTGTGCTTCCTCTATCTCTTTCTTTTTCTCGAATAAGTAAATAAAAGCTTAAAAAAATAAAGCTACATAGGTAATACATGGCAGAATCAGGACTTGAAGCCAGGCTGTTTGCTTTGGAGCTTTAGCCCTTAGCCAGTCTCCTACACTGCACATGGTAGAACAGCTCCCATGTAGCGGCCACGTGTCAGGCCCTGGAGACAATGTAGAGCAACATGGACATACTCTCACAAGGCCCACAGTCTAATGAAGGGTACAGGGCATTATGATACATGTGATGGGAGTACCTATGAGGGTCCCAAATTCGTGCTTTGGAGTCCAAGTGAAGGCTTGTGGAGGAATTAAAATTTGATAGGCAGATTAGTCAGATAAAATGGGTCAAGAAGGGTTGAGGGTACTGGCATTAGCAAAAGCCCAGGGATGAGAGAAAACATGATGTAGTAGGGAATTAAATTTAGAAGCTAGAATAAGCCATTTTAAAGGGTTTGGACTTTATTCTGACATGTTTAGTTTGAGGTGTCTGTGGGACATCCAGGTAGAGGTCTGTGCCTGTAATTCAGAAAGAGATTTGGACAGGACATGTTTATTTGAGATTCATTAGTATAGAAGTGGAAATGTAAATCACAGGGTGGATGAGAATGTGTGAGAAGATAAAAAGACATAAATTAGCCTATGTAGCACAAAAATTAAAGAATGTCAGGGAACGAAGCTCAGAGGATGAACGCAGAGTTACCATTGAGAGAAAGGAAGATGAAGAACATGGTACCATGGAGGCCTAGAATTCCAGAGCATTCCAAGGAGAGCAAGTGGTTAATAGTGGCCATAGCTATAAGGGTAAGAATTGGGAAGTATCTACTGGATTTAGCAACAGGGTGGTCTAACCGGTGAGAACAGCTTCAAGGGAGAAATAGAGGTGCAATCCACTGTACGATAGGTTAGAAGTGACTGGGTGATGAGGAGTAGAGCAACACTGTCAACGGAGCTGGCTACTCCTGTGGCTTGAGTAGAAGGGAATGAAATTGTGTGGTGCTGTGAGTTCCTCCCTCTATGACATGTACTAGATAATAAACTTATTAAAAGCAAAGATTATGTCTTCTATTTTTCTCACCCCCAACACCCAGACAATAGCTTGCTTATATTAGCTGCTTAAGAAGCTCAAAGATAGGTTGGTGATGGCAGTGGTTTGTTTCCTTAAAAAGCAATATTTGTTATATGTGATAGACTTCTTGTGCTTCAGATTCGTACCAATTTTCTACACATCTTATGTGTATGTAACCATATTATAGTAATTAATAGTGATGATATCCTTGTGTCAAGAAAAGAAACAGAGACTTCACAAAGAATAATACATAGGCAGTATCAGGATTAAGGCATACTGCATTTTTTAAAATGATAATTTATAGAAAATGCAGTTCAGTTAATTGGCATATTCAATAAAACAATATTTAATTCCCATCTTTCTTAAGGAAAGAGAATTTAACTCAAATGTGAGATTTCATATTTTGAGAATTTAACAATGGTAAATTTTGGTCAGTATAACTCAGTGTAAGTATGACGACAAATTACAGGCATAAGAAGAATCCAACTTGTATGTCTAAACTTAATCCTGGAATTCAAAGATTTGAACATTTTACTTATAAGCATTGTTTTGTTGGGAAAATTTGACAGATCTTTATAAATATAATGGAATTACTTTTATCTACAATGATGGTCAAACAGTTGGTTTTAATGACATTTCTATGACTTCAAATTGAGCTTTTTGTCAGCTTGCCCACATTATAATGTTCTCCATTGATGTTTCCTCCCATCCCTTTTAAAATTAGAACCAAGGAGCAAAGATACGGCTCCAGAATTTGTGAGGATTTTGTTATTGTTTACTAAATTAGGAAATTTCATTTCAGGCAACTATCTGCTTATTAGAAATTATCCAATAGACACAATAGCCCTGGTTTGAAAGGCTACACATTGTGTTACCTAGTAAGATGACATGCTTGTAAATACATTGTCAATCATTTATGATATTTGGATCACACAGTAACTTATAAATAGTTACCAGCTAATTGGTTGTATTTTTTAACAGAATGTTTTGATCATATATAGAGAGTGTTGATTTTCAAAGAACAAAAGTAGCTAAAGGAAAAAGACATTTATTGGAACAGTACTGGGGTTGTAAGGAGATATTATTATAGCAAACACTTACTTAGTGCTTGCTATTTCCAGGAATTATTTCAAGCTCTCCCCTAACTACTTTATTTCTATATTAGCCAATCTTTGCTAGGTTCTGCTGTGGTAACAAACAACTCCAAATCTCAGTAGCTTACAAATCAAAGCTTTACATCTTGTGCCATTACATGTTGACTGTATATTTTTTATTTAGGGATCCAACTGAAGTAGTAGCCTTTATTTTAGGTTCAAGGCATAGGAAAACAGAGAAAGAGCCAAACCGTGAAATGTCTCCTAAAGCTTCCACTTGGCCATGGTACATTGAACAAAGCAAGTTCCTTGGCCACACCTAACAATCAGTAGAATGGGTAAATGAGTTCTTCCCATAGATGGCATTGTAAATCAAATGTCAACGAATCAGGATGTATCATTCTCCTAGGAGAAGAGCAGAAACTGTTTGAAAACATTAATACATCCGCAGTCCTTCCTCTTCAGAATAGTTGCTTCGCGGCTTTCTGATATTTCTCTTCTATCTGTACATCCAATGGTGCTCCTCTTCATTCAGAATCCTGTGAACCAAAAAGAAAAGTTGTCTTCCAGGCACAAACTCAAGGTACAACAGTGAGGCATGGACCTTCCTGTTCAGAAAGGGTTTAGGCAAGCAATTCTTTGTCAATACAACTGTCTCAAAAATATTGTCTGTTTTTCATCTGTTTGACTCTAATCACCTCTGAGTCATGATACCAATTATGGAACAATTAATGTATGGTTAGCTTTTGCCAGATAATTCTGTGGTATCAAACAATTCCTAAATTCTAGTGACTGCTACAACAAAGATTTTATTTTTTTCTGGCTTATGTTATATGTTAATTGAAGGTCAGTATGGTCTGTACTCTATGGCACTGTCCAAAATGTTTTCTTTATTTGAGGATCCAGATTTGGGGGCAGAGGTACAAGAAGCAATAACTGAACTATTCAGTGATCCTTACAGCTTCTGCTCAGATGTCCCATTTGTTGGGGTGTCTGGGTGGCTCAGTCATTAAGCGTCTGCCTTCGGCTCAGGGTGTGATACTGGCATTCTGGGATCGAGCCCCACATCAGGCTTCTCTGCTGGAAGCCTGCTTCTTCCTCTCCCACTCCCCCTGCTTGTGTTCCCTCTCTCGCTGGCTGTCTCTATCTCTGTGAAATAAATAAATAAAATCTTAAAAAAAAAAAAAGATGTGCCATTTGTTATTCTTGCTCATATTCCACTGTTTGAAGCAAGTCACACGACCAAGTCTGACTGTCATGACGCAGGGGTGCACTACCGGTCACTTATCAATGGGGGGTGGGGGAATGTATGATCTTCTCACGGGGAAGGCAAGGAAAATTATAAATAAACAAACAAAAGCCAGTCTTCCACACTCACAATAACCCTATAACTTAGGTATTCTGATCACCCTCATTTTACACCTGAAAAAACTGGAACAAAGTTAGCCTAAATAGTTTGGCGAAATCACATTCCTGGTTGGAACAGGATTTTATGTCTGGCTTGCGACCTAACGATCTTGACCAAAAAAGTGAAGCAAGTTTAGCTGGGCCTCAGAAGGGACTTTACAAGTCAGCAGGAGCTGCGCTTCTCTCTGCGACCAAATGGTCTCTTATCACTGACTCTTGTGCCTTCAGTGAACGTAAAGGAAAATAAGTTTATAAAAGTCACTCCTTGCCCTACCTGAATTCACAGTCTCAGCACTCAACTTTAACCTTATTAGGGTCCCTCTTTCCCAGTTTCTAATTTCCAGGAAACATGATGTCAGTGGCTTAGTTATGGGATATGTCTAATGAGTTTCAGTCAGAGATCCAGTTCATGTGGCCAGTTGCCCACTCCAAATAGAACTTTGAGGCAGGCTATGTGAGAAGGGTGTTTGGGGTTGGAAAGAAATTATTTTGAAAAAAGTTAATTTTTGTTTTATAATGAATTACATTTTATAGGAATCTCACCTGCTTTACTTGGAAATATGAATTATAGACTGATGTAATCATGTTCATATTTACTCTTTTGGCAATGACTTTGGCAAGGGTTGGAAACTCAGTTTCCAGTTAGATTTATGAAGCTGGGTGTAGTAAACAAATAATCAGTAATAAGTCCTCAGTTATGAATACATTACACAGAGTTAAATAACCAAATAGTGTTGAGAGGGTGAAATAAAAAAGAGCAGTATCCACTGCATTTTCATAAGAATGACAGATTAGAGATCCTGAATGACTTGTACTGAAAATGACTCTTCTGCTACTGAACACACAGGAAATCTGGGTAGAAACTAAAGAATTCTCAGAGACCAACCAGAAGGTCGATTAAAGTGGATATGTGATGTGGGAGGCAGAGCGCATATCCTGAAAGTGCTGCCAAAAAAATCCAATTTTCCAGGCTTCTTAGGGGGTGTGTGGGGATGGGGCAGGAGAGAGTCCGGCGGTACCTGAAGTGTGCAGTGTAATCGGACAGCTCTGCACAGAGAGCACCGCAGGGGTTCTGCTCTCAAAGCGAGGATGAACTAGAATACAGCTGCCTTTTCTCTGCACCTGAGGAGGAAGAAGGAAGGTTGCCCGTCTTGAAATTTGAGTGGAGAAGAAACATTCCCTCAGAATTGATAACCACAAAGCAGCCTTGTTCCATTTGTAGACAGAAATCACAGCGATTGCATTTTTTAATTTTCTAAAAAAATAAATGAGCATTGGAAGCATATTTTGGAGATTTTGATGGTAAAATCCATTCCTTCTTCTTTCTAGGCACATGAGTTGACTATAGTTTACGTGAAACTAAATGATGACCAATGAACTCCGAGAATATGTGCCACTTTCAGGCTTCCCATGGATGGCCCTCCAACTCCTTCCCCACAGTGTGTAACAGAGAGGCAGAAACTGTGGTGACCTTGGAAGCTGCTTGTGGAAGATGGCAGGGCTTCCTTTAGCCTGCGGTTCCTGAAGGACCGCAGAGACAAGAGTCATGTTCAGTAGCACTAATACCTACTGTCACCTGTTAGAAGAACAAGAAATAATATTCAGTTATATTTGAGTGTATGCATATGTAAATACAAAGCATACATATTAGTATTCTGTCTTATTTTAGCAAGTGTTAATGTCCTAACTAATAGAATACCTAATAGAATATACTCGAGTGATGTGTATGTAAAATTTGAGGTTAAAAATAATTTTTCCTTTAGAATGTTGAAGACATGACTGCATTGTCTTCTAAAATCCATGTTGCTGTTGAAGATCTGATGCCATTTTAGTTCCTGTTTCTCTGAGGAGACTTCTTTCTGTTCTCTGGGAGCTTCCTCTCAGTCTCCAGCATTCCGAAATTTCAAGATCGTGTGCTTTGGGATAGTGTGATTTTTTTTTCACTCACTTCGTTGGGCTCAGTGAGCACTTTCAGCCTGGGGGTCTATGTGTTTCACTTCTAAAATCACTTCTTGTATTTTGCATGTGACAATTCTCTCCCCTTTATTTTCTCTGTTCTCTTTCTAGAAGTATATATGGATGTTAGAAAGTTTTTATTACATTTTCTTTTATATTTTTCATGTTTTTGTCGTCTTCTATGCTGGGTAATTTCTTTGATTTTTATTCCAAGTATAGTTTTGCATATCAATTTCCATAGTTTGTAATTTTTAAAAAGTCATTATTTTTCCCTAGTCCATCTTCACAGCATCCTTTTCTGTTGCATTTCCTCTTGTCTTATTGTCCTTATAGGTTAAAACCATTTTAAACACATTTACTATTCTTCAAGCAGGGTTTTATATACAGAAGAAGTAAGTGCATAATCAATCTGACATTCGGGTTATAGGGTCTTTATGAGCAAAGTTTAAGGTAAAATACAACTAAAAATTACTTGTAGCTGAAGCCTAGTGACAGGGTATGTTTACATCGAGGTAATTTCAGTATTTATATTGCTTAGTGCCATTCAGCCAGGCAGCTCCAGGGCTATGGGAAGAGCTGCACTAAAGCAGTGGACAATTTCTCTTTGTGTTACCTAGGACATCTGGTCCCACACCCTTTGGGACAACATTAGTTCTATACAAATAATGTGTATCAGGTTCTAAGAAGCAAGGGTCGGTGTACTCTGGCATTTAAAAACACAGGCTTCAAAGTCCTGAAGAACTTAGTTCGAGCTCTGCTCCGGTATTTCTTAACAGTGAGACTTTGGTTATGTTTCTTAATTTCTCAGAGCTGCTGAATCCTCATCTGGAAAATGGGGACTAATTATTATCCCTACTTCCTAGGCCTGTTGTGAGGATTGGTTGAGATAATGTAGGAAATGTGTTTAGCACAGCGTCAGGTAGAGGAGGACTAAATAAGGGACAGCTGTTATTATTTTAATGGTACACAATTACACATTAACAAAAGCTGTAACACACCACATTTGGGGATTGTCTAGAATGAATCCAGGCATACACACACTCATGAAATGAAGAAATAGAATAACTATATAAAATATTACTTACTTACAATAAGTATTTAATTTGTAGTGAAAGAATTCCTCAGAAAAAAGGAACATTGAAAGATTTGCTCAAATTTATAGGTGTGCCAAGGGTCGTGGAGAGAAGCTGAAAGGCCCTTTACTGATATATATAATTTATATAATATAAAGGCTTAAACCCATTGTAAATAAATAATAAGTTTTGGTAAATCATTTTTCTTTGATTCCCTCTTATTTTACTTTCTATTAAGCACAGTTTCATTATTTTTTATTCACAGAGGTAAGCATACGTTTCCCTCTAATTTAAGCTCTAAACAAAAGTTGCAAATGAATGTAACTTTCATCTATTATAAAATTAAAGTAATTCATTGTATTATAGTTCTCTTAGTATAACAAAAATAGGATTTATTATAATTATGCTTTAATAGTTTTCTTCCTCACTTTCATCTCTCACATTAAAATAAATGAAACTTATGTTCAAACTACTGTTTTGAGCATGTAAGAAGAGAAAATGTAGACCAGTTTACTACACTAGCTTTGTGTTCTTATTGAGATGACCACAGGGGTGAATATTTTTAATTTTTTTTTTCTAGAATGTAAATAGGTAAGTTATTTTGGAACCTCAAAAACTATGTAAATATCTGGATGCAATAGAAAAACAACAACAAAAAACACAACAGGTTAAGACTTAATTGTGTATCTGGGTGTATAAAATGTATTCTTTTAATTTCTGGTTATTATTCCATTGTATGAATATAACACATCTTATTTATTCTTTCACTAGTTGATAGACATTTGGGTTGTTTTCACTCTTCAGGTATTATGAATATTCATGTACAGTTCTTTGTGTGGAAGTATGTTTTCATTTCCTGTGGGTAAGTATATAGAAGTGTAACTGCTGGGTCATGGAGTAGGTGTATATTTTGCTTAATAAGAAGCTGCCAAACTTTTTTCTAAAGTTGCTGTTTCATTTGCATCTTTCCCGTAATGTATGAGAACTGTAGGTCCACTGCATCCAAATCAGCATTTGGTGTTGTCATTAGTTTTCGTTTTAGCCATCCTGGTAGATGGGAAATGAAATCTCATTTTGGTTTTGATTTGCATTTTCATCACTACTAATTAGGCTGAGCACCTTTTCATGTGTTTATTAGCCATTGATACATCTTTTTATACCAATTCTTCTGTCCATTTTTTATTGGTCATTTGTTTTTCTGATACGGCTTTATAAGAGTTCTTTACTTACATGTAAAGGTTATAGATATATGTTTTAAGAAAATTTCTCCTAAAAAAATAGTTTCTCCTAGTGCATGGCTTATCATTTATTTTCTTTATAGAGTGTTTTTTAGCTGAATTTTTAATTCTGTTGTGGTCCAGTTTATCCATATGTTAATACTTTGTGCATCTTCTGTAAGAAAACTTTGCCAAATACAAGATTACTAAATTGTTCTCGTAAGTTTTCTTCTATGAGTTTCGTAATTTTAGCTCTTGTATTTAGGTCTATGGTCCACTTCAAGTTAATTTTGTTTGTGGTCTCATAAAAGGCTGGGGTTGATATTGTGTGTGTGCTATTGCTATCCAGTTATTCCAGTAACATTTATTGAAATGATTTTTCTTTCCCCATTGAATTTAACTTGAATATTTGTTAAAAATTAATTGATCATATATATTTGGGCCTATTCCATCTGTCTATACTTATATCAATTCCACATTGTCTTTTTTATTATTTATTTATTTATTTATTTTTAAGATTTTATATATTTATCTGAGAGAGAATGGGAGAGAGAGAGAGAGAGAGCACATGAGCAGGGAGGGGCAGAGGGAGAAGCAGACTCCCCACGGAGCAGGGAGCCCAATGCGGACCCGATCCCAGGACCCTGGGATCATGACCTGAGCTGAAGGCAGATACTTAACTGACTAAGCCACCCAGGCGCCCCAGTTCCACATTGTCTTGATTACTATAGCTCTAAAGTAACTGGAAAATCAGATATTGTGAATCTTACAAGTTTGTTCTTTTTCAAGATTGTTATGAATATGCTAGGTCTTTTGTTATATCATAGAAATTTTATAATTATTTTTTTTGGTTTCTACAAAAATATCTATTGGATTTTGATTGGGATTGCACTGAATATATGGATCAATAGAGGGAGAACTGAGATGTTGACATTATTGAGTCTTCTAATACTTGAACCTGACATAACTCCATTTATTTAGGTCTCTCACTTTCTTTTAGCAAGGAATTATGTTTTTTTATTGTAGAGGTCTTTCACATCTTTTGTTAATTTTATTTCTCAGTATTTTATGGTGTTTGATGCTATTGTAAGTAAAATTATTTTGTAAATTTTGTTTTCCAATTGTCTTTTCTGCTAATGGGTAGAAACAAAAGTAATTTTTTTAACTTTTTTTTTTTTTTAATTCTGAGACACTGCTAAATCCATGTATTAGTTCTCCTCAGTAGTTAAGAATTCCTTAGGGTATTCTGTGTTGTCTGTGAATAGAGGCAGTTTTCTTCTGTCTCTCTATTCTTCATGCTTTGTTTTTGGTGTTTTTGTTTTTGTTTTTTGCCTTATTGCACTGTTTAGAACATCAGTGGTAAGAGTAGATCATATCATTCCTATCCTCAAATCCCTTAAATGGATCTTTCTGGAGCTTGGAAAAAAAATCCAAAGTCCTTGCCATAACCCATATGTTCTGGCCCTTGTCTGCCCTTTCTAATCTGATGGCACCAATGAGTACACTGTTGTCGGTTTGGCCTTTGGGATATGGAAGGAGACATGCCATCTTCTGTTGCAGGGCCTTTCCTTAGATTTTTCCTCCAACTCTTGGGATGCCTGCCATTTTCTCCCCTCTTCAGTGATGCTCAGATACACTGTACCTGGCCAGCTTATGTCAAGTTGTCCCCACTGTCATGTACCTCGCTTAACACCATGTTTGTTTTCTATAGAACATGTGCTTTGATTTATAATTATAAATGTATTTACTTTCTTATATAACTGTCACACTGAACAAACAGAAAACATCTTTCTCTTCTACAGTCCCCTTGAGCTATCCTTTTCTTTGACAATGGATAAAAAAAATTGAGACCAACTGTAACTCTTAAATAATACAAAAAAAAAAAAAACCACCAAAACAACAAAACAAAAAACTGTGATCATGCTAAGACACAGAACACAGATTCAACTTGGTATCATTAACACTCCTCACACCCAGCTCATCTCCTCCACTTACTCGCTGTAGTTTTTGACCCCAACGGGAATGAGAGCTGATGGCTGTCTTGGCAAAGGAGGAAGAGTAAAAGACAAGGGGAGCAGTCTAGTCTTGCCTGCTGGTACTGGTATTAGAGAGCTTCATTCTTTCTGGGTCTGGCAGATGTTAAAATTGACTCTTTCTTGGGTGATTTTTGATTCTGCAGCGGCCCGCTCTGTGAATCTTCCCTGCGAAGCCAAGATTAAGTGGGGGCGGATGAATCAGGGATGTATCAGTACAGGGTTAGATCCTGTTCTTCTAAACTTTCTTTGATATTTTGTTCATCATGGATTGTTTTGCATTAATTTTGCATTAAATATTACTTATCTTGATTACTGAGTTTTTGGTTTTGGTACCCCCTTAAATTTTGTGCCTGAGATGAGTACTTTATTCATATCACCTCATTCCAACCATGATCCTCTGTACTTCCTGAGACATAGGAAATGCATGTTTCTCTTGCTGGTCACAAATCTCTTAGCACCTCTTTTTTTTTTTTTTTTTTAAGTCTACACCACATAAAATCTATCTTTGGGGTCCTGCCACCCTCTTACATTGCCCTGTAAGGTAGAATTTTAGAACAGCTCCTGGCCAGCTCTCTCTCTCTGGCCCACATCTGATGCATAAAACAGCCTTAAGTTTCTTTTACAGGACAAATTTTGGATGAGCAACACAATCCCAATACAGTACCAATTCTTCTTGCTTCTATTAAAGAAGCAGATGGCCAGCCTTTTCCTACAATTTGGCCTTCTAGGTTGCAGTTAAGCATCAGTCCATTGTGTCTAAAAGTTCGAGGTAAAGACAGGGACACTCTAATCGTCACCATTTTGTTTGTTTGTTTGTTTGTTTGGTCTGGGAA
Source organism: Ursus maritimus (assembly GCF_017311325.1). Classification (NCBI taxonomy): domain Eukaryota; kingdom Metazoa; phylum Chordata; class Mammalia; order Carnivora; family Ursidae; genus Ursus; species Ursus maritimus. Next base: position 38,783,337 of record NW_024427107.1, on the reverse strand, counting down.
ACTCCTAGCACAGATTCAAAGAAACCTTTCCAACATATCTTTTCCCAGCCTTCAATTCCATGGCTTCTCCTGCGGATGAAGAGTTTCAAGGGTGAGGGAGTTTTGATTAAATCACTTATTAATTCAGCTTGTGGTCTAATACCTCCTGTGGAAAGCAGCATTGAATTTCCATTGGTTGTCATGGTTGAAACCTCTAATCTGCTGTTCAGTTATGCCTTCCCAGTGAACCATAAACTCCACCAAGGCAGGGACTATCTCTGTTTTTATCACTCTTATATGCTTTGCACCCAGCACAGTGCCTGAAAAATTTCAGACACTCTACAAAATTTTGTCAGTGCGATAGAGCGAATGAACTGTTTTTCCAGTACTGTTCTAAAGCGTATGTCAAAATAACAAGCTTCTTGATATATTTTCTTATTTGTCAGTAACAATATATATTCTTACTTTGTAATACTGATGAAGAGTTATGAATGCAGAGTTGATTGTGAAAGATGTTGGGGAAAAAAGTAAGATGAATGGGATTCAGCAAAGATCAGCAAGAAGCATATAATGAGGAAGTGAAGACTTGCTTATATTCTCAGAGTCAGAACATGAAACTCTTAGAAAACAGCCCGGAAGTGGCTAGTGGCAGGTTTTCGCTCTACCCTGCAATAGCCTCTGCTCCTCTCCATCCTGAAACGATAAACCGTATTCTCTGTGGATTTACCTGGATGGAAACCAATCAGGCAACTGTACAAATACTACAAACACCTGCACATCGGAAAAATTTAACAGTGCCAGCACCAAATAGTTCTTTTAGTTTATCTCAAAGAATGTTCCCAGCTAATCCTCTCTTGGGGACATAGATAAACACTCTGAAGCTAATACAGTCTTAACATAAAAATAATGCAGAAAAGACATTTTAGAGCACACAATATTTTGTTACCTTTGGATTTCTATTCCCATTTTGTAAGTCTTATTGTTGAAAAGAAAACATTTTCATATTATTGTTCTGAAGAGGCCAGTAACCTCAGCACTACACATTGTGGTGGATTTTTTTTCCCTTTTCCTCCCTTGGTAACAACTTAGAAAACCCAGATGCTAAGCTATGGAAGAGGTTCCCACAAAGCACCTGGCTTCTTGGCAAATATCTCAGGTGGCTGAGCTAGTAGCTGCTTTTCCATCTGAATTTTGTAAAGTTGGCTTTAGATCCAAGATGTACTTCTAAATTTAAAAAATCTAGATTCTTGTCATATTGTCATTTGAAAAAATTGGAATTGTAGTGAAATTTTATCCAAGTAGAAGTTATGTTATATGTAAAAGGATATGTTGTGTTATTCCATAATATATAATATAAATGATAATGTAGAGTATAAAAATGTTATTTGATTTTTAATATAATTTTATTTAGGTAAGTGACTTGTATCTAACTATAAAAAAGTAATTCCAAGATTATATCTCCAATAAATCTTTTCCCTCCTAGAATAATCTAAAATATCCACTTTTATCTAACACTTTCCCTTTCTTTCTTAAAATCAAGTGCTATCAGTAGAGCATCTCAGTGGTCTCCTAATTAGCTATTGCTTATATCCTACCTCGTCAAAAACTGATTCGAGATGAGGTAATACAGTTTATACATTCCCTTTGTGTGTATATCTCTCTTTCAATGTAAAAAGTTTTTATTTATCTTTTCCGTGATTTCTAGGTTTCCCTGTCCATTTCTAAAATTCTGCACCATTGCTATTTGAAAGGTTTTCTATTGATAACTCCATTTATCTTTAAAATGCCTTGACTTTTTAGTCACTCTTTTTACAATAACTCAAGCAACATTTCCTTTATATCTCATGTGTATCTAAAATTTTATGTTATTTTGTTCTGTTTCATTTCATATGAGCTATGTTTTTCTATTTCTCTGTTCCAGAGCTCAGTAGTACTACCCTCTAAAGCCACGTTTAATTTTCCAAAGAATGTTTAGGTCTGTGCTTTATGTGAGTCAAGCTAGGCAAATGTAAATTTCATAGGTGCTTCATAGAACCCAAATGATGTGTTTCTAAGATGTTTCTGCAGTTTTGTATTTCAGAGAGCCTAATTCAAGTGGGCCTCAATAGCATAAACTTATCTGGCTAGGGGCGCCTGCTGGCTCCATTGGTTAAGGGACTGACTCTTGATTTCAGCTCAGGTCATGATCTCAGGGTTATGAGATCAAGGCCCACGTGGGGCTCCATGCTCACTGGGGAGTCTGCTTGAGATTCTCTCTCCCCCTCCCTTTGCCCTTCCCCCTGCTCTCTCTCTCAAATAAATAAATCAGTCTTAAAAAAGATATATATACAGCTAGATGCAAATAAAGATATGCTGTTTAATTGCAACAAATTGAAATTTACACTCTATACAGTAGGAAAGGATTAATTTGAATGGTTATATAACTTCACTACTAAGTTAGCTTCTCTGTTGTCCTATTTATTGCATGTCATCATTGAAATGTTTAACACTTATTCTTACCATTAAACAGAAACACATCTTTATTATTATTTGAGATATGGGGTAAGGTAGTGAGCAAAACCATATCTTCAGGCAAAAGGTAAAGAAGTAAGACAAGAATATTCCCAAAGTGGATCAAGCCATATCTGAATAGAGTGGATCCTAAGAGTAGAAGGGACAGGAAGAGCTAACAGGAGTCAACAGTGCAGTCGTCAAGGGACTGGGCTCACTTTGTGTCTGAGAACTTTCCAGAGTGGGTTCTTAGGTTGTGTCACCACTGTTCACATCAATCTCAGCAGTTTTTCAGGGTGTAGCACACTCAAAATGTTTCAAACAAGGGCAAATCCTTATCAGGTTGATCTGTCGCTGTTCCCACATGCCCACTTAGCATACTTTAAATACTCCATCTTAACCTACCTTATTTTCTTTCCTGAAATGCATTCTGAAGCCCAGAACACTGAAGAGTGACTATGATGGTGAGGTTTCACCTTGGACAATATAAGCTATGAACTGTCATTCAGTTTCCTTGGCTCTGATTGAACTGGGTGGCCTTCCCTGTCTGCATTCTTCGAACGTACTTCAGGTTTTTTTGGTCACATAATAACTTTGCGTAGCTTGTAAGCTAAGAAGTCAATCCAAGGTTAAGCTGTTGCTTGACAGAGAAGAAATAAGTAATTCGATATGAATGTTGTGTGTGACATGGGTTATGTCATTTCAACAAAAGTGACTTGAGTGTATGTGATAGAGATTGATTCTTATTCCAGAATCTTTGGGTGTTCTGAGGCAAACTGAAGCAGGTTGTGAGAGCAGACTGTCCATTATGCAGCTTTTTGGTTCAGGGATCAATGTGCGTGCCTGTGGTGTGGCTTGCTGTAATCAGGGGTGTGCGTACCTGCATTGACTCTTAAAGTATCTCATTTGTTTTAGAGAATCACGAAGGTAAACAGGAGAACCTTGAAGAAAAGTTTAAAAAAATAAAATATGGAGAAATGAATCTACACTTGGAAACTACCTATACGTTAGCTATCCTTTGTCAAGTCTTCCTGAGCTAGGTGGCTTCTGTGAATCTATAGACACATAATGTGATCAGGAGATTAGGTATATTATTTATATTTGTCTCATGAATTTTTTGTGAATACAGATATACGTGCTTCTTTCAGGAAAAAAAAAATATTTAAAACAATTGAGAAGCTATGCTGTGATAATTCAACTTGGGAGGGAATGTTGTCTTACCCCAGCCCTCATTCTGGTAACATTCACGGAAACTTGAGTCCTAAGGTAGAACTCATTATTTTCCTCTCAGACCTCTTTCCTCCTTATTTGATCTTTTTCTTCTTTTCAAATCCTTTTATTTCCTTCTGTGGAATTCACATTATATTTCGACGATCTCCTATTTTCTCTTTTTCTCACTGTCGTTTTTGAACTCCATGTGTCTAATTTTCATTACACTAATGATAAAAATGATTCTTAGTTCAGTTTACTTCAGTCTAAGGGATATTATAATTCATTTTAAATCATTCATATAATTTTAGTAAATTAATTCCAATTGATTTAAAACATTAATGATTAATATTTTCTTTGCATCCAATATTTTTCATTATGTTTGCTTCTTCTCTAAGTGTCTGCCAGATTTTCAACTTTACATTTTTTACAACTTTATCAAGATACATTTCACATACCATAAAATTCACCTATTTAAAGTATACAGTGAAAGGACTTTTGAATATATTTAGAGTTGTGCAGATATCATTATGATTATTAGAACACTTTTAAACCCCCAAAGAAGCAGTGTCCACTAGCAGTCATTCTTCATTCCTGCTCCCCATCCTAGCCCCAGGCAACTCCTAATCTTCCTGTCTCTATACAGTTGCCTATTTTGGACATTTTTTATGAAAGGAATCATGCAGCATGTGGTGTTTTGTGACTTGCTTCTTTCACCTACTATGGTGTTCCAAGTTTCATTCATGTTGTATCAAGTATCAGTATTTTATACCTTTCTATAATAATGATGATAAATTTACATTTTAAGAATGTACATATAGCTTCTTTTTTTACAATGTTGTTATAGATCAATTCACATACTAAAGTTCAAAATGAATTAAGTTACGTCTTTACTTTTAATGATGAAACAAGTTATATCAACATGTGTTTCCTAATTCTAAAACATTATCATCTTATTATCTCAATGGTGATTGTAGAGAAAAGATGTGTCCTCCTACCACTAACAGCCTTCTCCTTTTCGTCTGCTGAGTTTCCTTACCAAAAACTTTCCTCAAACTTATATTAGTAAGACTTCCCAGATGATAAGATGTATTTTTGATTAGAATAACGATATCCTTTTCTTTTTTTCATTCTTTCTGTCCGTAACAAAAATTAATTTTGTGGTGGGGAGAAATGAAAAAGCGTATGCAGTCCATTTCTGTCTGGATGAATTATAAAACAGAGAGAGTTCTACTATTAATTATTTGTAGGATATAATTCAAATATCAATTGATTAAATTCAACATTCAGTTGCTCAATGAGCATTTATCCATCCTGATGCTCTCATGGAATTAGTTTTGTATGAAATTAACTTTGTGTTGGATGATAAAATGCAAGCTTAAAAATAAACTGTAACAAAGACTCGTTATAAAATACCAGATGCTCTTTTCAATTTTTGGTTCTGAAATGAATACATGTCAGTTAAGGCCAAGAGAAATTTTCTCCAGCTATATCAGATTTGTCCAGCTGCATCCCAATAGATGTTTCTTCCATAATGTTTTTTCCATTTGGATACAAGAGTTTTTTGGTTTGTCCCTACAATGTGGAGTTATGAAGAGGAATCAGACTTGCCATTTCCCAGGTTTAATGGGTTCTCAAGTGTACTGGAACAGTGTGTTAACTGTAATACCGGCTTAGGGATAACCATCTAAAAATAGAAAACCTTCAAATGTTTTCTATAGAATGGAAGACTTATTTCAATAATGGCCGAATCTATTACACCTCTCTGAAGCCACACCCATTGCTGGGTAACTGTTGTGTCTCTTCGCTCTGGCTTGGGGCTTGGCCATGTGACTTGAATTGATCAATGAGATGTGATCAAAGAATCTAGAAAAAACATTTGAGCACTTCTGCTGATACTCTTCCTTCCTCATCACATTGGGAACATCACTGCATGACCAGATAGTCTGATGGAAGATGACAGACATGGGGAAAAGCCAGGTAGCCACAGTCCACCCAGCCAAGAGTTCACATGATGCTCATTCAATATAAGAAGTTCTCAGCCAATCCGAGACTAAATTTCTGACCTACAAATTCATGGGTTTCATGAATATATATTGTTTGCCATTAAGTTTTGTGGCCATTTTTTTTTTTAATTTACTTATTTAGTTGAGAGGGGGAAGGAGCAGAGGGAGAGAGAGAGAGAATTTTAAGTAGACTCCCTGCTGAGGGCAGAGTTCCACTCAGGGCTGATCCCATGACCCTGAGATGAAACCAAGAGTTGGGTGCCCAACCGACTGAGCCACACAGGTGCCCCAGTTTTGTGGTCACTTCTAATGTAGCATTATTGTGGCAGTGGATAATTGATATGCGTAGGGATTCTCCAAAAATGATGTCATACTTATTAATGCTATCACCATAATACCTTCTAGCCTACATAGTAATGCAGGTATACGTTGGAGATATCTCATAAGTAATAATATCTGATTTATCTGTTATCAATGTTGAATAACATTTTGAACTTCGGTGAGGATTTCTCCAGACAATTCAAACTTACCACTCAGAACAGGAAAACATATTTATTAGCTTAACTATTTAAAAACAAACCTATTCGTAACAACTGGAATCCAAAATTCATTTGTTGACACCTAATCCCCAATGTAATGGTATTTTGAGATGGGCCATGGAGAACTGACCAGGTCATGAGGGGAGCCCTTATGAATGGGATTAGAGCCCATATAAACAACCCTCAGACTGACACTATGATCTTGGACTTCTCAGGTTCCAAAGTGTGAAAAAAATTAGTGTTTGTTGTTTATAAGCCACCTAGTCTATGGTAGTTTGCTAAAGTAGCCCAAACAAACTAAGAGGTCTTTCCAAAATAAGTATCCAAAGTGTTAGAAATATGCTTACCATTTGAATGAGCAATGTCCAATTTTTGTACTTCATACTAAGTGTTTATATTCATGTGTTACTAAGAAAATAATCATAAATATAGAGGGGAAATTCATCTCAAATAATGTCAACAGTAATAAAAGATGAAAAGCTATGCTAATTAAATCATGGTGCATCTATATTGTGGAATACTGCAGTTATTAAAAAACAAGTAAAAGAAAATATAACAAGGGGGAAATTAAGGATGCATTAATTAAAAAGAAATGCTACAAAAGATGATATGTAGCATACATACATACATATACAACATGGTACTGATATTTAAAAAATCCGCATGCCATTGTCTAGATGGTGTAGCACACTGTAAACAGTATTCTATGTGATAGGATTAAGGGTTATTTGTAGTATATTTGTCACTCTAAGCTTTCTACTTGCATGATCCAAAATAAGAGTAAGTGGGTGTTGAATGAGGGTTTACGTACTCACCGATGAGGAAAGTGCATGAATTCTATTGCATGAATTTCATGCCATATTTTCAGTCTGCTCAGATGCTTCTTTATCTCCCTTCCTGATCCTAGGTATGTATTGAGGTTGACAGATAAAATACCACCAAATAGCTCTACTATTACTCTTGAGTGATTGTACATTGAGTAGCTCTCTTGACATTTTCCATTGCTCCTCTGTATTTCAATAGATATGGCAATTATAGTACGAGCTTTATTACTATCCATCATTTCATAAGCTGAATATTTTAAATATGAAATTTATTAAGTGTCTCAAACTTAATGCCCTCAGGGGCCAAGGAGGTTATGCAAAATAAGTAAAACAGATTAGCCACCAGCCAGGTGCAAAAAGAACAGCTACTCACCATCAACTAACTGATACTTGGCCAAAAGCAACATGGGCCTTGTGGTGCCAGCTCCAGTGATTTTTTAAGAGGAGCTAGAAATCTAATTTTAAAAGCTGTCTCTCCATGTTTATATCCTGGCTATTAAATACTTAAAAAGTTTCCAGGCCACAGAAACATAACTGTATGTTGCATTTGTTTGGCAAACAATTTGCAATTTCTGATGTTCAGACACATCAGCATGTCAAATTTGAGGGACCTACAAGTAAAGAATTCTAATATAAATACCAATAATTTTGCAGTAAATAATCAATCCACTTATTTTTTAAGGTTTTTGTTTGTTTGTTTGTTGAAGTAAACTCTATGCCCAACATGCGGTTTGAACTCATGACCCTGAGATCAAGAGTTGCATGCTCTACTGACTGAGCCAGCCAGGTGCCCCTCGATCCACTTATTTAAACATCTAGGCATAATGTGACTGCCAGTTGTCAAGGTGAATGAAATAACAAACAAGTAAGCCACTGTTTTTCAGTTTTATACCCGGGTTCTTAAGTGAATCACTTTCATTTTCTTACATATCTCCTTTGTACAGGAGCAATGTCAGAATTTGCAAACCTTAATGTATATAATTTTCTACTTCCAAAAATAAATGGGCATTCTGAAGGACCTTGGGAAAGAAAACATCACAATGGCCAGAGCAAAGGATGGCCGATTTAGGATTATTAGATGTGAGGCAGTGTGTGGTGTGAATCTGTGTTGCGGACAGGGATCTTTTTTTCCCTAGTGATCTCTGAGGTTGAGAGGGTGATGAGGACATGCAAACTGTCTTATAACAAGGAGCCCCAAGTTATTCAGTGCCAGTTATTTATAGGCGTTGTCTGGTAAGAAAGGGTGGTCAACCTGGGAACCCCGAGGCTTTGGGGGACATTACAGCTTCCCTTGTAGGCAGAAACAAGACACTGATTCTGTGAAATACTAAGTTAAGGTGCAACCTCTACCATGCAGAGAAGGGAGTGAGAGTCAATCCCATCTAGTTTCTCCTAGAAGGTGGGGAGGGGTAGTGGGCGGGGTTGATACCGTTTTCCAAGAAGCTCAGCCTGAGCTTCCAGGGTCACTTGGGAATAATTCTTATCATACCACACTCATACACCTTGTTGTATACAGAGTCAGACTAGAATCTGTTGCGATTTAAGGGAAATGAAATGCAAACCAGTGGGGGCGTGGAAAGATAGTATGTCCTTCAGACAATTTTTGCCCCTACTCAGATGATTCTGTTACTAGAAGGGATCTTCAGACCATACTTTGAGAAACCTGTGTGTGTGTGTGTGTGTGTGTGTGTGTGTGTGTGTTCAATAGATCAATACATTCAATAGATTCAAACATCTGTATCTACATACCCATATCTGTATCTATCTGTGACTGATCGTATTTTCCAAAGAGGCCACAGCAATGACGTATGCTATGCTAGAATCTTGCCATTTTCTTAGAAAGAGGTAGAACCTAATTGCCCTTTCTTGAATTCTGAGTGGGATTGCGACTTGCTCATAACCAAGAGAATGTGGTGGAAGTGATGCTTCATAACTTGCAATGCTTGCTAATGAAAGGGGATATGGCCCGAACCCTGTGTGGGTGCGCAAGTGTCCGTGTAAGCAGTGCCACTTCCCCGAGGCTGCCATGCTGTGGAAGTCCAGCCTGGACATGTGGAGAGAACGCGTGCGGAATCTTTGTGGCTAAACGAAGAGAGAGAAGCCCTGCCAGCTCCCAGCTGTTCAGTTCCAGCCACCATCTGACCACACCTGCATGACACCCTGAGCTAGGAAAAGCTAGCCAAGCAAGTGGTTTAATCCATAAAATGCATTTAGAATAGTGCTCCACACATAAAGGTGCTCAAAAGAATATAGCAGTTATCGCTTATAAGGAAACACAAGGATGCATTTAAATGCCTGGATTACATGTTACTCAACTTAACCAGGCCGCTTCAAATCCTCAGTTGGAAACAGACACCTGGCAGGTGGAATGGGTCCCAAACTCATGAGTCAAAATCCTGCAAAATATCTGTTTATAAATGCTGGAAGCTGAAACTAGAAACTTTCCAATCTTGATAGCCATGCCTTATATTCTTTCAGTATGACCTCAAAGCGCAAATTCCTAAAATGACAAAAAACTTTTGTAATTCCTTTGTTGGTGTCTTTGTATGTGTTCTCTCTCTCTCTCGTTCTCTCCCTCTTTCCCCCCATCCTCCTCTTGTGCTTGTTCTCGTTCTCACTCTGCCTGTCACCACTGGAATGATTGGCTTGGGACAAATGTCTTGTGTACTTAAAATCAGTATCTTTCATTTCATTATGGCTTAGTGATCCTTCAATGCCTGACCTGGAGGAATTCAGAATTCAGTATGGTACCTTCTCAGCGGGTGACCCATATTCCTTTCTGTCATATTTTCCTCCCCCCCCCCACCTTTTCCCTGTTACCTCTCCTCTATTCTGCCTTCATCTAGACTGATTCTGTAATAACTTTGTCTTCTGATGACATTAGGAGGGAATTCTGTCTTTCTTCCTTCTACCAGTTTAATTGCCACCAGGTAGAAATAAGGGCTATAAAAAGAGTCTATTCACACTATTATTGAAGACAGTCTATCTGAGGGCAGAAGCAAGGCAATGAAAAGTAATAAGACAACTCAATTAATTATAATCTTTCAGGCTTACAGTAGGCATATTTCAGACCTCAATTGCTATACTGGTCACAAGTACCACTGTGCCTAGCACAGTGCCCCCCTCAAGTAAGCATGCATGAATATATATTAAATCAATGAGAAACATTTTAAATCCTGTTTATTTAATTGATAGTGTGATACCTGCTTTTTGTTTGTAGAGTCATTTTCAACCCTAGCTGGGAATTTTGAAAAATACTGATGTCTGGGTCCACTCCAGAACACTTAAATCAAATTTTTTATGGCTAGAGCTTACACATGGGTACTTTTTAAGAAAAACACCCCTCATGATACCAATATGTGGGCAGATTCGAGAACCGCTAGTTCACAGAGGAATTTATTAGGGGTGTGTGAGGGGCCCCTGTGGTTTTCACAGTCTGTTTTCCCCTCACTGGGCTACCCCAAATGGCAGAATGATGGGCAGAAGCTTCTCCTATGACAAGATAGCCATAACATGCATGCAATTACTTGAATTCTTCCATTTTTGAAATTAAAAATTCATGTCCTCCTGGCTTTCTACTCCATAATGTATTCTGTTTATTTTGATATAAATTTTTTTTTTCACAAAAAGTTTTCAAGTAAAAGAGGCCTGCAGGATGTGCCCTGTGATTCCATGCTTCGTGACCTCCCAGGGTACCACGTCTTCCCCAGTCCGTGAAGCACGAGCGCTGGGTCCCGGAGCTCACACATGGATATCAGACATATCCAGGTTTGGAACCCATCTCTGCCACTAAGCAAGCCCCTTCATCTCCTCAAGCCTCAGTTTTCTCATCTGTCAAACAGGATTGTTATGAGGATGAAATACATGAAGTGCTTGGGCACTGGATCTGGGTACGTAAGTTTTTAGCCTGTGTTCCTGTTACAATGTTTTGATTAATGAGCGTGTTTTCATTCTGTGTTGGAACTGGGCAGAGCTGGTGCCATGACATGCCTGGTTTTATGAAGAGACTGAAGGAGTTGGGAGGAATCAGCCCTGGAAGGTCAAGGAAGGCAAAGATAGTGTGCCCAAGGCTAAAGGAAAGAGCAGAGCGGAAGCTTGTTGATTTCTTCTCACTCTGCTGTGTAGCCTGGATGGCCTTTGTAGCAGAGGCTAGGGCTAGAGTTGGAAGGGAGGACTTCCATCTTAGGAAGCTGCCCTGGGGTGATATTTAACCTCCTCCAATGAATCTCAGTGAAGGGGATTTTCCGTTGAGGTTTAAACTCTGAACAGATTCCAAGTTGCGAGACCTACCTGAATGCAAATGAGGATGGTGGTCACTGAGAACCAAAATGTGCTGGTTTAGGTTTATGAAGCTCAAGTCAGTTGACCTGGCAGCTCAGGTGTGAGATGAAGTGGAACTTAAATGTGCAAAGTGGTCATTTTCAAGGCATCTGCCATTTGGAGTCAGACTTTCCTGGTGATGAGAGTCTTGCCTGTCCCTGTTGTGTTGACAGAAGTGTTTGGGCCATGGCTGGCAATAAGGAATGATAATAATGCTTATAAAAAGTCACCTTACATTTGTGTCGCATGCCACATTGAACAACGCAGTGTCATATCCATTATCGTATTTGATCCTTGAAGCAATTCAATGAACTAGAAAAAATACTGCAGCCAGAGATTAGCCATATTCGTAAAGAACCCTTGGTCACTAGCATTCATTTAGAGAGTTTGCTCCTCTGCTTATATGTACAGTGACCTCCTTTCTGTTTGCAGTGTCTATGCTCTGCTATTTAAATTTTCCTTTTTCATAATCCATTTGCCTTTTTAAAATCTTCTATCCTCTGATTCTGATTGAGAAGATATGCACTTGGAGACTGGACTCTTGGCTGAATTTCTGTTGGCAATGCTGCTGTTAGTAGGTGTTAACATTAAGTTATTTTTCTTCCTTGCCTTCTTCCTTCCTTCCTTTTGTTTCTAGGGGAAAAAATGTGTGTGTGTGTGTGTGTGTGTGTGTGTGTGTGTGTGTGCGCGCGTGCGCGTGCACATGCACACGGGCTAAAGAAGGGTAGGGATGAAGCGTAAGGAAGAGGATGGATTGAATTAACCAAAGTGAAGAAAATTGTCAAGTTCCCAAAGAGATCCTTACAGGTTAAAGGCAGGATCTACGTAGGTGCGTATTTATAGTAACTATGATTTTATGGGACATATTTCTTTTGGTGAGACACTGTCATCAGGATCTGGTTGTGCTGCCTGAAACATCTCATGGAATACAGTGACAACAAAAAATTTTTTCAGTAATTTAATGTTTAAGAAAGGTATTATCTTTCTGATTTCAGTTGTTAACATTTATCAGGTGAATTAACATTCTTAAATGTGTGCGTGTGTGTGTGTGTGTGTGTGATGAATATTGCATTACAATAATCATGATCCTTTCCCTAAATGATTCTGCCTTGTATTTCAAGATCTTTATTTTGCCAGATGGTATTGAGATCACTAATACAGCAATCAAGAGTTCCCATATATGCAGAAATGTAACCATCAGAGATGGGTGTTAACAGAGTGAGAATTGTATTTTTCATACTTGTGAATTTTAGGATTCTTAGTGAGATATGTATGTTTCATATATGATATAATATGAATGCCTTTTAAACAAATAAAAGGTTAAACATGTACCTGCCCCAAATCATTAACCTAATAATGATAACAATAGTTTGACAGAGAGGAAATTTTCAAAATAATACCTAACATATGGTAGCAACATAAACCTATTTGTCTGACACGTTTTTTCCATTTGATTTAGGCTGAATTTACCAAATATTTTGATAGAGGGGAGGCCTTTTAATGTTGTAATTAAAAGCTTAGACTCTGGAGTCAGAGCTGGATTTGGCTCTTGCTTCTGTTGCTTACTAGCTGCTAAACTTTGCAGGACTGGTTTTCTCATCTGTACAGTGTGGACCAGATTTGTAACTACTAGGGTTGCTGAAATTATAAAATAAGACAAAGAATGTGAACTGCTTAGCATAATGTTTAGCTTAAATCGGTGTTCAGTAAATAGTATTGTTGGTATATTATTACTTATTAATGGCAATGTTAGCCCGTATTTGGTATATCTCATATATTGCATTTTATGAGATGGAATATATGGAATATATGTTTTCTCTTACACTACCTAAAACCAGAATTTTCTGTTTATAAATTCATTTCCTTATTAAGTATTTATTGAGTAGCTACTATGTGCTGGATACCTTGCCAGATACTAGGTTTGGAATGGTGAGCTAAGTTCTTCCTTTCATGGAAGTTGTGGTCAGTTTGAGATATAGATAATAAACAAGCAAACTAACAAATCCCTTTTTTTTTTTTTTTTTTTTTTTGTCTGTTTAGCAGCAGAGTGCTGATCAGGGATTCCTGCTTTAAGGCTACTGGAGGTCAGACTCTGAGCATTTGTAGTGAGATATGGAACAGAGTGGGGCATTGTCAGTCAGCATAAATCTAGGAAACTCACTGTTTCATTTGGGAGCTCTGGGCTCTAAGGCAATTGGCTGTACCCTGCAGTTCATGCTTTTCCCACCATTTTCCAAAGCACAATTGAAGTGTGCCTGTGCATTTCCTTCACATCACCTCATCAGGGCTCAGCAAATAATATAAAATAAATAAGTAGGTTAAGGGTCATTCTTCATAAAAAAAAAAAAGCATAGTTCAAGAATACTCGGTATATCTAAGGCATTCTGAATGTAGACAGTGATAAAACAAATTTGTTTTCCCACCTTCATTTATTTTCTGGTAAAACATGAAATGTCTCCCCGCCACCACCTCCCTGATCTATTTAAATCTTAGCAGTTGAGGTCTTAATGGAACTGAGAAAGAATTTTTAAAAGGTAGCTTCTGGAGTGTTGGTGCACGGATAGGGAGGACTTTGGTTTCTGTTGACCTAGGCTTCTTCAGTAAGTACACAAGGGGACCTTTTCTGGGCATGGCATTCTTGCAGGGTCTTCCTGGAGTCTTTAGCCTCTGAGCTCAAATAAAACAGCCTCTTCCAGCGCCTTGGGTCTTCACTTCAAAAGACCCTCATAAAAGCGCTCAGAAGGAAGGAAAAAGTTTTCCTCCTGGCTCTCAGTAGTGAATTACAAACTGGCGTTCTCTTCTCCCATTCTTAAAACTCGAAGGGTGGTACAGGCAGCGATGCTGACAGTGTGCATTCGCAGATGCCACCATATGGGTCTCGAAAAACTAGTTGCACTGATGATTCCCTGCACATGTAGGAGACAGTTTGCATTGTTGGCACCGTCCCTGCACAGAAACAAGCACAGCTTAGCAGGGCTGAGCAGATGGAGCTGGAGCTGGTGCCGGGGAAGCAGTGAATTAAAGGTTATACCCACCAGGTTTGATGCGGTGCCAGTTTGAATTGGTACAGAAGCTTCAGCCCACCTGCTTATTGGCCTCATGACATCTGGCATCTTTTTATTTTATTATTTTTTTTTAATTTGGACTGAATTGAAGGCAGCAAGGAAAAATGTCATTTTAAAAGCCAGTTACAAGTCAATGGATTTAAACTCTTAACAAAAAAAGGCCTACAGGTCCTTCCCATTAATGTTTCATATTAATGATTTTTATAAAACCTTGGGGAAATTATACTCTGATGTGCTGAATTGGGCTGCATTTTATAGCATAATATAATGGAGAGGGCGGACTGCTAAGAAAACTGGCTCCAAGTTGCTAAATAGTGACAACAGAAAAAGGCTATTATCTGTATGTAGCCTGTGTGTTGTCGTTGGGACTCAGGGAGGAAAATAGACTTGTTTCTATTTATTCTAATGTTTTTCACATTGTAATAATTAGAAAACACTGTGGCATTTCACCCGGAAGCACACTCTAAAAGGTGTTTTCCACCCCTGGTTTGCTCCTGTGAAGTTTTTCCTGTAGCAGTCTATTTAGCTATGCTGTATTTCCGCTGCAATCCCCACTTGCTCCGCACACATTCATATGTGTACACAAATATGCAGCACACCCAGCCCCAGGGTAGCAGTGTGTGCATACTGAAACCTGTTTGTGTATCTCTTCCATTTGGGATTTTCATGCCTGCTCCCTGGGTGTGAAATGAAAGCACGCAATGGAGTTGCGCTCTGAGGTGATTAGCTTTGTAACTAAGCCTTTTGACTCGAAGTGTGTATCAGACCTGGCTTAGAGCATCCACAATTTATTGATTTTAAATTGACTTTTAATGATATCGTATCAAGCTCTGCATCAGCATTCTAGGGGTAAAAGAAATCATTAAGTCAACGTATGAAATGTCTAAAATAGAATCAACTTTTCACCCCACAAATCTGACATGTATCATGGTACTGCTGATTTTTTCTTTTGTTGGAATTGGCTTGATTTTTTTTTCTCCTTTAGAGATTATAACAGCCATGAAACTTTGTGGTAGTGTAGTCTTTTCCTCTCAGAAAAAAAAAAAAAAATCTAGAGAAGAGACACTGCTAAAGAAAAAAGCTGGTAGGAATTCCTTCTAGTGCTCAATGAATTTAGAGGGAGAAAGAAGAGAAACCAGGAGTGAACCTCTCGTTGTGAACAGAAGGAAAGGCATTGGAAAGCCAATAATTTGTTCTCATGTTAAACTCTGCAAACTGTCTACATACAGACCTTGAAGAACCAATAATATCTATGTGGTCCTCAGAATAGGGAAGAGAAATGATAGGGGTCTGATGGAGAAATCTACATTCCTTCTGTTAGTCCTGGATGTGATCTGGAAATCTACTGTCTGCTTTAAAGCCATTGACCAAATATTGTAACGACTTCTTAATATTAAAAGTATTAATTATTAATGTTGAAGTATTAAGACAAATTACAATAATTTTAAAATATTAATATGTTACTAATTATTAATATTAAAATATTAACTTTAAATTCTAAATTGCATAGGTCACAACTATACTTTTTCCAGTGGTAAATCCAGGTAAAAAACCATTTCTCAAGGAGAAGTGATTATGGAAAGAAAGTTTTAAAAAAAGGGGCGCCTGGGTGGCTCAGTCGTTAAGCGTCTGCCTTTGGCTCAGGGTGTGATCCCAGGGTCTTGGTATTGAGCCCCGCATCGAGCCCCGCATCGGACTCCACTGGGAGCCTGCTTCTTCCTCTCCCACTTCCCCTGCTTACGTTCCCTCTCTCACTGACTGTCTCTCTCTCTCTATCAAATAAATAAATAAAATCTTTAAAAAAATGAAAATTAAAAAAAAATGTCTTCTGGGCAACAAGATTGGAAGTGATGCTGGAGTTTTACCGACCCATTTGTTGTTATCAAAATCCCTAGGTTCATCTTATGTTTAAATCTCAAATTGATTTGATCTAATTTAAAGGGTGATCAGTCAGCATTTCACAACAGAATAAAGCCAGAAGAGAATAAAATCACCCATGTTTCAAGCCTCCCCAACACTGGAAACACTTAGTGCTTCCTCCCATTCACAGTAACTAACTCATTTATATTTGATACTTCTTCATAACTGTATTAGACTGGAATTTCTTTCACAAGCTTCTAAGGTGTTCTTCTATAATAAATGCTCCTTCATTATAGTTATCCAAAGACATCTCACTGTTGTCACAGTCAAAACTTATACATTATTCAGTGTTGTTATAAATAATTCTTGGTAGAGACCCGGTACTAAATTGCTACCTCATATTCATTGTAGCAAGAGACTCTGTTTCAAAGTTCTGTGGATAAAGAGGTAATCCAAAATATTCTAAGGGAAATAAAAGAAATATGTTTTTCTACTTCTCCTGCCGAGCAGTTTTAATGAGGCAATGGTTAAAAAAAAAAAAAATCCCCAATGAGAGATGGCACTGAAAGTTGTAAAGTTATAATCACAACAAGATGATATCCAAGCATAATTTTATTTACCCTGTATCTGATAACATTGCCTTCTGGGCTCTCTATAGTAAAATATATTGCTGAGTACTCTCTTCTCTATATACTTACAATCTAATACTCATTGTTAACAGACACTAGGGCTGGTAAAAATGGGTCTGAAAAATAAGTGAAGAGCTCTATGGGTTAACTGGGAGGCAAGATCTTGAGAATACTCTCAGCAAACCAGATTGTGGATTTTATATTTATCTTTTGAGAGGTAGCTTCATCATCTATGTATAAAATAACCAACTTGAAGTCCAAGTAAATACTCATGTCTCAGGTTTTCAAAACTGGGGTTTTATTTTCCTGCTCTTGATAAGGGGCATTTCTGGAACATACTAATTATATTCTGATATCTCAATATAATATCTTTTGTGTTGCCTACAACTCTTTAACATCCATAATAGTCTGGGGTTGTTAATCAGATCAGTAAATAAATCTACATCTTTAGATTTTTCTTTCCTCGAGAAAGTTAGTGTTTTGAGTGCAGCTCTTCATGAAAATGGTATCTCTTAAATTTCTAGTCTTTAAAACACCACCCATTTATTTATTTGGGATTCCTTTAGGGAGAAAAGGTAATCCATTTTGTTATTAATAGTCAGTATTGATTTTGAATATTTATGGCCAAGGGTTCACTATGGGTGCTTAAAAAAATAAACCCAGAAAATCAATAATTTACCCTCAAGTTAATGAAATAAAAGAAAATGTTCTGGAAGACTCAGTTTACATGGACTCTGCATTGAGAATAATAGTGTCACAGATTTAGCTCAGGCAAATCCTACTCTACTTCTACCATCACCATTAATGTATATTTTTGCATTATTTAAGATATGACCATACTGCAGAGTAAGGTAAAATGTAGTACCTCTTACAAAACAGGAATTAAAATATATTTGTTTAATGGCTGTATGAACCATGTAGTGAATCAGTCTTTCTTCCTTTCTTCCCTTTTTTCTTCCCTTTTTTCCTCCCCTCCCTCCTTCCTCCCCTCCCTCTCTTTCTTTCTTTTTTCTTTCTTTCTTTCTTTCTTTCTTTCTTTCTTTCTTTCTTTCTTTCTTTCTTTCTTTCTTTCTTTCTTTCTTCAGATCAGCTCTGCCTCTTGCCAGCTGTGTGAGTCAGGACAAATTACTTAACCTCTTAGTGCCTCAGTTTTTTCTCTGTAGAATGGAGAAACTGTTACTACTGCTAATACCAAATGTATGAAGCTTTATAAGAATAATATATTTATTAAGAATTTAGAGCAGTTCTAGGTACATTGTAAGTGTTTTTTTTATTATGTTCAGTTAGCCAGCATATAATACATCATAAATTTTTGATGTAGTGTCTTAAAAGTAGATAAAGATAGGTAGGTGATAACATTCCCAGCACAGAGAATAAAGCAAGGCAAGGTCTTTGTTCCTAATGTGCTCAAAATATTCAGATACTATTCTAGTCTGTAAATGCCTAACATTGCATAAAATCAACTTTTATTTTTTTATTTTTATTTTTTAAAGATTTTTATTTATTTGAGAGAACAAGAGAGCATGAGCAGGGGAGGGGCAGAAGGAGAGGGAGAAGCAGGCTCCCCACTGAACAAGGAGCCCCATGAAGGGCTCCATTCCAGGACCTTGAGATCATGACCTGAGTTGAAGGCAGACACTTTCCCGACTAAAACACCCAGGTGTCCCAAAATCAACTTTTAATTTGAATGAAAGTTTAGGTTTTGAGCTCAAGAAGATGGTATTTGCCATACTGACAATCAATATCCCTTCAAATCAACATAACTTCTCTTTATTCTTGTGGGTAAAATTAT
Source organism: Ursus maritimus (assembly GCF_017311325.1). Classification (NCBI taxonomy): domain Eukaryota; kingdom Metazoa; phylum Chordata; class Mammalia; order Carnivora; family Ursidae; genus Ursus; species Ursus maritimus. Next base: position 38,764,624 of record NW_024427107.1, on the reverse strand, counting down.
GAAATCATTGCAATATATGTTTATTATTCCTAGTATCGTCTTTGTAATCAGTCTTCACTTAAAGGAGAAATGATATAATGTCAGTTTATTGCACTTTTTAGTTGATATTCTAAATTTATATGTCTGTGAATGGTTTGCACTGTGTCTCTTCAACCAGGCTTGGTCAGATTTTAAGCCCTTTTCAATAATGATAAACTAAAAGCATTTCTTCCCTTTAAAAGACTTTTAGTTAGTGCCAGATATAAAATATTTGGGGATACAGTGAAGGGGTCCCAATATATAAATTGTATGCTCCACATCCTATTAGTCTCAAACAATTATTGATTCTAAACCAGCAATGTTTTTCCATTTCTATCTACATTCCTAGCATGACTGCTTTAGTTTCTGGCTGCATCATTTACCATCGGAAATTCTGAGAAGTCTCCTTCCTTGCTTCCTAGCTTGCTTGATTCCTTTCCCTATATCTCATTATCTGAGCTGCATCTAGAATGAGCTTTCCAAAAAATATCCCTGATCATGCTACTCTCGTGCTCAAAAATCTAATAGTGTCGCATTGCCTCAGCAGAAGTCCCAATCCAGATTGCCCATGACACTCACCTGGTTGAACTCTTTGTCTCTGAAGACGTTGGTTAAGTATGCATTTGATGAGCTCAGAGTCTAACCCTGGGAGTTTTGATGAAGGCACCCCATGGACCAATGTTTGAGAGCCATCAGCCAGAACAAAAAGACAAAATATACAAACCCTCTCCAGACTTGTCCTTGCCTGTCTCTCCACTTCCATACACTTACTCTCATCTAGTTGGAGTTTCTACCTCCATATTTTGCAGGTGTTTCACCCCTGGTTTCACAGTCACCTCCCTTCTGTGACCCCTGGTGATGGCTCTGGAACAGTTGGCAACTCCTTCTGCAGTATTCTCAAACACTCTGCCTCTACTACATTTGATACTTTCTTACTTTTATCATTATGAGAATTTATAAAGCATGGAGTGCTGGAATAACAGCATTAAAAGATGTACAGTTCAATTGGGAAAAATAATGCAATACAATAAATCCCATTTTTTGTTTATGTCTGTTGAAGAACACTAAAGACAGTTCCAATACAATGCACCCATCCTCCCAAGTTTTTCTCTTTCCGGTTTTCCCACAACCCACCTGCCATCATGCCTGGAGAGTCTTTGACATACCCTGTTCCATTTGACTTTTACCTTCCTTGTCCCACCTTCTTCTTCCTAATTTTGCAATTTGAAAGTTTCAGAGAATAAAAGCACTTTCCTCAGAAGGCTGAGAAAGTCAAAGAACCTCAACTGCAGTTGTCCTTAGTGTATATTAGTTGTGTCTGGTGGTTATGGAGAAGGGAGATTTGGGAACAGTCATACAAAAATCCTACCTCTCTCATTTCATCTTGAATACCTGAAGATTAACAATGACATCTTAGTGATTGCGATTTCTCTGTGCAAACATATATCTCAAAATATATTAGAATATGAGGTGACTAGTGTGTTTTGAATATGTATTATATCTACTTACCAGAATTGCACTAAGGAAAATCTAACTTATTTTCTTTAGAGTAATACAGAATTGCTAAGCTAGGAAGGTATTTTGTCTCCTCCCTATTATAATTTTCTCTTCTTCCTGCTGCCATCTAAATAGAAGTTTCCTGTGTTCCTGTATGCCAATTCCTATAGTTATGTCACAAATTACTCCAGTCTTAATGATATAAGCAGTTATTTCTATGTGTGCAGATTCTTTAGGATAGGTATTCAGGAAGGACTTGGTCGGGCATTTCTCACTGGGGTTATGTGATGGAAGTCAGAGGGCTGCTGTTTGAAGGTTCCACTGGGGCTGAAGATCCACATTCCCGGGACATTGGCTGAATGCCTCTGCATAGGGTGGCTTGGGTGCCCTCACCACATGGCATCTGGCTTCCTCCAGAGTATGTGATCCCAGAAGCCAAAGCAAAAGCTGCAGGGCTTTTATGATCTATTGCCAGAAGTCACACATTGTCACTTCTTCCCCGTTCATTCGATCACACAAGACGAGTCGTGATTCATTTTGAGACAGGACGACACAAGGTTATAGATATTGAGGGTGTGGATCATTGGGGGCCATTTTGGAGCTGGCTACTGAGTGTGCACTCTCTTCTGAGAGATGAATTGTGTATTAGCTACTGTTGTAAGAATTCGAGAACATGAAGTGTTGAAAAACCTAACATTTTATAGCTGGGAAAGATGGAGACATTATGGTCTAATCACGTATTCTTGAGTCATAGATCTAGAAGTGGATTTTAGCTAATTCAGCCATTTAGTTCACAGATAAGGAAAGAGAGGTTCAGCAGGGACATTTGTGTCAGAGTTGAGATAGGCGGTCAAAACTTTTGTATTCCAAGCCAATAAATGATCAAATGAAGAAAGCAAGCAAACAAGCAAACAGAACTCTTTAAGACTATCTGAGAAGGGAAACTGCACACATTCTTTTTACGTGTAAACGTAATCTGAATTGGAGTAAGCGTTATAAACTGCTTAATTTTTATGACTACCATGCAGTATGGTTGTGACTTTGCTTGTGTAGGTGAAATGTGCCACATACTAATTTGTGTGGATTTTATTAGCTCTCAATATTATATTCTATTGACATGTTCCTAATTGTGTGATTTGCTGATGATACAACATAGTCACTTGCTGAGAAATTAAAATTAAATGAAATATTATCCATTCACTTATCCCATAAAGATTATAGACATGTTAAAATAAAATTCTAAACTTTAAAGTAAGATAGAGTATTGGAAAATATTTTTTAAATTAATCAATTAAATTAATCTTTGACGTTAAGCAACGTCTTAGAACGCACTCAATTAGAGATTAAACTGTACAAAATAGAACGTCCTGAATTCTGTTTTTCATTGTCTAGAAATTACATCCAGATAAATTTTATTTATTAGTGTAGTTTCTTTCAATAATGAAGTTCTCTTTCCTACTCTAATGGTCACAGACAAATATATTTTTAAACTACTGCCATTCTTTCATTATTTGGACAACTTGAATTGAATATCGCAAGTTGCAGAGTGCAACTGTTTTATAGACTTTCTTTGCAATTGGAATACAAGACAAATAAAAGTAGACATAAAAAGGGTCATTTGATTTTGAAAGTTTTACTGCTGCAGTTACAGATCGACATACATAGGGATAAAAATACTGGGCCCTGCATTAGTTCTGCCATATATTTTGCTTTGCCTCCTTAAGAGAATAGGATGTGACAGGGAAGAGAGATAAATTTTCAATTTGTTTTTTTCTTTGGAGAAAAATACACCTTATTTCTATGACCTAGGAGAACACTGTGTTGGAATAGGGCAATGTATCACTGCTGAGGTTAACTCTGTGTGGTGTTTGGGCATAACTCGTGATGGGTGTAGTCTGGACAGCTGATTGACCTTCTGTTCACATCTTTAAGGCTTTTTCCAGGAGGTTTTATTTTTAATTTTTGAAATGAAAATAGGGATAGCCAGTAAATTATGTAATCTATATTTCTTCATTAAACATATACATAAATGATTTTAAAAATTTTCCTGTAGTCGTAATCCTAATAGTTAGCTATTGTTACTAGACATTCAGAGAAATGGTAAATCTAGTAGGAAATATGCAGAGTCCAAATGTGAATAATCATTTAATTTAGATTATTTATTATCTTTGTATTTTAAAATCATTTTACATAAAATGTTAAAATTATACTTTCCATATCTATTATTTAATGACCCACACTGCTGTGTGCTGGTCTCCTGTTATTCTGCAGGCAAACCACCCACCGAGTTTTCCCTGTGTAATTGAATGGCCATAGCATACTCTTTTAGGGGCTATCATAACTGTTGAAAATATCAGTCTTTTCGGGGTGAAGGAAATGACATTAAGAAGAATTAGCACTTTAAGTTAAACTCCTGTTTTGTTTGAGGCCTGTGCATGAGACAATTTTAGAATGGATGCTTTGTGAAGCTTATAATAGACAAGGGTAAAAAAAAAATGTTAGAATGATTAATCTTCAGACAAAATTTCTAATGGAAAAAATACATGCCCAACAGAAAATCTAAATTTATATGTTCTTGATATCTTGGTAATTCTAATATAAACTTTATTTCTTGCCTCTGATTTTAATGTTGTTTATTTTTGGTTTATTATTTTGTTATTGTGAACTGCTTAGCATCAATTTGTTACCAGTTTAAAAAACAGTAAACAAATTACAAAAATGTTTTTATTGTTGCTGTTGTTGTAAAGTATGTAATTCTGGTCCTCGTTTTGTAAAATCTCCAAATGCCCTCTTCGTGCCTCTTGTCTGTGCTTTATTTCTTTCCCTCCTTCCATGTTTGCTTTGGCTTACAAACTTGTTCCTGCCAAATGAGTTAGTTGAAATGGGAACATTAATTTTTATGCGTGGAAGCATGTCAGCTACAATGGGAGGAAAGGGGTGGTGAGGAGGGAGGAGCCGGGTGGCACGAAAATGACCCAGCAGGTATATTCCACCAGACTGTGCTGTCACAAGGAAAAGCTCTGGCCATCACAATGTCATGTGAGCTTTTTACCAAAGATGCCAGTGGACAAGGGTTGCAATAATTTTCTCAAAAATCCTATTTCTTGGCTTGAAACCTTCTCAACATTAGGCCATTTAGGCTGTTGGCCTAACCTACAGTCTGCAGTGATCGTTGTTTCAAAGGCCCATTATCAAGATACGCCAGAGGGACATTTAAAAATGGACAACAACAAAGGTAAAAAGACAGAAAAAATTAAAATGACAAGAGTACTGATTTCCCTGGAGTACCTTTAAAGTTCTTTACAGTTTCTGGTGGATAAAACAAACTGTCTATTTTGATTTCTCCAACAGTTTTCCATGGAAAACTATGACCCGGAAATGTCTGTTCTGCCTTTTGCTGGTTGGCATTCCAGTCCGGTGAGACTGCCCGAAGAGTGTGACAGAGAAGCTTGGGTCCTAGGGAGACTGCATACTTTGAAGCTAGAAATCTTGAGTGGTAAGGCTGGGCTTCAAAAGTTATTATGTGTGAGGGTATGAACACATCCCTTAACCACTCTGACTCTGTTTCTGACCTGTCTAAAAGGTGGATATTAATAATACTAATCATAAAATTATCTTTCCAGTCTCCCTATTTACAAAATTTTGAAGGCTATCAGTAATAGTAATGATGATAATAATAAATAGGATAATGTTTACCAAGGCAGTTTATCAACCCTAAAGCACCAGCCAGCAGAGGCATGGTTGTCTGGCTCATTATTCCAGCAACATTGCCCACCACTTTGTGGCATTCACATGTAAGGCTGGGAATACACCTACTCGAGTGTAAACTCCTCTAAGCCAGGGCCTGTATTCTTCTTATTGTTGGTGCCAGACATTTAATAGATGATCAATAATGTTTGCTGAATAAACAGCTAAATGAATATGATAGGTAATCATGTGAAGGGCAATTAGTTTTGTCTTCTATACTCTCCAGAAATAAAACTATACTTGTAATAGGATGTCATAGGAAGACAAATAGAGGTTCAATACAAGAAAGATGAAAATTAAACCTTAGAGAAATCCAAAAATGGAACAGGATGCCTTTTAAAATAATGTCTTTGAGATCACTGAGTTTTTCTTAGCAGAGGTTATTGCATCCATCGGGAAAAACTAGGAAATGTTGCAATAACAAAAAAAGCTAAAATTCAGGGACTCCAAACAATGTATTTCATGCTCTGTATCCATCGTGGGTTGGGAGAGATGCTTCGACCATTTGAGTCATCTGGACCCAGGCTGATGGAGCAACCATCATCTTGAATGTTGCCCAGTCATCACAGCTGAGGGAAAAGGAACGTGCTGTAGAAATTTGTGAATGGACAACTTAGTGCTGCAGGCTGTGAGTGACACATTATTTCCACTTGCAACTCATTGGCAAGAACTCGACATTTGACTCCAAATGTAAGGCGATCAGGAAGTACAATCCCACAACGAACCTAGAAGACAACAGTATTAATGACAGTTGTACCCAATCACGGAATAGGGATGTTGTAAAGAGAATTAGATTGGAGTATGAGGAATTATGAGAATGTCAATCCTTGACTAATTGATTTTGCCAATGCACATATTTTTCTAACCCCTCAGCAGTGTCTGCAAGCTTTATTTTCATTTAGCGAATCTCACATATGTTGCACTTGTACTTCCAGGCCTGTGAGTTCTAAATACACCTATGTTCAACTGCTTTCTATAATTACTGACCTGTATTTGTGTCTGTTACCCTTTTCTGGGTTGTTTGCTGTTTGGGGGACTTTACCACATACTAATTCTTATATTCTATCATGATTCCATAGATTGCACTATACAAATGTACACCAGCACCTCCCCCCACCCAGTTAATTTCTTTTTTGAATAAGCACAGATTAAGACAACTTCTCATTGTAAGGTAACTTCTCAGTGACCATAATCAGAACTATTTCTTGGAGGACTAGATTGTACCTTTAAGAGTGGTTTACATTGCATGGACACCCATTATGATGGAAAACTGAAATTCCAGGCAACATGTTGGGAAAGTGCGGCTTCTAAGTTTGCAACCTAGGGAGACATTCTCGTAACAGATGGCTATTGGTGGTGCCATATTCTTGCTTTTTGATACACCTTGCGTCAGCATGGGTCTGTCTGTGTGTGAGGAACAGAAGCAGATTTTTGTGGCTCGATGAGTTGTTTTACGAAGGTTGCAAAGTTAAAGTGAAGCTATGTGCTGCCTTGGATGGAGTAGAAATCCCAAGGTCCATGCATGGAATCTAGTGTTCTAGTGAATGTATAGTTCTCTCTTCTGCGCAGTTTTGTTTGGTGAGTATGTGTGTGTGTGTGCGCGCACATGTGCACTTGTGTGTAGCAGAGGGATGACTGATTATGAAAAACAGGCATAACTAAGCTCAGATTTCAAAACTCTCCATTATTAAATATGGTTAGATGTAATGGTGTCTTAAGGAAAAGCAGGGGGCACAGTGGCACAGAATGGTTAAAATGCCTTTTATTAAGAATCCTCGCAAATACTGAATTTGGTCATAATAGCAGTTAAATCAGTCCTCCTAAGCGTATCTCAACATATGGTGGCTGTCGCTGTATTATTTTGTCTAAAATGTTATGGTTATCTTGGCTTGTGGCACTGGAGTAATTACAGGGCTCTACCCTCCATTTTTTGCTCACTGGTCTTTAGTGAGAAGACTTAACAGCCATTTGTCCAGGCTACTCTGAATGAGAAGCAATTTTTCTCCTCCGCCTTCCTGAATGATAATGAGGTGACAAGTGTGTACCTTGTGGAAAGACACGTTGACCTGTCCATGCTGGAAGTTTGATGTGTTCAGCAGCTGCTATCATGAGGAGAACATAAGCAAGACAGTATCTTTGGGGTGACTAAAAATACACAAATGCCAAGGATGTGCAGTGGAATTTGTCTGGCTAGTTCCCTGAAGTGACTGTCATGTGAGGAAGGAATGTGTCAGAAGGGCCATCTCATCCTAAGCGAAGTATGTCACAACTGATAGGTAAGGACATCGCTGCCTAATGGCTCTGGTTTAAGCAGAGCAGTACTCCGGAATTCTCCAAATGGTAACGAATGGCGAGGTTTGAAGCCAGTCTCTCATGCTGTGTTTGTACCCAGCAACCAGAGAGAATAGAATTCTTATTTGAAATTTATCTCAGATGTAGGTAAGACTCAGAAGAAACAAATGTGAAGTCCTCATTGGCCCAATTTACTCGTCATGGATTCTTACTCTTGATGTGTGACTTTATTATGCCAAATCATATGGTTAGGTAATCATAATATAATTGACAAATTTCAGGCCACTGTGACTGAGGAAAAAGCAGGATATGGCGGTAAAATAGGTCACAGGTAGTCAATTCAGAATGTGGACAGCCAGATATAAATGCCTCGCTGTACAGTTTAACATACTTTATACTCATACAGGAATAACTTTGAAGGCAGGGTTTTCACTCCATCGTATTTTTAAAAAGTCCCACATAATCCATTAAAACTTTTACTGCAAAGATTGTGTAAGTTATATAGTGTAAGTATATCCACGTGCCCCTTGCTCACAACATAACACGTGAGGTCTTTACATAACTAAAAAGCACGATGCTTACTTTTTTCATGATTCGTTAGTTTTTTCTTGTGCTTTATTTGTTTGTTCCCCCACTAAGCCCCCAAGGGTCCTAAAACACATTCGGAATTATCTTAGGCTTATGTACTTAATGAATACTTTAATAACTGTGAAGATACAAGATTTACAGAATACACTATATTTTAGTATCTCTCAGAAAGTAGACTTTGAACCTGGCAGACAGTACCACGGATAAAGGAATAGTCCTTCTTAGGATGCAGATCCCTCTTAGCACAAGAATTATTGACCCACAAGACGTATAATGGCTCCATAGTTTATTATATCCAGTCCACTGCCACACAGGCATGCTTACCCTTTGTGCTTTTGAAAGTTCAGCAAAGAACACTGATGTAAGCCCAGTCCAAAGCTAAACGCAATCATTAGGTCACGATTCTTGTTTCTCTATCTCCCCAGCACCCTTCAGAGTATCCTGTTGTAATAATCCACATTGCACATACATGTAATTGAATTCAGGTCACAATTCAAGCCAACTGCTCTGGCATACCAACTCGCAAGCATCACTCAACAAGAGAATATGTCTTTATTCTGCACAGAGGATGCAGAGACGCTGTGCTCTAACCACGTGATACATAGTGCTTCTGAATACCAATGGTGTTCACTAGGAAGAGAACCTCTTCAGCTACTAGAAGCCCAACCTTTCAGGGATAAGAATCCTTAAAATAAAACTAGAGGTGCAGAGCTACAAATATGCGGATGTACAATGAATTGTAGTGGCATACAGTTAAGAAATAAGGTTTCTTTGTGGCTCAGCAACATAATCACATGTGAGGCATTGCCTCTAAATCACAGGCATTTGTCGTTCCTGCTAATTGGTGAACTAACCTATTAACAAGTCTCTTAAATGTTACACAATTTAGATATGTGAGCGGAGATATCCATTATATTAGGAAATCCTGAAAGTTGTATGACTTGCATACAAAGAGCAGAGCAAAATATCTGCCTAGAGGTTGCTGTGCTGTATTTCATTCCCAACTAAAGGAGGGCATTTGCTTTAGTCATTGCCAGCTCCCACCCATAACTTCAAAAGCCTTGAATTGTGCGGGCTACAGGGTGTCATACTAAGTTGTCAGCATTGAACAAAAGTCCGAAGCACATAATTCAGAGCAACTGGTACAATAGTAAGTAGAGGTTTAAACAAAGGCAAATGCGTCGGGCAGAGCCTTTTGCGATAAGTATTTTGAATAAAAAGTTAAACTTTGTACAGTTTGAGTACAAAACCTTTCAGTGAATTTTATGTACATTTGAGAGACAAAGAAAAGCAGCATTTGAGAAGGCTGAGGAATTACATCGCTCTTCCTCGTGCATGCCACCAGTGATGGAAATATATTTATCAATACACTTTTTAGTCACACAAAATGGACACCATCTAATCCAAAGAGAATCGGGGATGCACAAAAGCACTGTTGAATGTCTTCTGACGATGGTTTGGTGAGTGAAATGTAAAGCCAGGATTTACAAATATTACACAAGTGAACACTGTTACTGCACTCAGGCTGAAAAATCCTGTTCAAATCCAATAAGTGGTTTAAGATGTGCAAATAGAGGCTTCTGCAGGGAGTCAGGCATTAGAAGCCACCTGGAGCATGTGCTAGAGATTGTATCCATCAATACAGCAGCTGGGCTGAAATTATAAAGAGAGCTGCTTTTCATCACGCTTGTTTTAATGCATACATTTCTCCTGTCACTGGCACCCCAGGAAAACTACTAAGCACAAAAATGAATGGTGCCCATTACCTGATATTCATACTTGTGACAACAGAGGAAAGAATCACAACACAACAGTAAGCAAAAAAATTGATATCCAAATTATTTTTAAGTTGCTGCAGTAGGAGAAAATCTTGAAAACCAATTGGCAATATTTTAATATGAGAAGTGTGGAGAGAAACAGAGTCATTTCATATTTGATCATAAATGTCCTTCTCATATGATATGGACAGGCTCTACAGTTATTTTCAAAGCAGGGTCACATTTTAAACTACACTTTGTACTTAAAAAAGGGAAAAGATGTCTTCTCTAGTATGAGACTTAATGCAAAATGCTGGCTGGAGAAAATATTAGGAGCCTATGGTTGGATCCAGCCTGTTCCCATGTTAGAGACAGAGAGACCCCATTCCCTGAAGTGGTTCTGTAACCTCTGGGCTGATGGACTGGTGTTCAGACCTATCTAGCTTTTTATGTGACTCATAACTAAATAGCAAGTGCCAGCTATTGCCTAATTGTGCTTTCATGATGATGGTACAATCTATAGATAACATACTATTAAACTGATGCCTTTGGAACAACACAGAAACAGCCTCAGTAATAGCTAATTATTAAAAAGGCAAAACAAATCAATGGTAACAAAAAGAGATCAGTGGTTGCTTCAAGTCTGGGGTGAGGATGAGGTTGACTGAAGATAGGCATGAGAGAAGTTTTTGGGGTAATGGAAATGTGTTCTACCTTTGTTGTGACAGTGGTTACACAGGTGTATACATTTATCAAAACTCATTGACCTGTGCAATTAAAATGGATGCATTTCATTGTGTATAAATGATACCTCAATAAAGTTAATCTTTTTGAAACACATCAGTATCAGAAAAACCATTCAGTTTGTTGTGGTTCGATAGTAGAAGTGATATTTTATGTAACCAACCTCAGTTTTCTCTTTCTCTTTTCATTTATTGAATGTTTGCAAATTCACATTTCACCATATAAGAGGGACTCGTGCATTTGTTGAGGTTGTTGAGCTTTACTCGAGAATGAATTTGCATTTCAGAAGGAAACTTTCCACACACTGGATAGGTTTAGATGAGTTAATCAAGAAAACAGGTCCTGACTTGACACTTAAGACTCTGGATTAAGTTGATATGATTTTTTTCCTCCCACAGAGTAATGTGTGGTTTATAGAGGAGGCTGGTGCAGTAGTTCAAGAGAGAGCATGTCTTTAGGTATAATGGAAATAATGATGAACTGGAATATTAAGAGGCCTAGTATCTTCCTACACCACTTTCATTATTCTCAGTTAACAACCATGGGTCACTTAGCGTTCCCAAGACTCAGTGTTTTCATCTATAACTTAAAATCTTTGTGCCCAAACTGTAGTTTTCAAGCTTATTTGATTTTATTGGTAGAATTCCTGTTTCAAATAATCTATTTGACAGACCCACAATAAGTAAAATAGGTAAGAGTAGAGGTGTTCTGGTAGGACTAGAGGGTGGGGCACAGAGGCTGCAAGTTTGTACGTTGCCTGCCACATGCAAACACACAGGCACCTTGTTGGAGACCCGAAATTTTCTCAGAGAAGTGTCAAAACCACTGTTCTTAACTTCCATTCCAACTTTAATATTTTAGAACTCTATTTAGAAAAATACCCTGATGATTAATAGCATGTTTTGTTGTTCAAGTCTTTAAAATTTTGCTTAAGAGTAAAAGAACATAACTTTGTTTTAGGGAAGAAAATTCAGATTTAATAAGTAAAAAATCTTTCCACATTATATTTTTGTTTTAATCAGCATTTTCCTATACAACTTTTGGGACAGTTACGTTCATAGTGTATGTAAAAGTTTTCTCTGCCCGTAATATCGTCACATTAGCACTTTCATTCAAATTATTTAAAAACTCCCTGGTATTCCATCGAATGAATTTATTATCTATTGTTAGATTATTATTTATATGTTTTGCTTTCAGCTTAGAGTAACACTTCATTGAAAACGAAAATTTATGTATAAAACTTTTTACCTATATCATACAGACAAAATGCATAGTTTACCAAATTGCTTTCCAAAAATCCATATCCATTCATTCCCACCAATAGATGTAAGGGTCTAAATAATATTCTTTAAGTCACTAAGCGGTGAACAGGTATGCTACATATTTTGCTCATGCCTGACCTTGGAGTATCTATAAATCATGTGTTTTTAAAATTGAATCTCATTTTGGAAACATCTGAGATGGTTCACCGTCTCTACAGATAGGTCAAATACTTCACAAGCCAAAAAGATCTTGGGAGGCATCTTCGAGCAAAACCAAGTACCTTGGAATTTCCCCTATTTATTCATGCACTTACTGAGAATCAAATATGGGCATTTGCATTAGGTTATGGAGATACAGAGTTAGGGTACAACATGGTTCATCACCATTAAAAAGTTCATAGTCTAGTGGTAGGATCAAAAAGGAACATGTTTTAAGAGCAAGATGTGTTAGCTCAGAAGAGGATCCAGGGAACAGTTCTGCTCAAGGCAGTTGGAGTAGCCTTTATATAAAATAACAGTTGCTTTATGTTTTTAATATTTAACGAGGTGGATCCTGAAGAGAGGGATTAGGTATGGTAGGTACAATAGTTGGTTGGAGAGACTAGCATTATATGGAAAGGTGAAATGTCATAAAAGTCCATAGCATGGTTGAAGATTGATGCCAATTTTGTGAGCTTGAGTACACGGCTATGCTGTCCTTGTAATGAATTGGGAAGAATGAGTCAAGCTTCACACTATCTGTTAGGTCTACTGAAGGTTAATAAAAACACACCTTACTTTTCCTTGATGGTCCATTTTCTAGGATTTTCCCTCAAAAGTTTGAAATGAAGTACTCATTTTCTGCTTCTCAACTTCTTTCACATTAAAAAGATGAAATAAGAACTCATAAATGTATTTTTTTACTCTTAAAGTATAAAGGTTTTGAAAACTTGTATGAAATAGATAATAGTTTATGCTGTATTTAATCCAGCCTATAGACCAATTTAATAATCTCTTTAATAAAATTTTTCTGAAGACTCAAAATGTTAGTGCTAGTTAAATATTTTAAAAGTGTTAAATATTTAGATACAGCCTAATAGAAAAGCCTTAGTTTGATTCTTATGGTTCTAATTGATATTTGACTTTAAATAACATGATTGGATATTTAAATTCTAAGAATCAAAGATCCTGAAGTGTTTGTGAACTTGTCCTATCAATACTGAGTTAGAGATAGATGGAAGTAGAGCCCAGGGTCAGAGAGATGAGAGCTAAAAGTTGGGACTCACCTTGGAATCAAATGAATTTTTAAAATCTGACTCCTTGAACTTTAACCCCTCCATAATGAAAATCTATCACAATATGATTAGCTTTTAAGGTTCATTAAAGCCTTCTAATACTAGTGATTAAAAGAAAATCAATTACACCCACAATACACAAACCAAAGAATCTCAAATTCCTTCAAATCATGGATTTTCTAACTCCTTGACTTGACTACCCCTTCAAGGTAATTTTACAGTGAACTAATTACAGCATGTGAACTCCAGCTACCATATATCAGAAAGTGGGCTGAAAAAGCAGGAATTAAACATAGGATCCTAGCCATTCTTCCTCTTGACTTAACAACAGAGGAGTGTAAACACAGGTTTAGTAAAATGAGCATTCAATCCTTGTTAAGTCATTTCCTATTGTTATATGAAAGAGAGCAATTCCAATTATTTCTTTAAGGAAAGCACTAGAAAAATCTTAAGAATACTTGTTTACTAAAAATAAAATCATCAGACTTAAAGGAGGAAAAATAGTGTACCCATCCCCTAGAGTGTCTATTCACTTCAAAATTCTATTATCCCAAAGAGAGAAATTGAACAGAATTGTAATCTTTCATGTTTCTGTCTTGCCTTGACTTGTTTCCCATGATGTTCTTATTCTGTGTTATTTTTAGCTGGCAGTTAATAATGCAGATTCCCCAGCTAGGAAAATTCAAATTTAATCTAAAATGGGCAGGCTTTAAAATAAACACTGAAATATTTAAATATCTGTTATCTAAATATCTACTTGATAGAAGAAAGGGCTTCACTATTGGAATAGTTTCTGGATCCTTTAGTTCAGAATTTCACTTATTTTTTGAACAAACATGTTGAACTTCTCTAGTGGAAATTTGCCATTTGGTTTCTTAAATCAGTTACAGTTTAAGGCATTGATTCATGAATCATTCCAAGAAGTAAGCCTGAATTACCAGTGTATGACAGCAAGAGGTGGATTTTCAGCGGAAATGGAGCCATGGCTTGTTTATCTTGGAGAACATTCTTGTCATAATTTTTACTGTGCACATATATTTTGTGGGCAATTTTGTCTGTTTTTCCTATTCTCAGGTAGAATAAACGAAAAAATTTTTTAAAAAAACAGAGAGAGGATAAGAAAAAGACACTACTTGATGGTCCTGGTAAAGTTATTAAAGGATTCAGGTCCCCTCTATCTGGAGGTGCAGACACCCTTTCCTTCAGCGCAGGGGACAGCTCAGAATATATGATGTGTTCTGTGAGCAGGAAGGGAAGGAAAGCGCTCACCATAATGTTACACCACCACCCATTGCATACCCCAAACGAGCAAGCTCTTTTCCAGCTAACTGTGAAATACACTGGCCTCACCTGCTTGAACAGATACTGAGGAGGGTGACCGTGCCAGAACCGTGCCACCGGACATGGCACAATGGCATGCCAGCAAACACATTTCTCTAGGTTCAGCTCCAAAGATGGAAGCTATGATGGGGGAGAGTCAGGATGCACAGAACAAACCATGCCTCACCTACCACTCAGATGCAAAGGATTAGAGAAAACCACAAGCTCTGAAACTAATAAAAGATAGCTATTTGCTGGATGATATAATAAATCTGCTAGCCTGGTTTCCAAGATAGTTAAAACCAGGACTATTGGTAGAATAGTCTGTGGGATTGGGAGGAGATTGTGGAAAGTTATTTGAATCACTTTGCTTTCATGAAGCTCTGGGCTGCTTCCCACACTTGAGTGGGAGAATGCCCAAGTGAACGTAGAAATGACTGTTTTCTCACTTGAAAAATAAGGGGGTGTCAGAATGGACTAAAGAAATGTATAAAGACTATAAGGTGGGAAAACATACTGGCTTAATTGTCTGAGGGCCAAGATTCAAATCCTGGTTTTGACATTAGGGTGGTTATTGAACCTTTCTGAGTGTAAAATGGGGACACTTGTAACACTGCCTTTATAAGAACATTAGATGTCGACGTGATATAGTATGGGTGAATATACTTTCTGGAGAATTATATGAAAGGTCATTATGAAGTACACCCCTTAGTCATAAAACATGAATGCAAGTTACTCCTGAAGCCATCGACCTCAATTCTGCCTTTTAATGTTTAGGCAAATTAGTCAAATTAGTTATAAATTCTTTGGGTTCTCTCCTTCATCCTTCCCAGATATAATATTGCATTTATCTCAAACTAGACCCTACCTGTTAATTCCTTTAAACTTTTGGGAAAACTTTCCACCTACTATGTGCAAGACCATGCCAATACCAGGAACTTTTGTAAATCACTTTAAAATTGTCCATTTTCTATCAAAACATTTAGTTTTTTGTATCTCTGGGAGAAAACCATGTATATTTAAAGCCTGTAGCAAGTTTATTTTATTTCATTTTTTAAAACAAATCATTGAAGCATAATTTTCAAAAGAAAAACAGGAAACAAAATTTTGTTACAATCTTATTATTTGATCAAGGTTTTTAAAAAGTGTTCTTCAAGATTATTGCTGCCAACTGATTTGTACTTTGGGGACCTAATTTATAAATGCATTATTTACTTGGTTTCTGCACTTGCTTATACGTATAGATAGAATCAATACAGAATTTACTTATTGCAAGCTTTGTAGGTTCCAACAAGACTTAATTCCTATATGGATTTTTCTTCATCGCTAGATGTATTTTCATTTTCAAAAGGTTTACCGCACAAAACAAAGAGACTGTACAATACTTACATGGGGCAATATTATTTTTCAATTTTAAAGAAACTGCTTGCATTTTTAGTTTATTTCAAGTTTTCTGACAGCTAAGAATTTTCCTATTCAATTGAAATAAGGAATACTCGTCACCTCAGTTTAAGACCAACTGCAATCATCCACCCACTCCCCACCCGTGTTCACGATCTGGGGGAGAATGACAAACCCTTGATCTCAGAATCACTTGCCAAATTTGAATTCTTCAACAGATTCTCCTAAAGAAGACCTCATTGCATGTTTGTTCCCATTCCATTTCCAGGAACAATTAGATTTTTTTATACGAGGGAAAAGCATTTTGTGAAACAATGCATAGAAACTCATAGAACGATGTATGGCCAGTAAACAATCAATAATTATTAGCCATTGTCATCGTTTTGAGACTAACCCTCTCAGATATTCCAATTCCATGATTGATTCTCTCTCTGGTAATTGATTACATCATACTTTTAAACACATATTTTGAAGCCTGGGTGTATTAGTTATCAAGTATGTAATGCATCGCTGTTTTTCTCCTTCAGAGTGTTTAGAAAATTCCTGCATTGCATCATGACCGACAGCAGTATGTGTGCATATTACAAGGAAGCAAGTGGCACACAGAGTGTGTCCTACAGAGGTCTCTTCACTGTGTCTTTTCTGAAGGCATAGAAAGGAAGGGCAGGGATGAAGGAAACAGCCTCGGTACTTGACT
Source organism: Ursus maritimus (assembly GCF_017311325.1). Lineage (NCBI taxonomy): Eukaryota > Metazoa > Chordata > Mammalia > Carnivora > Ursidae > Ursus > Ursus maritimus. The sequence goes on along the minus strand of NW_024427107.1, from coordinate 38,748,027 downwards.
GCTCAGACAAACTTGTGGACCTAGAATCAAAACCTTTTTAAATCTTCGAATCTTCTACACATCACCCTCACTGCAGTGGCTTTTCTCCTAGAACTTCATACTAAATAGGCTTTCCCCCACCTAGTGAGACTATTCTTCTAAACTATGGTTTCTCAACCACTACTAACATTTTGGTCTAGATAATTCTTTGTTGTAGGGAATCTGTTCTGCGCATTGTAAGCGCTTAGCGGTATCCCTTGGCCTCTATCTACTAGCCGTCCGTAGCACCTCCCTGTGCCTCCAGGTTATCAAAACCAAAAATGGCTCCATCAACTGCCAAATGTTCTCCGGAGGGCAAAGTCACCCCTAGTTGAAAACCACTGCACCTGGATTAGGCATTGAGCGCATTCCACCCATCAGTGTTCCTGCTTATGACTCTGATTCACATTTTGTTGTAACAACAAGCCATCACTGAGTTTACTTAAATCAATAAGCCGTTTTCATTCCCAAATCACTCTCTTATCTGGCCCTCCTGTAATTCAGGCATTCATTTATTATGCTTCACTTAAAAAAAATTACTGAGAGCCAGCACTGTGAGAGCTGTCTTAGTTCAAGCCCTTATGAATCTTGCTCGTCCTCACTGCCACGTGTCCTCACTGTTCCCTCCACCTTTCCCCAGCCCCCATCTAGCCCCTAGAATGACATCTCCATCCCAGTGGATCAAATGACCTCACTAAAACCCAAACCTGGTCTCACTTCTAGTCTTTTTAAAATCCTCCACTAATTCCCTTCAAAGTGCAAACATTTTGATGTCCAAATACTTAAGCCTAGCTCACAAACATTTATGATCTGGTAAACCTGACAACATGGTATTCTTTATACACACTGAACACGGGTCCTCAAATGTACGTGATCTTAATGTCCGTGCTTTTGCATGTCTACCCACAATGCTTTTGAACTTAATAGTGACTTGAATGAATTCTGATTGCTCCTTCAGTGGTCACTCTGCTGTCCTTCACTCTGGAAAGTTTCCTTTAATCCCTGGGCAGCATCAGTTTCCCCACGCCATTCACCAGAGAGAATTTGTGATAGCTCTTATCACAGACTATTGTATTTGTTTACGATTCTGTCTCTCTGCTGGAATGTGAGTTCTGTCAAGGTACAGGTCAAATTGGCTTACCTTTGTAGATTCATTATCAAACAGGACGTGGTTCAAAGTTAGTGTACAAAATAAAAATAAAATAAAAATTAATTGAATTGAATTAAAAGAAGAAACCGTGAAATCCACTTAAATTAGTTTCCTCCTATTGTATTATTCTGCTTATTTCTTTCATATCACTTACCATGACTTATACCTTCATTTTTATTTATCTGCTTATTCACTCATTTATTGTCTGCTTGCACCCTTCATCACCACTAGAATGCTGGTTAATACCAGAGCAAAGAACATTTTCTATCTTCTTGTATGCTGTGTATATCCAAGTACTACCACGGTGCTGGGAAGATAGTAATAACTCAAAATTAATTAATTAATTAATTAATTAATTAATTCGTTTATTTATGTTTTGCTGAATGAGTAAATATAAAAGGTAGACTGAAAAGCAGTAGCTGATTAAGGAAACCAAGAATGAGTGCTCACAGATGCAGGAAGAGAAGTGAGAGAATATATTCAAATAAGAAATACCATATTTTACCAATGTGTCACATTTTACTCAAAAAATAGATACACACATTTTGAGAAAGCACACAGCAATGACAATAAACCCGAAGTTAGATAGAAAAAAATAAAAAGGGCTTCCAGTTTTTTTTCTGCCACCTATAGGAAACAGACTTGGCAGCTGCTGTTACCAATGAAAAGAAAAATTGTCATGCACAAGGTTCATGTTCTCATGATTGATGGACATTTCCTTTTGAAAATATGCCTATTTATAATCACAAATAAAATTCCTGTTGTCTCATGGACAACAGACCATGAGTCTTATGGATTTGCCTCCAAGAGTTAAATAACCGCCTAAGTCCACTTGACAGTAAGGATAAAGCTACTGTTCTACTGTGACAGATAATCCTCTGCATGGGGTGGTGGGACTGGGGGAGCGACAAGGAGGCAGGAGAGAGGGGACATCCATCTTGCTAAGCAATTTATGAATTGAACCCTAAATCCTTAATGTACTAGATGGCGAGTCAGTGCGCTAATGCATACTTGATTGAATTTGGTTTCAGATGCTAAGTTAGAGTGTGCAGGTGCCTTGCGCAGGTGCACAGTATTCTGCTAATAAACAGAAGACATTAAACCTGAGGCAAGGCTTATTTTGCTGCATTATAGAAATTTCACAGACCTATAGAAAGTACATGAAATATTGCTTTAGGGAGGGCTATTCATTCAGTATCTCTTCAAACCCTGTAAATCAAGAAAACAATGTGCTAGTTCAGATTTGTGCTATGAGGTTTTTCTTTCTTAAACATTTAAAATGAAATATAATGATAATTCCCCCTCTATTAGAGTATCATTGTATTTACATAAGTGGGTCTGAAAAATGCTGTCCTTGAAACCTCAAAAAATATGTGTATGTATGGAAATCATATCATGCTGTATTTTTTCTGAAACACTTATGAGCACAGTTGGAGTCCCAGTGTCATAATGAAAAATTGCTGTTACTTTTCAGTTTATGGATGTGAAGAGCTGGGAGCTCGGGCTGCACTGGGAATTAGCTTGTGCAAACTACAGAGATCCGTTATTTAGGGTGCGGTAAGATTTGAAGTAGCCTTGCCATTCCAGAAAGAGGACCAACTGGCAAAGGAATGTTTTACTTTGGGAGTGGCAGCTTTCTGTGGGAAATAATTCCATATGAGAGATGCATGTGAAGAAATCTGGCATATTTTCTATCTTGCCCCAAACAGGTTTGAATAAGATGTCATTCAATAACTTTCACACAAAATGTTTTAGTTTGGACATCTACCCTTATGGTGTTTATTAAAATATCACTGCAGGAGCAATAGCAAGTTTCATTATTTACTGTCCATCATCGGGCTAATTCACTGCTATGGATTAGGCACTAGGACTTAAATAGCAATACCATTTATTATTATAGACTTAATTTCTTTGGTTCCTATAGTTCATGTCATAATATATTGTATATAAACCAGAACAGAATATGTTTTATGTGGTCTATGTTAGAAATTAATATACTGTGTTTATCTAATATATTTTTTGATGTTTGATTTTATCAGTTGGAGAATTATCTATTCACAGTATAGAAGTGATTTTCCTATTTACTGATAAAAATCTCCTCTTTGCTCTTGGGTGTGCCTATGTGCCTTAACTATATTGGAAAACAGTTAATTCAGTTGCAGTCTAAACAAGGTGTATAAGTGAGTTTTATCATGCCCCCTATTTTGTACTTTCAAGGGTGAAACTTTTAAAAAAAGATTTTATTTTTTGAGATAGCGAGAGAGAGAACACAAGAGGGAGAAGGGGGGAGGTAGAGGGAGAAGCAGGGCTTGATCCCAAGACCCCAAGATCATGACCTGAGCCAAAGAGCAGATGCTTAGCGAACTGAGTCACCCAGGTACCCCTCTATTCTTTTTTTATCCCCCTGATGTAACCCTTAAATGAAGAGGCAACCCAAAGCTGGTTCACTAAATCAAGGACTATATTCCACACTTTCCAATGCAACATAAAATAGATGCCAAATTCTAAACTTTGGTAAATATTATTAAACATTTCAAATTTTATCACACATTAAGACCATCCCATCTAAACATTATCATATTAATAATTTTTTCCAGCTTTACTGAGATGCTCTTATAATAAATGTCAACTTAAGCTATGCAATATTTTGCGTACATGTATATACGTGTATATACTGAAAAACGACTATCATGATAAAGTCAGCTAGTATCTCTGTCCCCTCATATGACCACCTTTTACTTTTTTTGTGGCAATAACACTTAAGAAGTACTCTCTTAACTTTCAAGTATATACTACAATAATTACCATGCTTTACATTAATTACCAGAACTTATTCATCTTATAGCTGGAAGTTTGTACCCTTTGACCAACATCTTCCCATTTCCCCACTCCCCACAACAGCCCCTCTATTTCTGTGAGTTTAACTTTTTTAGATTCCATATATAGATGAGACTGAACGGGGGCGCCTGGGTGGCTCAGTCAGTTAAGCCTCTGCCTTCAGCTCAGGTCATGATCCCGGGGTCCTGGGATCAAGCCCTGCATCGGGCTCTCTGCTCAGCAGGGGAGTCTACTTCTCTCCATCTCTGCCCCTGCTTCTGCCCTATCTCTCTCACTCTCTCTCTCAAATAAATAAAATCTTTTTCTTTTTAAAAAGATGAGAACATACAGTATTTGTCTTTGTCTGTCTGACTTATTTCACCCAGTATAATGCCCTCATTCTTTTGCATGTGAACATCCAGTTTTCCCAGCATAATTTATTGAAGAGGCTGTCCTTCCTTCATTGGGTGTTCTTGGATCCCTTGTCAATATCAGTTGTATATGCATAGATTTTTTTTTTTCTGGGCTGTCAATTCTATTCCATTGTTCTATGTTTGTTTTTATGCCAACACCATACTGTTTTGATTACTATCACTTTTCAATAAAGTTTGAAATCGGGAGTTATGATAGCTCCCGTTGTATTCTTCTTTCCCAGGATTACTTTGGCTATTCAGGGTCTTTTGTGATTCCATACAAATTTTAAGATTGTTTTTTCAATTTCTATGAGAAATGACATTGAAATTTTGATAGGGCTTGTACTGAATTTATAGATGGCCTTGAGTAGTATGGACATTTAAACAATATTTGTCTAATCCATGAACACAGGATATCTTTCAATTTATTTGTGTCTTCCTCAATTTCTTTTATCAGTGTCATGTAATTTTCAGTGTATAGATCTTTCACCCCCCTTTTCTTTTTTAAAGATTTATTTATTTATTTATTTATTTATTTATTTATTTATTTATTAGACAGAGACAGCCAGCAAGAGAGGGAACACAAGCAGGGGGAGTGGGAGAGGAAGAAGCAGGCTCCTAGTGGAGGAGCCTGATGTGGGGCTCGATCCTGAAACACCACGATCACGCCCTGAGCCGAAGGCAGACACTTAACAACTGCGCCACCCAGGCGCCCCTTTCACCCCCTTTGTTAAATTTATTCTTAAGTGATTTTATTATTTTTGATGTTATTGTAAATAGATTTTTTTAATTTTAAATATTTTTATTTTGGGGACACCTGGGTGGCTCAGTTGGTTAAGTGTCTGCCTTTGGCTCAGGTCATGATCCCAGAATCCTGGAATTTGAGTCCCAAATGGGGCTCCTTGCTCAGCAAGGAACCTGCTTCTCCTTCTGCCTGCAGCTCCCCCTGCTTGTCCTCTCTCTCTCTCTGACAAATAAATAAAATCTTTAAAAAAAGTAAATATTCTTATTTTTATTTGAGAGACAGAAAGAGAGAGTGATTGAGTATGAGTGGTGGAGAGAAGAAGAGGGAGAGGGAGAAGCAGATTCCCCTGCCGAACAGGGAGCCCAATGTGGGGCTCAATCCCAGGACCCTGGGATCATGCCCTGAGCCAAAAGCAGATGCTTAACCAACTGAGACACCCAAGCTCCCCTTATTTTTTATTTCTCTTTCTGATAGTTCATTTTTGGTCTATAGAAATGCAACTGATTTTTGTATTTTGATTTTGTATCCTGCAAGTTCATTGAATTTATTGATTAATTCAAATAGTTTTTGATGAAATTTTTTAGGATTTGTGTATACAAAATCATACCATGTAGAGAGACAATTTTACTTTTTTTTTTATTTAGATGCTTTTTTTTTTTTTCTTGTCTAATTGCTCTGGCTAGGACTTCCAGGACTATGTTGAATAGGCGTGGTGAGAGTATACACCCTTGTCTTGTTCTTGATCTTAGAGGAAAAGCTTTAAACGTTTCATCATTGAGTATGATGTTAGCTGTGGGCTTGTCATATATGGACTTTATTATATCTAGGTACATTCCTTAGCCAATTATTGAGAGTTTTTATCATTAATGGATGTTAAATTTTGCCAAATGCTTTTCTTGCATCTATTGAGATGATTATAACATTTTAACCTTTTATTCTATTAATGTGATGTGTCACATTTGTTGATTTACATGTGTTGAACCATTCGTGTATCCCAGAGATTAATCCCATTGAGCTTGGTGTATGAGCCTTTTAATGTGCTTTTGAATTCTGTTTTGTGCTGTTGAATACTAATTTTTTTGAGAACTTTTACATCAATATTCATCAGGAATATTGGCCTATAGTTTTCTTTTTTTGTGGTGTCTTTATCTGGCTTTGGTATCAGCGTAAAGCTGGTCTTGTAAAATAAATTTGGGAGTATACCATCCTCTCCAATTTTTTGGAAGAGTTTGAGAAGCCTTGGAATTTATTCTTTAAATGTTTGGTAGAATTCACTAGTGAAACCATCTGGTCCTGGGTTTACATTGTTGGGAGTTTTTTGATTATTGATTCAATCTCCTAAATCATTATCGATCTGTTCAAATTTTCTATTTCTGGGGCACCTGGGTGGCGCAGTCGTTAAGCGTCTGCCTTCGGCTCAGGGCGTGATCCCGGCGTTCTGGGATCAAGCCCCACATCAGGCTCCTCTGCTAGGGGCCTGCTTCTTCCTCTCTCACTCCCCCTGCTTGTGTTCCCTCTCTCGCTGGCTGTCTCTGTCAAATAAATAAATAAAATCTTTAAAAAAATTTTTTTTCTATTTCTTCATGACTCACTATTGGTGGGTTGTTGTTTTTAGAAATTTATCCATTTCTTCTAGGATATCTAATTTCATAATTATTCATAATAGTCTCTTATCTTTTGTATTATGTGGAGTCAGTTATAAACTCTCCTTTTTCACTTCTGATTTTATTTATTTGCATCCTTTGTCTTTTTTCTTGGTAAGTCCAGCTAAAGGTTTGTCAGTTTTATTTATCTTTTCAAAAAACAACTCTTAGCTTTGTTGATCTTTTCTGCTCTTTTCCTATTCCCTATTTCATTTCTTTCTGCTTTGATCTTTGTTATCTCTTTCCTTCTGCTAACTTGGAGTTTTTCATTATTGTTTTTCTAGTTTCTTGGTGTAAATTTAGATTGTTTATTTGAGATCTTTCTTTTTTATAGGCATTTATCACTAAAACATCCCTCTTAGAACTGCTTGTGCTGCATCGCATATATTTTGGTATGTTATGTTTCCATTTTCATTTGTCTTAAGAGTTTTAAAATTTTTTCTTTTGATTCTTTCTTTGACTCATTGGTTATTCAGGATTATGTTGTTGAATTTTCACATACTTGTGAATTTTCAGTTGAACTCCTATTATTATTTTCTTGTCTTTTATTAGTGTGGTTGGAAATGACACTTGGCATGCTTTTAATCTTCTCACATTTGATAAGACTTATTTTGTGACCTAATATATGATCTGTCCTGGATAATGTTACATATTATAGTATTGGAATGTTCTGAATTTGACCTTACACTTAACATTGGTAGTATGTTTTCTATTTTCATATTATTAACTGTTGTCTTTATTTCTTCTTGAAGAACTCCTTTTAGCATTTCTGATAAGACAGGTATAGTGGTATTGAACCTCCACTTTTGTTTGCTTTTGAAAGTCTTTATCTCTCTTTCATATTTGAAAGACAGCTTTGATAGGTAAAGTATTTTTGGTTGAATTTTGTTCTATTTCAGGATTCTGCGTATATAATTCTACTCTCTCCTGGGGAGTACAAGATTTCTGAGAAATCCTCTGATGGCCTATTCAGGTTCTTATATGTAAAGATTCTTTATTCTCTTACTCTTTCAAAATTCTTTCTTTGTCTTTGATTTTGGAAAGTTTTATTTTACTATGTCTTGGATAAGATTGTTTTGGGTTGAAATTTTGGGATGACTTATTACCTTAATGAACCTGAGTGTCCAGATCTCTCCCCAGACGTGGGAACTTTTCAGACATTAGTTCATTAAATAAGTTTTCTGCCTCTTTCTCCCTTTCTTCTTCTAGAACTCTAATAACACAGATTGTTTCTCCTAGTGGTATCACATCTTTCACATAGGTCTCTTCACTTGTTTTCATTGTTTATTCTTTTCAGTTCTCTGAATGGATGATTTCAAATGACGTGTCTTCTAGTTCATTAACTCTTTCCTTTGCTCATTGAGTCTTCTCTTGAAGCTCTCTATTGAACTCTTCAGTTCAGTTGTTGTATTCTTCAAATCTAGAATTTATATTTGGATTTTCTTTTTAAATGATTTCTGTTTCTTCGTTAAACTTCTCATTTTGCTCATACTTTGTTTTCCTAATTCCATTTAATTGTCTGTGTTTTCTTGTAGTTCACTGAATTTCTTTAAGAGGATCATTCTGAATTCTTTGTCAGACGGTTCACGGATCTCCATTCCATTAGGTCATTGAAGCTTTATTAGCTTCTTTGGTGGTGTCATGTTTCCTTCATTATTTGTGATTATTAAGATCTTGTGTTTGTGTCTTCACATTTGAGAAAATAGGCACCTCTTCCAGTCTTTACAGAAACAGCAATTGCTATAGTAATATTGCTCTTTGGAAGAGAGTAGAAACTACTTTCTTCTTTCAACCTGTAAACATTCTTGCTGAAACCTGGAGAAGCTCTCACTCTTAACTTTCACAGGGGCTTCTTTATGTTTCTACACTGGACTACTTCCACGTAGGAGCTTTGTATGCATATTGGTTTGATCAGGAAATCTAATTACTAATACAAGTGCTTGACACATAAGTGGATATTTGGGGATTTCTCAGAAAGGTAATTTTTAATTGTAATAAGAATCACATTGTCTTAATCCATAAACATTAATATTTTCTGGTAAAAAAGAGAATTAGCCTTAGAAACCAAACTCACCCTTGTTGGGTTATTACAAATTATAAATGGGCTTTGAAATTTTATTTTTTAATCACTTATGCCGAAATAGGATTTTTTACAACTTTTCCCCAAAATTTCTGAATAGCTTTCTTTACCTCACTGCATAAATGTAGCCTTGATTGGGAATAGCTGATTGCCAAACTCCTGTCTTATCCTTAAGGCTGGGACATTGTTTGGGGAAATCATTGCTCTACATGACCATCTTATGTCTGGCAATTGTGGGGCAAGCTATTTCTTTCATCTAATGTGATTTCTTGTGGTACATCTTAGAACTAGTGTTCTTCTGGTTCTCTGGGGTTGGAGAAGGGGAGAGAGGGCACTTTGTATCAAAAATCTTGATCTTGATGGATTTGAAATTTATTAAACATGTCAGAAAGTGCTAGGGGTAGAATTTTGTGCATGTTTTGTTTTCTTTTTAGTTTCTTTGGTGCTTTCATTCATGCAGTACTTTTTAGTGATTTGAAGTAGGATTCACTTAGAGTAATTTTGCACTAAATGAATTACTGTCCTGTTGAAAGCCTGCTCATCGTATCTTTGTTTATTTTTTCCCAGTAGAAAACCATCCAGTACACAAGTAGGTTTTTTTGCTTACTTTTGACTCTGTACTTTTAGGGATTAAACTTGCTATAAGATATGTAACTCAAAGATCTTTGTTCATCAGTTTTTCATCTTTTTGCTGGTAGTCCTATAACAGGGATCTAGAGTCATCCAAGTTTAGAATCACTACCTTAAATGTAATACTTGACCAGTTATTATTTGAGAAATTTGGCACCATTTTTTTAAACATTATTTTACAGTGAAGTTCAGTATCCAAAACCAGAATTAGTGGTGTTCACTAAGGAATCAGCTGTATAGAAAACTCTTCAGTGTTTACATCCTATATATAACCTCACTTTTGAACATGGTCATTTTCAGATGCACATAATTTGAAATCGACTGTACCTACCTTAGTGGTATTCTTAATGCAGTAGTTCCTAAACTTCAGTATCCATTAGAATCACCTGGAGAACTTATTAAATACAGATTGCATTGCCCCACCTAAGAGTTTCTGTTTCAGTAGGTGAGGTGATGAGCTGGTATTTGTAACAAGTTTCCAGGTGATGCTGATGTTTTTTCCAGTTGGGAACTGCACTCTGAGAGCTACTCTTCAGCACTACTCCAATAGAAAGCCTTAAAGTGATTTGAAGGGTTAATGCAACACCAAAGGTGTTCCCTCTGGAAAGAATTCCTTGATTATTCCAAGAAAACATTCACTATTCTTTCCCATTAGTTCCAGAGCCAGCACTTACACAAGGCTTTGCAACTTTTTCTTTGCTTGTCTATTTCCCTAACTTGACTTATATTCCTTGAGGACAAGAACTATTTTTTGTTCACCATAATATTCTCAAGATACATTGAATTTCAACAGAGCATAATGTGTAACGGGTTTATTGGTATATTAAAGGAATATAAAATGAGGGCAGATTTTTCTCTTACACTTTGCTTAGACAACATTTCAGCATTTGGTATTGTCATTTGAATGTTAGAATGATCTTAGAAAGTATGATATGGAGCCAGAAAAGTAAAAGGAAAAATGCTAAATCCAATCTGATGTCACTTAATATCTTAAAAGAGCCAAAGAAATTAAAAAAATACAAAACCTACAGTATGAAGGAAGTTAGTTAATTTCAGAGTGGATTGCCAGCTTCTTTAAATAAAAAGAATTTAGCGAAGTGCAACTTTACTATAGACCTGAAGCCAGAGACCTCTTCATTTGCAGCTCAGTTTGTCTTTCCTGATCTTGAGGATAATGTCCTCAGACATCTGAATCCCCCAGCTCTCACATTGGTCATAATCTCTGGTTGAAAAACAAGACTAACTGAGAAGACAACTTTAAGAATTTATCTGGAAAGGGAACTCCAAATTATTTGGAATGACATAATTGGTTTCCTGAGTGAATATTTTTTAACCCTGGAAAAAAGGTAGAATTAAATGAAGAAATGATGAGCCAAATCAAACTCATAAGCTCAGTATTTTGTGATAACAAGTGATCTATGATTTTTGATAACTTAAGAGAGTTTAATCTAGTGAATTTTCTAGCAGATTTAAATTTAAACATGTGATTAAGTGATGGCTTTTGGTTGCTGTTTTTATTTGAAAATTATGAGAATCTACACATTAAAGAGTACTGGAACATTTAAGAATAACTTCAGACTCACCATATCCAGAAATTTAATGTATTAGTTCTGCATGCATCATTTAACTACTCAGATTTTATTTGTTAATCAAAAGATGTGAAATACTTAACAAGGAAATTAAAAAATTGAATTTATTAAGGCAGCTCAAAATGTCTAAATAAAGTGAATTACTCGAGTTAAAAAACCCTCTTAACACTAATTGTTAAAATACAATAACATGATATAGTTTGCATCCTATCTAAAACCTCACTTTGGAACATGGTTGTTTTTCAAAATTTGAGATCAGCCTTAACTACTTTTGTGTTAATTCTAATGCAGTAGTTCTTAAATTGTATTATATAATTTGAATTTAACAGGTTAAGGAAGAACTAGGCTTATGAGCTTCTATCTTTAATAAATTTAATATTAATTTAAAAAACTGAAATGATTAGTGAAAAATGTTTTTGTTGTAAGAGTCACTCGTTAAGAATGGCAAACAACTCATGCTTCTAGAAGGACAGTTACTTATAGTTGTACAGGTGTGGCAGCATAGAGTGCCTCTAATGTAGGAATTGGCTGGGTCCATTGAAGAAAGGTTTGGGAACGTTTCTAGCTTTTGGCCATTGGATGACTGTTCTAAAGAAGAGTCAGAGTTAATTGTATTGATGCAATATTAACTCAGAACACACAGACATCAAGTTCACTTTGGTCCTTGCTGACCAGAAGCTGGACTAAGTTATGTCTGTTTACAGAAGTTTGGTTAATTTTCCCACATTTTTGCCATTTTTTTTAATTCTTTGCTTAAATGTTTTGTTTTCTTTTTTTTGTTTTTTTAATGATGTACTCACTGAAGAGCAAGTCACTAAACGCCATGTACTCATTCTTTAGAAGACAACTATAATTATATATCATACCAACCTATGATCTCCTTATTCTCTACTCCACAATGCTGGGTTAAAAAAAAAAAAAAGCTAAATATTGTAAAGTGATCTTAAAGAGAAGAGTCGTAAAATATCATAAAGTGAAAAAAAATCATAAAGAGATTCTAACACTTAGTGAGGAAGGATTTATATAAGAGGAAAAATCCTTCAGCGACTTAAATAAGAAATTCTAGAATTGACTACACTAAGTTTCCAGGAGGAAGAAAAGACACAAATTAGAATGAGTTGTAGAAAGTACACAGATTACATACCATTGCACACCTAAGGTAATGGACTGAATATCAATGTTCTCTCAACAATAATATCTTGAGTAGCCCATTGTATAATGGTGAGTGCCCCACCAACTTTGTTCACCAAGTGTTGTGCAGATAATTCTGAGAGTTTCCTAGGGTTGCTGGAGGCAGTCTCTCTCCTTCTTCCCCTCCAGCTGTCTCATCAGGTAGCTCTCTACAATTAATGACCCTCCTGGTGAGCATAGTTGTTTTACTGGTGACAGCAGCTGTGGGAAGGGGACACCATCTTTTCTGTCCCAGATCCAATTAGACCTATCTCTAATTCATGCATAGCACTACTGAATTAACAGGACTTTATTGATATTAGATGGTGATGGGAAAAAAAAAAAAGAGTTCACAGCAGATAGGTCTTTGACTTCATGGCCTTTTCATTCTCTTGCCTCCCCCCTCCCCTGTTGCCCATAAAATGGCTTCTCCTTTCACAAGATGGCTACTAGCAGAGTTCAGAGGTATGTGCTTTCTGGTTCACATTCAAGGAGAGGGATACTTTCTCTTTCTCTAACCACCTAATAGGAGTCCAGTGCAACTCTCAGATTAGAGCAATTCAGATCATATGCCCTTCCCTGAACCAAACCCTGTAACTAGGAGAATACTGTGACTGATTGAGTTAGGCCTGGCTTACACGCTCATTCCTGAATCAGTAACCGTTTTGTTCTGTTTTGTTCTGTTTTTTTTTTTAAGATTTTATTTATTTATTAGAGAGAGAGAGAGCATGAGCAGTGGGGAGGAAGCAAAAGGAGAAGCAGACTCCCCGCTAAGCAGGGAGCCCAACCCAGGGCTCCATCCCAGGACCCGAGATCATGACCTGAGCCAAAGGCAGATGCTTAACTGACTGAGCACCCAGGTGTCCCCTGAATCAGTAACTTTGAGAAGGTAGGAAAGCTGTCCTAATAGCCCAGGCCAGTCAGGACTCACGCAGAAAGCTAAAGGAAGATCAGATCCATTTCATCTAAAAGGCTGCCATACATGGAGACAGAATGAAATGGAAGGCAACAGCAATTGCCTCCACACTTGTCCTGGAATCTTACAGTGGACTATGGCCCTGTCTCGCTCCCTGCCACCCCTAGCCCAGCCTTTACATAACAAAGACAGTTCACACTGTCACCACCAAACCCACAGCAGTTTATTCTGTCTGTAGAGTACAGGCTAAGCTGTACTGCTGACTACCTGTCTCAGAGAAAAGGAAGATTTTTTTTTTAAATCTAATTATCAGGTCAGGTTTTCCAAAATCTGTGAATTTACGTGTGTTATTGGAGATACCTATTTCTTACAGGACATTTTACACTCTCTGACAGATTAGCCTTGCTATGCAGAACATACATAAGCACAGAAAATACTGCTGGGTTGGGGCACCTGGGTCATTAAGCATCTGCCTTTGGCTCAGGTCATGATCCCAGAGGTCATGATCCCAGAGTCCTGGGATCGAGCCCTGCATCAGGCTCCCTGCTCTGCTGGGAGCCTGCTTCTTCCTCTCCCACTCCCCCTGCTTGTGTTCTCTCACACACTCACTGTGTCTCTCTCTGTCAAATAAATAAAATCTTAAAAAAAAAATACTGCTGGGTTATTAAATTGTGGTCAATTTATTACTTCTAATGAGATTTAAAAAGTATGAAGAAGTCACACACTTATCTACTTTTTTCATTTATATCCAACTAGATTTTTAGTCTTCTTAAGAGCTAAGTCTTCATTTTACAGTTTTTTAAAAATTTTATCATGACTGTAGCAATTTCATGAAGTTCAACCTAATATATGTCTTTGTACAAAATAGTAACATTTACAAAACGTCATGAGCTCTTTGAGGGCAGAAACCACGTGAAACTCACCTTTGTATTTACAGGGCCCAACACAACATTTGGATCAGAATGGGACACTTAATTAACATTTCTTTGAATAAACAAATTATGAATAAATGAGTAAATCCCAAAGATAATTATTGACGACATATCTAAAAAGCACAGTAAATAAATTGATGTATTTGATATGTCAAATAGAGTATGCATATTTCCCTAGGAGCATGTGAGGCAGCCTTATTCCTGCCACTGAGATATTATGAAATAAACTACAGTTTAGTCAATGCTCCATTAAATCTGCTGCCCAGAAAACTTAAGGTAGTTTTTTGGTAGGTGTTTATGTGTCTAATAGTTGACTCTGGCACATTAAGCACAAATTTGTCTTTGAATATATATATTGTTTCTTTATATTCAAAAATCACTGTTTCTCCCGTAAATGAATTACATGCATTTGTATCAACATCATTTTATGACTAGGGGTTACAATTTATGTCACCTGGTAGGCCCAGTCATTGCTTCTCCCTTCCTACCTCTTAGCCACTTTTAATTACTTAATTCCTATTTCCAGAGAACAGTTGTCTTTTTTAAAATTAGAAATTAGAACTTGCATTCTGCCAAACTGAAGGTGTATTTGTGGCTCTTGTTTTTCTTTTACACATACATCCTCTTCCAAATTAAAACACTAATCTAAAATTTTATAATAGCTTTAAAGTTATGCCTTTGTGGGCCAGATTAATCACATTGAAATGAGTCATCTCATACATAGAATGGTGCGCTATTAAACATATCCACTTGAATAATTATTAATAAACAAGTATTATTCAAAATTTTAAAATAGAATATCATATGTTTACATTTATAAAATGATTTGAAATTTATAAAGCTCTTATACATATATTATTTCTTTCAAATCTTACAACAAATCTATATTGTAAAGTAGATTTTATTGTCTAATTTAGTAGAGGATGCAAATCTAACTCATGTGACTTGCCATGACCTTGTTAATTCTTGAGGAGCTCTTACTACTCTTAGTATTTTCAGGGTCTAGAATATTGTCTGGCGTGGCATAAGTGGACAGCTAATAAATATTTTCCAAAATGAATTATTGAATGTCACCCAGCTAGAATCAGAAGTTAAAGCCAAACCTCCTAAATTTAATATATGTTCTATTACATCAGACTAACTCCCTCATTTTTGCCTTTTTGAACTTTAGGAGAGGTACATATCCAAAAAAATATTCCTTAAAATTAACTGCCACTCTAGCTCATTCACCATTTGGGCACAGAACTGAAACATCGACGCAGGATAAATTGAATTCAGTTCAAATCCAGTGTTGAGCATTTCCAGTACAGCAGCAGTATACTAAGGGCTGGAAAGATAAAGATGAGTGAGAGGCCTCTGTCCTCAAGAAAGTCGCAAACCAATAAAGGAGGGAGTAAATGTAATTTAGTTGTTAAGTACTGTAATCAAAGCATGTTGAGGGAGCTAAATTAAAAGTACAGTAGGTGGAACCACACGAAGTGTGTGAATTGAGTAACAATAGTGTAGTTATGAGTGTGGGCAAAATAATGCTGTAGTAACAAAAAGCACTCAAGCCTCAGTGGTTTAAAGCAGCAAACTCAGCTTCTTGTTTATGTGACGTGACAAACACAGCAGTTCTGAATCCTTCACCTTGGTTTTCACTTCCTGATCCAAACTGAAGGATCAGCCACCATCTTGAACATTATTGGTTGCCTAGGCAGAAAGAGAGAGAGAGCTCGCATCAGCCATTAAGTGCCATTTCTGCTCATGCATCACTGGTCAGAAATAGTCACATGGGCACACCCATCGATGGAGGGGCCAGGAAGTGCAATCCTGACTCGTGCATGGAAGGCAGAGAACTCTTTAACCAACCATGCTACTGACTACTACAAAGAGTAAAATAGGAATCAATTTGGTCTAAGTACTATTTAATACAGTGAAAGCAGAGGTTCTAATCTTGCATGTGGCTCAATTAATTAAATTAGAGATACTTCTACAATATGCCTCTTACTTTAGCCTTTTAAATTATAACCTCTCATTATAGTATATTAAAAATAAAAGAAATTCACAAGCTCTTTATGCATATAGATGTCTGCATATGGGAATTGAAGAAACTAGGGATCCCCAATCAGACAGTTTCCCTACCAGAACCACTGTGTTTACAGTTCTCTTAGCTGAAAGTCCTTTTTACCCAATGCACTAAAGGACTCTGGTTGTTTTTGTGTTTCAAGGCAGCAATAAATAAACAGTGTAGCCCAGTTATTATTTAGAGCTGCCAGTTTTTACAGCCTGAAAGTTACAGTCAGTAATCAGGGAATCTCCAAGGAAATAAGTAACCAAAGTTTGGAGGGCAATACCCTAGCCCCTGTAGCAGTAATAGAACTTATGCATGAGGCAGGGCTGTAATGATGGCACAGAGTGCAGAGTACGTGATCTCCATGATGCTGTTGGAGGGTAACACTTGATGCACTTTTGCTGATAATGATCAGAAGGAGAGGAGCCTGTGGAGTTTGCATAAGACGCAGACTCCCTAAACTATAAGATCTGTATTCTAACCAATAATAAATGTCAGATATTTTTATTGAGTGGCAGTACTGTCCAACACACCATGGCTCTAACTGTGGTTGAAATCTCTTTGTTTTATTTTTCAAAAGCTGATAAATTGCCTGGTTGTTGAAAATGTTCTGGACTGCTAAAGAAACAAAAATTCAATCTAAAACCAGGAACAGAAACTCATACACAATAGATTTATTTATTATGAAGTTGATTAGATGTATGCAAGTAAAAAAAGATTCTGTTGAATTCTTTCTCTTTCACCTAAAAATCTACTCTTCTAGACTGCCAAGGAGATAACTTTAAGAGAGGCGCCTTCCAAAAAAACGTTAACTTATGATTAACCATCATCACTCTAGCTCATTCACCATTTCATCAGTCTGCTTCTTGCACTGATAATTTTTCTAGACTTTAAATCTCACCATTTATTCCCAACAGAAAAAGAAAGACAGGGCCACTGGACTCTGCAGGGTACATGGACCCTGACTGCTTATTTTAATTCACTATAATACATAAGTGTATAAGCCTCTGACAGCTCGAAAACCCTGCAGTCTCCAGGATGTTGATTTTGCTACTCTATATATTTAATTTTCTTTTAAAAACGTATCGTATTTCTCTGAGCATTCATTTGCTT
The DNA here is from genome assembly GCF_017311325.1 of Ursus maritimus. Classification (NCBI taxonomy): domain Eukaryota; kingdom Metazoa; phylum Chordata; class Mammalia; order Carnivora; family Ursidae; genus Ursus; species Ursus maritimus. The sequence goes on along the minus strand of NW_024427107.1, from coordinate 38,730,758 downwards.
TTCAAATTATGGCTGCCTAGCTAAGGCTTGTGTACCAGGTGCCATGTAAAAGCATGTTAAAAGTAGATAAAAGCAATTTACCCTGCCCTCTAATTAGAGATGTCTCATCTTTACCACTGACAATAGCAGTATGCAGCTGTGGCAGTAGAGAGATAATAGGAGCTGGAGCAGGGAGAAATTAAAGATATGCTGGCTGATGCAGAGTGTCACCTCTCCATTGCTCAGCTTGGGTGGGCTTCAGAATGAATAGCGATTTTTAGTATTTCTCCTTCCCTGACTGTTCATTTATTTCAAATTAATAATTGAGCTTTAAAAGCGGGGGGGGGGTGTAATACATCAGGGAGAGAGCAGCAAGCTATAGGAGGAAAGACTGTGACTTTCTTAATGTCTCACCATTAGACTACATTTTGCTTAGTTCTGTTGCTCACCTGTCATTTAACACCTGTTGGATACCCATCACTGAACTTTGATGTATTAAGGTTTAAAAAGTATGAAGAAAACATACGCCTTGACCCATGGAGTTTGCCATCTCGAAGGATTGTTCTTTATAAAGATCATATCTGATATGTTGTCATCATTTGTCATGTGCAGAGGAAAAGGTAGAGATAGAAAGTGGTCATCTTGGAGTACAAGTGCTCAGCATAGGCTGTTTGGAATAAGTAAATGTTGAGAAAATCCTTAGTGAAGTGATCAGCCTGAGTGAGGAACATGGAGAGAAGGGTGACTACCGGGAAAAGATCATCTCTAGAGGTAGGAAGCAGCACGCAAGTGTAAGAACTGTTGAGACCAGTTTTCCTGCGGAGGGGGAAGGGCCATTGACAAAGGACCTTCAAGTGTACAGAGCAGACCAAAACGGCAAACTGGCAATGGAAATTTAATCTCGGATCACATAAAGTGATGTGATTAAAATTGCATTTGAGAAAAAATGTACAGGTAAATGTGTGCTGATTGTAACGTAGGGAGAAGATCCTGGAGGTAAGTGTACATAAACATTTAAGTAGCAGTTTTTTGAATGGAGATCAGTATAAGAAATGATGCTATAAATGAGGAAAATGAAGACTGAAGTGTGTAGTAATTAGATACAAGATAGTGTGGTTGTAGAAATGAAGAAGAAGAAAAATTAAAGTTTGTGTTTAACACTATAGGTAGTTAAAGGAACAGCCCACGGACTTGATCAGTTGGTAGAATAAAGGCATAGAGAATAAACTGAACAGACAAGAATAGTGACAATAAAGAAATAAGTACAAAATATAGATTTGTGTGAGAAAATCATGAGGTTAGTTCTTGATACTTCAGTTGGCATCTATAGGGGGTTGAAATGAGAGGTTGAAAAGATGGTGAGATTGGAGTTGTAGATCTGGAAAACACTTGTCTAGAGGTGGTAGCTGGACCAAAACAAATGGATCAGTTATTTATGAGTAAGACTAGAGGTAGAAGAATGCTAGAGAACAAAACCACAGAAAGTAGGAGGAAAAGCGTGGATGGTAAAATGCAAGAAATGGAAATCAGGTGGGAGATAACCACCAGTGCCAAATGCTAGCAAAACTCTAGGGGGAAAGAGCTTCAACATGAAAAGAATGTTCATGGAGAGGAAAAAGAAACAGGATTTTCCTAGAAGAAGAGAATCAGTGAATCCCTTCAGCAGAGGGGCCCAATGGAGACGGAGCCGAGAGGATTAAGGAAGGACAGAGCGGGAGAAGTGCGGGCAGAATGCTCAGTCATTAAGTGCAAGGAGAAAACAGACTGAGAGCAGTAGTGAGTGTTAGCATCACCAAGTTAGTAACTTAAATAAAGCTTAGGGAAATCGGAACATTTACATTTTTTAGCAGGAATTAACTATAGAGGGATGAAATGCTAGAGGGTGGAATAAAAATAAGATGAAAGTGTAATATACATGCGTACACAGTTCATTCATATGCATGTATAACCTTGGGTAATGCACATCTAATCAGAGGAGAAAAACCTGTTAGTTCAGAGATGGCATCAGAATTATCTTGGAAAAGATCATTTTATTTTGTTTCTGAAAATAACATATGGATCTGTATTGGTTCTTTAGTGATAGCCCTCTGAACATTACTAGAATGCAGTAAGAGTTCTACAAAAAGAGGTAGGTAGCTCGGCATAATACATTTTCGCTTACAGAGGTAGCCAAGAGGAAGAGAGGAAGGGGTCTGGAGATGGGAAGAAACTGGACTCTGGGGATGGGGTTGGGGATATACCAGGAGGTGTGTTTGTTGAGGATACAAAAGAAGAGTTGGCTAGTGGGATTCTCCCATTGATGAGAATGGCAGTAGGACTGTCTCATATTCATGAGGAAAATGTTTAAAATGTATGCAACACTTAGATGAAACCTTCAAATTCTCTTAACATACAAGTTCATAACTCTCTCTCTCTCTCTCTCTCTCTCTCTCTCTCTCCGTGGTGTGTTAAAGTAATCAAGGAAAGGGGCTTTGTTTTATAAATGGGTTACACAGGGGACAGAGAGCAGAATAGCTCAAAGCTATAAGACATGAAGGTAATTAAAGATTTACAAGAAATGCAGAACAGCGGTGTCTAGGAAAAATGTAAGTTTGACCAAGCCCCATACCGTCAATCCCCAGAGATATTGTGAGTAGAATTTTGAGACAAATTTTTACTACAATCTTGAAAGACAAGGCAACTCAAAATATCAGATGTCTTGCATCAGCCAGGAGCTAATATTTGGGTTGTATAGATACATAGAAAATAATTTACAAGGGCAATAATGATATATACTATTTGTTGAATATGTATTGCTGTGTAAACATAATATCACAATCCTGAAATGTTGACCTTCAGAATCAACATCTGATCTTACACATTTAAAATCATTTGCTAGATACGTATTTCCTAGAAAAATGCACATCTGAAACAAAATATTGATTTTTCCAGCCTGTTACGATCATATGTAAAGAAAGTCAGAAATTTATTGGAAGTACACTACTAAATTCATTAGAGGGGTATTTTAATTAGATTAATTTTGCATTAACAGTCGAAGTTACAACTGTTACTTGCAGTGAGACAAAAATATGCATCATTCTTTGACAGGAAATAAATCAAAATCCAAATGATTAAACGTGTATAACGTATATGCTGTGTATGAAGATTGAACTAACAGATACATCCAGAGTAGGCATCGCCCAAGATCAAGGCATTTTTACCTGATAGAATAAGCAAGATTAGCTATGTTCAACTTTGAAAGTCATTTTTTGTCTCCCTCTCTGTAAGGATGGGAATACCTGTTTTGGCTTCCATGTAGAATCCTGCTTACTCTTAGGGATGTGGACCTGCTTGGAAACGGTCAGATGTAAACTCACTGACTTTCTAGGGCTTGATAGTACCTACTATAACTAACACATATTATATAATTACATTTTATTGCAACTTCTGAAAGTGAAAAAAACATGTTTTGGTTTTCTTTTCTCTTATCTTTAAATCTTCATTTGGACTACTCCATGTGCAAACCCAGCTTTTTTTCTTCTATCCTTACCTGGACCACATAAATGTTTTTATGTCCAAATCGTATCCTACAAGAAACAAGCATTCATTGAATGATTTACTGTATCGTAGGTACTATGCAAGACACCTGAGACCATCACAAGACAGATGTTTCTTCCAGGAGCTTAATGAGAGAGCAATTTTTTTCAAATATACCTTTCCTCAGTAAACCATTATACAAAACAGAAATGAAATTATCAGCCAATTGAACTCAACCTGGCCAACTTGCAACACCTACATGTTCATAAACATATTGAAATATATAATTTGTTGTTTATATTATATGTGCATCCAAGGTTCTGTTATATAAACATTGAAAATAAATGTTAATATTAACCACCAATGGGACTATATAGTGGTGATTAAAGTCAGTCACATTTATTTATTTTTATCAGATATCTCTCCTCATCCACTGTTGAAGTACAATCCAGAGCCTATGACCTATTAAATTGAAGGGGATAAAGGAAAAAAAAAATGACCACCAATTTTACAGGTGAAGAAAGCAAATTAATTCACTGTTTTAGGTGACAGGACAGCATCAAAGACAACATCAAAACCAAAAGTTTTGAAGTCTAGATTTGTGTGTCCTCATGATGCCATTAGGAAGGAAGGGAGGAAGGGAGGAAGGAAAGGAAGAAGGAAAGAAAGAAAGAAGGGAGGAAAGAAAAAGAGAAAGACAAAGAGAAGGAGCCAAAGAGAAAGAATTCAGTTAAAAAGTCAAATAGAGGTTAGTGGAGTTAATCTTAAAACATCTCCTAGATGTAATTAAGGCCATAAAGCAATAATTACAAAAGTCGTGGAGCCCTTGCCACCTCCAGGGCATCACATGTGGATGCAGGAATCATAGCAACAACATGCATCATCAAATAGAAGATGGATGGAATAAAGCCATACCTAAGAAAACAAGGGGACACACAAGCATGTGTTGCGCTGAACAGTAAGCTTAGGGAAACAGTCCCCCATAATGTTGAGTCATGTACTCTGATCTGAGACTTTCATTACAATGATCAAAAGGGATCTATTTTTGTCATTGGGGAGATATTGTAAATGAATCGAACAGGTCTAAATAATCCTGTCCTTGTTCAAACTGTAGCTTATGTTTCCTGATGGGATTTCTATACAGAATGGTTTGCAATTGACCCGCCTAGCATGGTGCCTAGAATTCCCACCTGTCACTCTGCTTTAAGCATAGTGCCTCAGAAGGCCTTGTGGGAGTAGTGCATGAATATATAATACCAATTTGCATGTCAACATAGACTTCTAAAATTCAAATCAGCTAACTGTCACATTGTGGTAGAGAAAAGAACCCAGGTTTTGGAGCTGGGCAGAACTGGGTTTGAATCTTCCTCTTCTGCTACTTCACTGTATGTGTCATTTTGAGCAAGGTACTCAACCTCTCTGAGATACAATAACAGCGTAAAATGTGTATGTGAAGTGACTGGCAAGCATCTGATACATGTATGTGCCCAAGAGGTAAGTTTCAATGGGGGTGGGGAGGTGGGCAGATTATAGCAAGGCCAAAACACTTCCTTTTATTTAATGACATATCTGAATACCTGAACAAGAAACATCTCCTCTTTCTCTCATGGTTAAGTAGACAAATTATCGAACTGTTGTTGCTGGTTTTTTTCTCATCTCCTTACTGCCCATATACAAATGGAGTGTCTGAATATCTCACTGGCACCTCAAATTCAATATATCCAAAATGAATCATAAACTTTTCCAACATGAATTCTCTATGGCTGTTAATGGCACCAACAGTCTTGCAGTTCTCTCCTATTTTCAAATATTAGTTAAAGTAGACTCACAATGGTTATTATGTGCAGGATGGTGGATGAGGGAAGTCCAGTGGTCAGAATACTCTAGGAACAATTTGGAACTACATGGGACTTGTGGATTGTCATAATGACTGCAAGGTGTTACTCAAACTTAGTGGAAAAGGACAAGAGATGCTGAAATCCCTGAAGTTCTGAGAGTTTTTCAAAGGGAAGAATTGTGGAGCCCAAAATACCAAGAGAGGCCCCATTGAGAAATGTGAATAGAATCCACCTCTTCAGGGGCGCCTGGGTGGCACAGCATTTAAGCGGCTGCCTTCGGCTCAGGGCGTGATCCCAGCGTTATGGGATCGAGCCCCACATCAGGCTCCTCCACTATGAGCCTGCTTCTTCCTCTCCCACTCCCCCTGCTTGTGTTCCCTCTCTCGCTGGCTGTCTCTATCTCTGTCAAATAAATAAATAAAATCTTAAAAAAAAAAAAAAGAATCCACCTCTTCAAATGCCTCTCATTCCCATTTTCTACTTTCCGTTCCTATTTCTGTTGTGCTATTCCAGGTTCTGTATCACCTTGAATCATAGAACATTATTGCTTGAAGGAATTTGAAGTCATTTAGGTCAGGGTCATCCGTATCTCGGGGAACTGAGGCCAGAAAAGTTCATTTCCTGCCCAAGTTACATGACTGCTTGGTTGCAAAACTGAAGTTTGACCTCAGATCTGACTGTTACTCTGTTAGACCTGCCTGAGGTTATAATACTATCTAAAGTTGCTCTCCAGATTTAAATTCACCCTCTGCTGGATAGAACCTACCACTGAATCTTCTTAGAGAATCGTTCCCAGAACATCGCTTTCCAACCGCAAACAGCCCTGAGTGTTTCCTCCTTGCCTACTAAATATATTCCTTGAATCCTAACCACCCCTGATCTGGGCCAACCAGGCCATCTAGTGTTATCTCACCCGGCTCTCCTTCTGCCTTTTTCAAGTGACAAACTGTCCCTCTGGCTACCTCCCAAGCACATATTGGGCATTTATATCTTCCCTCAAGGTTTTCCCTTTGCCTAAAATATTCTACACATTCCTTCCTGTCAAATCTCTACTGACATTCAAATGTCTCCTTCTCCATGAAGCTTTAAAAAAAATTTTTTCCTCAACCAGACATGCTTTTTCTCTAACACTTTTAATACTTCATAGCTTTTATTGCAATCACTATGGTCTGGTAGGCACTATAGCTCTTCGAATATTTTGTTCTATTTGAGGACAGAGGTTGACAAATTTACATAACCTCACTTATACCATATTTTGCACATATGAGGTAAAGAGTAAAATTTTGGAGATAGATACACAAAATATCTACCAGCAAATCTGGGGGAAGAAAATCAAAAGAAGAGAAAAAGCTTCCACTGTTATCTATTTACCTTAGAAAAGCTTTAAAGCACTTCTCACTCCTACTTTAGCATTCCTTTTCATATTATAATTGAAATTCATTGGAAATGTTTTTCAATTAAAAAAAATAAAACAGAGAAGAATGACATCATCGCTGTTCTTTCTGTTGCCCTCCGTGAAAGTTGTATTTATCTTTGTCATCTAACCTATGCTGTCAGCACTAAGGATGGAAGCCTCATTGATAAAAGGCAGAGCAGATCTTCTACCTTGTGGATGAGAACTCCTAAGATATCCTCAAGACAACTGTGTTGTGTATTACAGCCTGGAGAGTGATAATTCTGAAGTGGCATAGTCAGTTGATTTAGAGCTTGGTTTAGAACCATAATTGTGGAAGGAAAAGTCCTTGTGAAATCTTTCTAACTATTCACCACTATATAACCTGGAGCTTAGCTAAAAATAAGCAATAGAGCTGGGGAGTAGACTCTAGCTTCCTTGAGACTGACCACTCACTTCCAAATTAAACTCTTGATATAGTTATAAGTCTTTGTGTATGTGTATGTGTTAAGAATAAATCTGGACATATCTTCCATACAGCTATGTTTTCTTAATGTGTCCCCACATAAAAAAAAATTATCACATGATCAATATAGTGAGCTAAATATAAATGAGCTAAAAATATATGGCTGGAATATTCAGGCATAAGATGAGGAACAAAGAAACAAAAATTTTTAAAGAACGTATAATCCAATTTAAAAGAACAGAATCTTAATCTTAAATCATTAAATCATGAGCTAAGTCATCCATGTTTTTTTTTTAAGATTTTTATTTATTTATTTATTTGACAGAGATAGAGACAGCCAGCGAGAGAGGGAACACAAGCAGAGGGAGTGGGAGAGGAAGAAGCAGGCTCATAGCGGAGGAGCCTGATGTGGGGCTCGATCCCAGAACGCCGGGATCACGCCCTGAGCCGAAGGCAGACGCTTAACCGCTGTGCCACCCAGGCGCCCCCATCCATGGTTTTATGCTACTCTCTTGATGCTGGAAATGCACTGGAAATCGGGTTGTTGTGTCATGGCTGTTTATGAGTTCAACAAGAGTTATTAGAGTTTTTGTACGTTGGTGAAACGTTTGATAGTTCTCGACATTATCTCATTTTTATGTAGTTGATTCTATTTTAATTATTAGACAAGAGAGTGATTTCATAGGAACTGTTTTCTCTAAATTTAGAATAGAATAATTGTTTTTTTTAGAGTCGTAAGGATGTACTAAAAGATACTCATTATGCTATGCTATAATTTAATCTTTTCCTACAAAAATATTATACATTCACCTTTAAAAAGTTACTGCACAAAACTCAAGAGCCATGTTCTTCCAACATGCAGTTCACAGTAATTAACCCTCCAAGGTTCACTCTCTGAACTCTAGAAATATAAATGATGAGGTCATTTCATAAATTACATCAGAAGCTATCAGACGGCCTTATATTATATTGCGTTATATTTAAATAGAGTTCAACTATAAATAGGTGATTTGAAAAGTTATTCTGCACTTCACTAATAGCTTATATTATTTCCTAAAAATTCCTTCTTGTGGAAAAGGGCATGCCACTTCTTTGCTGGATGCTCCAGCAAGTCTTGTTTACTGTAACCAGGAGATGAAATTTCCAAACAAACCCGGGTGTTTACAGCACTTGGAGAGGCATGTGGCCTGCCATTCCAGCCTCTCTCAAGCATGTGCCCCACCTGCTTTTCAGCTTTGGCTGAAACAAGTTGGTTGGGCCACAACACAAGTGTGAGAACATGAGAATGTGAGATGCCACAGGCCAGGTGACATGCCAGTGCTGCAAAGCTGGTACATGGCAGGGCATCATTGTGTACATAGAAAGGCCACATGCCACCCCAAAATGTGGCAGCCACTTCTCCCAAATTAGATGAATAATTTCCCTTTCATTATGTTCTCACAAACATGTTGTAAAACAATAAGCCTTTAGCTACATGAAGTCCAAAAGTTCAGGGTTTCAAATGAGTGACAAATGAATATTCATGCTTATTACTGAGTTGATTGACAAGTAGAACTTTTTTTTTAAACCACACTTATGTATGATTTAAGAAATATTTTTTCAAGGCAACAGAAATCATTCTCCTAGGTGTGAGTCTTCTGATGTGGCCAAATGCTGTCGAGCAGCAAATAACTTTTTTTTTTTTTTGTCTAATAAAGCAGGAGAGAATTTACTAGAAGAAATGTCGTAGGATCTCATATCGCTCCTCCTAGTTCTCTCTGAATTTCATGCTTCTGTATGCTATCACCAGGTCCATGATGGTAATGCAACTGCAGTTGAATTCATTTCAAGTGTTGGCAGGAAAGGATAAGGGGAAAATAATTACACTTTTAAAATTCTGTTGAGTCTAGTGTGGGTTACAGAATTCATAAATGTGCAATGTCAGGTAACCTAAGGTATTTTCTGAATTCTGACTCTACTGCTGAATGAGTATGTGAACATAAAAGTTGAAAAAAATTTTTCTATACTTTATTTTCTTCATCTTAACAATGGGAGACCCAATCCAAGACCAAAATCCTTCTGAAATTTTTGAAGAATCAGTAATGAGCATTTCTTTCTTGAGAGGGCATCAGCAGGAATCTTGAAAGAATCTAAAGGGCATTTGTCTCTGCTATCCAAACTTGACACAAGAAAATAATTGTGGAGGGGCGCCTGGGTGGCGCAGTCCTTAAGCGTCTGCCTTCGGCTCAGGGCGTGATCCTGGCGTTGCGTGATCCTGGCGTTACGGGATCGAGCGCCACATCAGGCTCCTCCGCTAGGAGCCTGCTTCTTCCTCTCCCACTCCCCCTGCTTGTGTTCCCTCTCTCGCTGGCTGTCTCTCTCTGTCTAATAAATAAATAAATCTTTAAAAAATAATAATAATAATAATTGTGGAATTTGTGACTATTAACATGTTTTCCTCACGTGTTATCTTTTCAGACATACAGTCTTTAAGATATCTTTATTTTTTCATCTGTTTAACTGCAAACCATGAACTTCCAAGGAGCAGACTATACCTAGTTAAAAACTTTGTCATAGATTTCACATAATATTAGGAGTGAATCAATGATTTTTAAAGACTAAAAATTATATTCATATGTGGAGAGCTGTAATTTAGACTCACATCTTATTGTTCTTGGCTTTTACAGCTGTTTTCTAACTTTCCTAAAATAATGCACCATACTCGAGGGCAGGACGGAGAGTATCCTGCAGGGCATAGTCCTGTTTTAGATTCATGGACTCATGGTCCTGTTTGCTAGAGCCAAGTACTATTCACCCTCACCAGAAACACAGCATATTCATCGTTTACATAAAAGAAAAGCCACTGATACTGTGCTATGCTTATAATGTTATGTTGCCTAATAAAGGTATTTTGGGGAGTTTGTTTATTCCCTTTCTGTTTGCTGAGTAAATTATTGCTTGTAAAAGGTTATGCTTCTCCAGAGAGCATTAGAAATAGAGTCTCCGTTCTTTTTACCCAAAGTCTGGGTGATTTCCAGCATCTTTTAAGCCTAGAGTTTGAATAAGAATGTCATCTCTTTGAAATAGTCTGCCGAAATAGATATTTAAAGCTCAGACACTGCTCTTGATGAATACAACAGACTGAGAGGATAGTGGGGAATCCTGAGTCTGTGTGGAGACAGCTTCCTATTAGAGCTCCAATATTAGTATTCACCACAGTAGGTGAAGCTTTGGAAACCAAGTATGATTTTGAATTCTGAATATCCAAGCAGAATATTCAGATACGGCTTATATACTCCATGTTTTAAAAAATATGTATATTTCAGTAGAGAATCTACAAAAGAAATACATTATCCTTGTTTGAACATACTGAGCATTCATACTGACTCTCTATGTGAATTCTATAATTTCTAGAATTATAGCTCTAAAATATTTTACTAGTAGTATGGAATCAAAATTGTAAACCAAATAAAAAATACATTGGTAGATAAAATATTTTTCCTGGACATTTTCATTCTCCTCTCCTTTTGGCCTTCATTCTTTCTTATTTCCTGTTTACATTTTTCCACATTCTTGCATGTAACAATAATCCCCTTCCCTCCACACAAAGATCATGCTCCTAGGAGGTTATTAAAGATGTCTTTTTATTGTCTACCGACTCTCTTTTTTTTTTTCTTCTTTTTTTCTTTTAGTTTATTCTCTCTGAGACATAGATGAGCTGTGGGTAACACTTGGGAGACACTCATAATTGACAGATGAAATGAGATTAAATGTTTGTACGTTATTTCACATCTGCCTAAGATGGAAGTAATGCTGGTCCCATCCACTTAAATTTGAATTGGTGATTTAATGTTAATTTGTGCCATGTTAACAAATTTTAACAATGGTACCTAGATTCAAGGGGGGCAGGGAGAATAGCCTACCTTCATTGTCTGTGACACATAGTAGGCCATTAATAAATATTTGATTGAGTTGACTAGGAAAAAATGTCATTATGGAATGTGGAATGTGTCATGTCAGCTTAGAATTGTTGGACAATGGCTACATCAAGGAGAAATAAGCAAAAAGAGAATCAATTCTGTCCTAAGGCCTAGAAACTATGATAAAAAAAGAATTTTAGAAAAATAAATGGGCGAAAGAAGGGACTAATATATTTAATTAGTGAGAGTATGCTGTTCAGCATAAAGGACAAAGCTGTATTTGCAGCATCTAGAGAGAATGGAAGTTGAAGCCATTTGAAAAATTGAGGAAGGATGTGTTCATGATTATAACTTGTTATGATAATCGTTTGTTGGACCCAATTTTCAAATTTTTATGTTTTAAAATAAAGAGGAATATGGAGATGAAAACACGAATTTTTCACATTGAAGTTTACCTTACTATCATATTTTTAGATGGATTTCATCATGAATTTAAAACAAGGAGTGGAACCTACAAGAAAATAACAGTGTGCTTAGAGTTTGTTAAGCCTGCCCAGATCATAGGGAAGCATAGTCACCACCCATTGCCTTTTTTGAGTTTTAGGGGAAAAAAATTAAAGAAAAAAATTTTAATGCCCTAACGAATACTATTAAAAATGTATTGAATCTGACAAAAGTGTAGATCAAGATGAATCAGGACACTGAGAAATGAAGTGCGATCATATTTTGCTGAGGAAAAATCAAATGATCTGTGATAAAAAGGGAACTGATGGTACCAAAACCAAACACAAAAATATCTGAATCTAATCATTCTATCAAAAATACTATAAATCCCAGGCTTTGGTTTATTGTTACATTCTTTTTATTTCTGATTCTCAAAGTTTAAAAAATCTGGTTGCATGGTCCTCAGAACATATGTAACACTTGGGAGACATTGATAAACCATCTAATACATTAGTAAATTTCCTGTATTTCATTAGAAGACTGTTTTAACCCATTTTAGGATACCAAGATTGATAAAGAAGATCATTTACATGAAAATATTCTTACATTAACTATACGATTTGCCAAACCACACATGGAAATTTAAAAAGAGAAAGATATTTTTCTTTGACCTGAAAGGAGGACCACACATATACTTTAGTGAATTGAGAACAGCTGTGTACAGTCTTTGGCACAGGCAAACTTTTTGAAAGATTACATCTGGATGGTCAGTTTAGGTTTTGATACAATCACCATTAAGGTATTTACATATAAATATAAAAATATGTTGAACTGCTTAAAAACAGTTTTAAAAGTTGAGATATCCATGCCTTGAATTCAGTGTCCTGGTTCCCCCCCCCCTTTCTTGCATTCTATTGGTATATAATTCGAATAAAACTGTTCAAAGGCAAATATTAACCATTAAATTTGAAGGAATGATGAAACTATTGTAAAAATGAGGAAATCTTAATTCTCTCCTTGACTGTTGAATTTACTAAATGACGCTTTGCAAACGACTTAATCCATGCAGTATTCAAAGTTTCCTTGTATAGCGAGGTTAGCACTACTTTTTATTTAACTGGGATTTTTAAAGAAAATATAAAGCTAAATGAAATCTTGATGAAATTTCTATATTTACGTATTGTCTATAGTCAGAGTCAATATTTTCTCTTTTGCCAGTTTTCGGAACATGTTACATTCTCTTTTTTTCGAAAAGATAATGTAATTTCTTTTATTTTGGTAGCATAAATTGGAATTCATAGGCACTGAATTAAGCAGGTGTAAAGGAGATGAATTTATTATATCAACAATTTTCATTTATTATATTTATTTTTATAATGCCCCGTCAAGTGGCAACTCAAGGCAGCATGTGGTGATTCTGACTGCAATGTAATAGTCATAAAAAATGTATTTATAAGACCCCGGATCAGACGTCTTCTGTGAATCTAACCCTGAAATGTAAAGCAATAACCTGGGAATAGTTATGAATATCTAAAGATGCAGGAGTGACTTTCAAAGGGATTTCCTCCCCCACTTTTCTCCTTAGAAAGAACTAAAAGGGACTAAAGATATCAATTCAATACATGTATTTTTTCCCAGGCATCAATTTTCTTGGAAATAAATCTGAGAAGTAGAAAAAATAATTTACTCTCTGCATGGGTATTTGCTGTAAGAACTTACACCATGATGGAAAGTGAATGGAAAGGTTAAGTAGAAGACGTGCATCATTGCTGTAATTTGTAAACTGATGTGATAACCTCATGTTTAATATTTTATGGAGTAGAAGGTGAATGCTAGAGGGAGAAATGTCACTTGGAGATAAGGGAAATCATATGCTAAGAATGTGTATAAATGTGACTGAGAATTAACTTGAGTGTTTCTTTATTAATTGATAGACTGGTGTAACATGACGATGAAATAATGAAGGTATCCTAGCAACCATCTTTTCCTAACAACTGTGGCCTGTAAGGCTGTGATGACTGTCAGCCACATTTTATTAATTCAGGAGGGTGAGCAAAGATAATTTCAATTAATAGAACCTCTCCACAAACAAAGTATAATGTAGATTTGATCACATCTATTACTAGAATTTTTTACTCAATAGTATAAAATAATAGTATACCTAAATGAACAAATTATTTTAAGTTGATAATATTCCAGTTCTAAATACTAATAAGACACTCTATCATTTATTTAGTCGATACACAATCTGGAAAAAACCTTTTAAAAATTCCACAAAGACCTGCCAATATTATGAGGTCTCTTTTTAATATAAAATATGAAGACATAAAAATAGGCATTTACTTGTAAGTTAATGCTTCTATTTTTATCAGTTCTATTATTCCAATAATATCAAAATGAAAACATTATAGGCCCTTGCTTTGATAGTCTAAAAACTGATTTATTCCTCTGTTTTAATATTCACATCTGTGGGCTTCCTCTCTCCCAATACTGAACTTATCCAAATACTATTTTTAGCAAGTTAAAATTGATATAAGAAGTACTTACTAAGTACCTACTATTTGCCTAAATGAAAGATCAACATGACATAATCATAAAAACACTTCTACTGAGTTTTTATGTCTACTATGTCCCCGATTTCCATCTCCTCTGATTTAATGTAGAAATAATTTATCTGTCTAGATCCTGTCAGGAAAACAGAAACCTCTCTGTCTATGCAAAGTAAATAGAAAAGGATTCGATACAGAAAATTAGTGAAGGCAAGAAGCTACAGAAGCTGCCAGAAACTTAAGGCAATCACCACTTCTTCCAACAGTGAAGTGAATGATTTCAAAAGAAAATACCTGAAAACTGTTGCAAATATGCCATGCCTGCCCAAACCCACGTATCTGCACATTGCAATCAAAGTGATAATGTGGCTTCACTTAATTTCCTCTTTCCATGTTTCATGCACTGCCTCCCATTGGAAGAATCTTACCTAGAACTCTTCTGACAGAAAATCTGAGAAGTCTAGTTCACAGGCTTCCAGCCTCTGCAACACAAGGAACAGCCAGGATGTAGGGAAATGGTGCTTACCTCCCAACAGACAATATGGCACCAGTCTCAAGCCAGAGACTCTCCCATGGGCGATAAAATGGCGGTTCCAAATAGAACAGAAAAATTGTTGGAGGGATCTAGTAGCTTGAGATTATCTTTGGTAATTTGTAACTAGAATAGAAGAACCAAAAATTATCCAAGATATTGAATGATGTATCCTCCACTTATATCACTGGTACCATAATAATTTTGTATATGTTCTAGTAAAGCTAAAAATTTATATTATGTTTTTGTATGATAACAATATGATTGTTAAATCTGAAGAGATCTTTGGAAATTTGGAATCATTCAATCTTATATAACTGTCTAGTTAGATTTACTATTAGTACAAAAGCAGAATAGGTTATGAATAATAGAGATTTTCTGAAAAGCAATCACGGAAGCAAAAGTAGCACTGGTTAACTAGCAGAATTAGTCTTTAGCAATAACTACTCAGATAATATTAAGTTTGGATGTCAGGTACTCTTACCTGACCCATTGAGATAAGTAATCCCATTTCTTCCACATTGAGATAAGCAATCCCATTTTTCCCCCTTGGCACCTGTGGAACAATTGACAAGTTGCATAAATGAAAGAAGTAGAGCCTTCCAAGACACACTTGGTTGTGATGATGCAAATAGATCTCTCCCAGAACAGAGAGGTGTCTGTCTTCTTCACCATTCCATGCCAACACTTAGCATGGTGCCTGGTACATCTGAGGAATCCAGTAAATATGTGCTGAATAATACATGACTAGTATTTAATTTGGTACATATAATTCAGATATTATTGTAGGAATTGTATTCTTTCCTTGGAGGAATATGCAGTCATAGAGGAAGGAATTTCAAAACATGCCATTTTCAAATCTTAATAATTGTTGAATCTGGATTCAACAAAAACAAAACAAAAGTACAGAGATTAATTGTACTTTTCTCTCTACTTTGGATATGCTTAATTCCTTTCTGTATACATTTTCTTTTAAAACGTTATTCTGGGTGATCTGAGGCTGACGATCACAACCACCATTCTACTGAGTCAACAGATAGCTTCAGTGTTGCAGTCTTCTGTCGAGGAGTCTACTACTGGCCTGATACCCAAGCTCTGCCCCACAGCCGTGGAACTGCCTGGAAGGCACATTTCTTCCTGACTCTCTTCCCCCTCCCTTCACCTGTAATATGTCAATAAAACATCACTGCATAGGGCTTTCTTTGTGGGCACCACAGAGGATAATACAATAACTTGTCAGCTATCATTTGTTTATTCTAAGTGGTAGGAATCCTGCTTTAAATATTTTATTTCATTTAGTACTCACAGTAATCTTATGAGGTAGGTTCGAATGCTATCCACAATTTACAGAGCGGAATGGGAGACTTAGAGAAGCTGAATCATTTATTCAGTGCCACATGGTTATTATAATAAAGAGCCGTGATTTAAACCCAAGACTGAATCCATCCAGTCAACAGTAACAACAGTCTCAGTGAAGGAACTTGGTAAATTGCACTTTGCTAAACCCAGAGAAAGCATTAAGTAAGAATTGAAGGACTAAATGGTAGATCCTTTAATACCACTAAAAGTAGTAAATATATATTGAAGCTTTAAAATACATATAGATTGGCATAAAACTGTAAATATTCAGTGTTGCTACATTTCTTTGATTCCATGTTCATTAGGAATATGATACAAGAAGAGCTTTAAACAAAGTAGAGAACTGTGAGTCAGAGTTCAGAATGTGCATATCTGTGTTTAATATTAAGAAAATGAGAAAAAAAATTCTCCAACCAGCCTTTCAACAGCTAATTTTTTTCCTCATTTTTAAAGTACTTTCAGTTTGATTTTTTAATCTTGAGTTTTTGATTATGCAATTTAGGATATTGTGAACTCTTTTATTCTTTGTTGGCTGTGACCAGAATCTTTCAAATTACTTTTTACATTTCTGGAAATGTCTGAGAAACTTGAGATAATATATGGCAGTAGTTTAAATGCAAGTTTCTGTTTTAAAATGTTCATTAGAAATAATTTTAAATTCTAGACTTGTTATTTATTGCTTAAATAATTAGCTCTTGACTCAAAGCAAGATCATTATCTATAAACTGTATTCACAAATAATTCTCATAAATCTAGTTCATAAAGTCATCTTCTTGTCCCAACAGTTCCAGAGTGAAAATGAATACCATGTCATACACAATTTATGTTGTCTTCTACCTATTCAGTGTAATTTGGAACTGCTGGTGAACAGAATAAATGTTTATTATTACTTAAATAATAATAAATAAATAATGTAAAGTATAAATATGATATAATAGAAATAATGTAATATAATAAATAATACATTTTTATTCTTCAGAATACAGAAATAAACATTCAGAACAGAGCAAAGAAAAAGAAGTGTGAAGAGTCCCTAATTCTTTAGAAATTGTTGACTCATTTAAAAAAGATGGAAAGGACAAAATTGTTTTTTAATGTCAAATTTTAAAAAATCAGGGGCACCTGGGTGGCTCAGTCAGTTAAGTGTCTGCCTTCAGCTCAGGTCATGATCTCAGGGTCCTGGAATTGAGCCCCGTTGGGCTCCCTGCCCAGCAGGGAGTCTGCTTCTCCCTCTCTCTCTGCCCTCCCCCCAACTCATGCTTTCTGTCTCTCTCTGTCTCTCTCTGTCTCTCAAATAAATAAATAAATCTTTTAAACATGTTTTAACAAATCAAATTAAACTTTTTAAAGTTAGCATTACAGCTTCTCCTGAGAACAACTTTCGAAATGCTTATCTCATAACAGTAAAACGGCTATTTAGAAAATAGACAACGAATATCTCCCAAATGGAAAGTAAATGCCCAGCAGTAAAGTTACCTGTTTTTGCAGCTGACGTGAGCTAGTACTACTGCTTCAACCATCCTTTAAATCCACAGGGAAATGAGATCCACTGATCCACCACTGTCCCACCGTCTCTCCCTATCAAGCTTGCATCACAAGGCCTCTGCAAACACGCTTACTCTTATCCTTCTCTTTTTCCTAAGTATTCTTCTGGCAAAACCACAACTGTAGTCACACTCATCCTTTTACCACCCTTACCACCACCCAGGTGGCTAAATTTGCTGAAGAAAATCTCATGATCACAACCACTGGTCACACTTGAGTAGACTGAATGAAAAAATTATCAAACAGGCACTAAAGATCCTCCCATATTCCACAGTAGATTTTTTTTCTCTCACTCTTTTAGACTATTTCACATTTTCTCCTTCCTCAACCTTCTGTGATAAAAACTCAGCAGATGACTTCATACTTCCATAGTAAGTGAGAGACAACCAGATGAAAATTGTCTTGTCCTCTACCCACAAAATTTGTTTTTTGGTGATTGTTTTATCCCTTATGGCTGGCCCATTTTTTAATAAATGGATTGAGCTAAGTTAAGTGAAACTCTTTTTATAATGAAAAATGGTACAATTCCTATCTGAGGCCAGCCATCACTCATGTACATTAGGACTTCATTCTTGCAGTTACGCCCTCTCTTCCCTGCATCATCAGTTGTGTTATATGTTCACTAAGCTATAGGCATAATTCTCTAAAATGATAAAGGAAAGAAACCTTGAAAACCGTGATAATCTCAGAAGAAGAAATGGGCATTCACATAGAGGAAGAACGTTGAAACACGTTGATGGACCAGTGCAACATTGGCGACTTTTCCCTGTGTGATACCAGAGTCACCCGGTATTGCCGTTGAATTCTTTTGCAGGTGCTGAGTCACAGGAGGCTGTGGTGTAACACTGCATATTCTGTCTTCATCTGTTCAGGCTGCTGTAACAAAATACCATAGACTGGATACTTTATAAACAACAGACATTCTCACAGTTCTGGAGACTGAGAAGTCCAAGATCAAGGTGTCGGCAGATTCAGCGTCTGGCGAGAGCCTGGTTCCTGGTACGTAGAAGGCCGTCTTGTCGCTGTGTACTCCCATGGCAGAAGGGGTGAGGAATCTCCCTGGGGTTTCTTTTATCAGACCACTAATCACATTCGTGGCAACTCTGCCTTTATGACCTAATCATCTCCCTGAGGCCACACCTCCAAATACCATCACATTGAGGATTAGGTTTCAATATGTGAATTTTAGGAGGACACAAAAGTTTATGGCATATCCCCTCTATCCAAATTAGACCACTTAATTATTTTCTGTTTTAAACAGTCCTCAATCAGATGATCCAAGGATCAAAAGATCCAATGATGTAATACCAGGTTGACCAGAAAGATTAAGAATCTTTAGGAATTATGGTTGTAATCAAAGAAGCAGTAACCACAATTACTCCTATTTCCTGAGGTATTTACTCTGTAGGGAACGGTACCAAATGTTGTGCACACTACGTGCGCTTAGAGAATACACTTTGTGAAATTTAACTGATCTCCAAGCATGGTCTGTGCTCTGAAAAAGTTTACATGGGTAAAACCTGGCCTGTTTTGGAGATATTTGCTACATTCTAGCTGGAACTTAGTGAGTTAACCCCAAGCCATCTGGAACATTCAGCTGTTCAGAATAACTCATTTCCAGGGAGCTCTGTATAGCTGAAGACTTACTGTATGAGTTTTCACATAATGTGAATAGAAATGTGAGTATTTGTAACATTTAAACACTCACAATTTCCATAAATGAAAGAAAGTTCAGTATGAGATTTATCATGACTCAGTTTTTTTTTCTCCCTCCTCAGAACGGTACTTGCATATTTGGGGTAGCTTTTGAATAGGTACGGCTGCAAAATGCAGTAGGTGACAGTTAAACATACGTTTCAGCATTTGCAGGGGATGAATCATGCTCTTTCCCAGTCATTTGGCTTTTCAAGATCTCTGTTAAAGAAAAGATGCAAAACCTCTCTCTTGTGGCTCTTTCATCAGTCATCAAACTTGTGGCTTTTAGAACACATTGGTTTTGAGAAGCTTTTCATGAAGCACCTTGAAACAGCTTGCCATGGAAATGGAGAAAAAGGAAGGCAGACGCCTGGAAAAGGAAATTTTTCTTTTAGTTAACATATCACAGAATGGGCTCTGTGCCCAAACTGGAGAATTTGGAGTTCTCATTGACATCAAAAGAAGTTTCTTTTTCTTTTTTTTTTTTCCCATAAGGCTGCTGGGTTGGTCCTGAGATTTGAAGAAAATTTTTATTCTTGTTCTTGTTCTTTCTGGGGTTTTTTGCACCTTTGTTTTGTAGGCATTTTCCATGCAAAATCTGGATAGCTCTTTTCATGTTGAATAATTATGTCTCTCTGGATGTTTCCAAAAAGGTTAGATCTAATGAGTTCCTAAGAAAACACATGCAATAGTAACTTTCTTATCAGATGTAGAGTGGTAGAAGACAGAGTTAGAACTGTCTTTCATCAAGGTAATATTTATAGCTAAGCAAATCAACATTTCAGCTCTGCAAATCCTAAATTTGTTGCCAGACAGTATCTGGAGATTGTTTGGATGTTTTGATTAAATACAGATTCCTTGAACTTCTTTTCTAACAAAACCAGAATTCTGTGTTAGTTCTCGTTCTTTGTTTTTTCTAGTTGGGTCTTGTGATAAATGAGATGTCTAATTTAATGACTCACATCACTGAATGTAAAGAGTCTTTCATGATCGTAGTCACCTAAATTAACTTATCCTACAGTTTGCAATCTGACACACGGTCATGATACTTAAAAAAGAAGCATTTGAATTTATACAAAATACATTTTTTTGATAGAAACAAAAGTAGGGAAAATAAGCAGTATTTTTTTAAGTTCACGAATTGTATTTTTCCCCAAACCCTGCTCTTCTGTGTGTGCACCCAGGAAAAGATATTCTCGGTACACTTGACCAACACTGACTGAGTGCATCCTGTGTTGCAGGCACTGTGGTGGATGCTGGGCGTACAGAGTGCCCATCCTGGAGTCATCATGGTGAAATCAAAGAAAGACAGCGACATGACGAAGACTAGGAAGTGAGGTACATGCTTAGGCACCCACGTTCACAGGGGGCAGAGAGAGGTCACCATGAAAAGTGAGGCATGAGGAGTGGTTTCCTGGAGAAGGTTTTTTAAAAAGAAAGAGAAAGAAACTGGGGAAATTACCTGATAAAATTACAGGTTCAAAGAGCAGAATGGGACTTTGTGACAGGTGACCGGACCTTAAGTAAAGGAAACTTCACAGTGGATTTCTGGGGGGAATCTGTGACAGATTGGGAAGCACTGGGAAATAGAATTCTTGACATGGACAAGAAAATCTTCCCATCGGGAAGAATTAAAAACAACAGAATTGTTTCCCATCTGGTAGTTGTAGCCAAGAAGATTGTCCATGAGCTCATATGGAACAGTCCCAAGGATACACACCAAAAAAGCACTCAGTGAGGTTTCAGAGGCAATAGAAATTAGCAGGTGGGGACACGAATTGATAAAACAAATGATTACTAAAAATGTGACCCCATTCATCCTTAGAAGCTGGCACGGCCTAAAGGAAGACTTCATTATATAAAGCAAGAACAAGAGGTAGTGGGGGGAGGGGACAGTTCATCAGGCACCAAATCACTGTTGGCTATCTAATGTTAGGTCAAGAATTCTTAATTCTTTTTCTCTCAGTTTTGATAATTTTGTCTGAACGTATTTGAATTTTTTTTTTAAAGATTTATTTATTTGACACAGAGAGAGACAGCCAGAGAAAGAGCGAACACAAGCAGGGGGAGTGGGAGAGGAAGAAGAAGGCTCCCAGCGGAGGAGCCCGATGTGGGGCTCGATCCCATAACACCAGGATCACGCCCTGAGCCGAAGGCAGACGCTCAACGACTGAGCCACCCAGATGCCCCCGTATTTGAATTTTTAAAAGAGAGTCATGACAGCAGGGTAGAGAATGCACAGGGGTGGAGAACACATGTGAAATGTGCAGGTTAGACCGAAGAGAGAGGAAGGGAAGGAGTAGTGCAGTAAGAGTGGGGGTAAGAGCTGCACAACCAGGAAATAAAAAGAAAGAAGGCAAGGAGAGTCGTTTAGGAGCACGAACACGGATCGGTTGAATGTGTTTTAACAGGAGCATCAAGGGGGTGAAATAGAAAAAGAAGCATCCACAGTCTCCAGGTTTCTGGCTCGGGCACGGGGTGGGTGGCAATGCCAGTCACTAGAACAATGATTACAGGAAAAGGGAAACATTTGGATAAAGGGGGTGAGAGTGGCTAGCACTTGTTGAGTTTCAGAGATAGATAGGTTCAGGCTATGAGTTGGAGTTGAAAATATACACTTGCTGTTTTTGTCCTCTTGTTTTTGTATAAATATATTCCACTTAAATTACAATGCTGTTAATTATACCATGTTTGAATCCCTGGCCAAAGAGTTTTGTATTTAAGAGAAAATGTTCAGGGAAGATAAATCACGGAAGACTCTCTCTATATGGACTTGTTACTTTTCTTGATCATCATGAATTTAAAAAAGAGAAAGATTTGGAAAGACATCGTTTAAGGGGAAGTTGATCCTACTGTGATCTAGGTTGTCTGAACCAAAAATATTTATGTTGCATCTCACTTGACATAACATCACTACAAGCCAAGACACTTTTATTCCTAAGAATTCTAGCACTGTTATGCCTGGTATAGGCAGGCACAGAATTTCTCTGGAATAGGTGTTAAGAAGTTAACCACTTGTCAAATGACACTAATGTAACATTGTGTGTCAACTATACTTCAATTAAAACAGAACATACTTGAAGAGAAAAAGAAAGTTAACCATTACTTGGCTTTAAGATGGAATGTTAATCAAGAAAGTATGGTGGTTAAAAAGCAACTTTACATCTCAGATCTGATTCTTAGTTGCCGTATAACTTTTGTAAATTTACATGCATTTCTGGACCTTAATCTCATCATATGCAAAATTAAGGGCATAATAATATCTAACTCATTTTGGTGTATAAGAAATCAATTGTGAAATAAGTTAACCAGAGTATCTATATCTAGCATATTAATAAGCATAAAAAATGTTATCTATTATTAATATACAACTTCATTAATGAAGAAAGGTAATAAAAAATGCTGTAACAATAAAGGTTAAAACGGAAGCATAGAAAGAACAATTAAAATACACTTACTAATGGAGGGTCGCCTGGGTGGCTCAGTCGGTTGAATGTCTGACATTTGTGGTTTCAGCTGAAGTCATGATCTCAGGGTCCCAGGCTCGAGCCCCCATTCAGCAGGGAGTCTGCTGGTCTCCCTCTCTCTCTGCCCCTCCCCCTGCTTGTGCTCTCTCTCCCTCTTAAACAATTAAGTAAATCTTAAAAAAAAAATAAAGTAAAATAAAATACATTTACTAATGGAGAGTAAACCTCTTGAAGTCAGGAATTGTGACTTCTTTAGTTTCTGTATCATCTGGGCATATGGTAACACTCATAAAAGATAAAAATTATAGTTAAAATATGAGAAGCACATTACTTAGTGTAAATTTTAAATTAATATAAAAGTCTAAAATATTATGTCTTAACATTAATTCTGCTTAATGAAACACCCCAAGATTCAAAAAGAAAAGCATAAGAAAACAAAAATCAGTAATCTTAAGAAAAATTGTGATGCTAAAGCTAATAGATTAAGAAAATAAAATTGAAAATTTGAGCTAAAACTATATGAAGAGCATTTTGATATATATAAATTTAAAGAATACAAATGACATAAAAATACTGGGTCTTCAGATTTTTTCATCTTCTACTTTTTAGTCTCCAGAGAATATTCTTCCAGCAGAAAGCTGGGAAGCAGAGTTCAGTGCAATGTAGCGGGGGTCTTTTCTTTGGTTTGATGCTTCTGAGGACCTTGGAGAAAGTGTGCAGAGCTGTGGCCTGCCCCTCCCGGCTATCACAGGGAAGCTGTATGTTTGTGGGGAATGTTTTAGCACCATGAAATCAAACAGACCTGGTTTCAAACACAAAGTCATGAGCTCGGGAAAGTTCCTTTACCCTCTTTAACATTATTTTCCTCATGCAGGGGAAAAAAACAACAACAGCAACAGTAACTTCGATTAGTGGACAAATTCTTAGAAACTATTGAAAATGACTCCCGAAGAAACAAACAATCCAATTAAACATACTGCGACAAAAAATTCCTTGACTCTAGTAGTCCCACCAGCACCACTCTGGCTCAAGAACTGAGCCGCCGCGATGGCATCTCTTCTCCTGATTCTTGGTCCTTCACACGCTCAGACTGGGCCTTACCCCTCGGTCCCCTGATTCTCAGGCCTTCAGATTTAGACTGGAATTATGCCACTGGCTTTCCTGGGCCTCCAGCTTGCAGATGGCAGATGGTGGGACTTCCCAGTCTCCGTAATTGCATGAGCCAATCTCTCACAGTAAATCGCTTTCTATATATCTCTACGGCTGTCTACCTATCTATCTACTGATCCATCCTATTGGTTCTCTTTCTCTGGAGGACCCTGACTAATGCTGTGGTTGACAGGGACTGGCGGAAAAGGAAAATGAATGAGCGCTGAGAGCTCCAAGGTTTCCTTTTGGGATGATGAAATGTTCTGGAATTAGTGGTGGTGCACAACTGTGTAAATATACTAAAATTCACTGAGTTGTATACTTCAAAATTGTGAATTGTATAACATGTGAATTACATCTCAAAAAATTAAATATTATGTATATATTGATCTTAAAATAATATTTGACTCCAGATATGGATTTTGCATGAGAGTAGTAAGGCTTTAGGACACCTCACTTGCATGGGCCCATCCTTAGATGGGCCCATCCCCCTTATGAAGAGATGCTGTTCATACAGTCATGAGTGTTTTGTAAATGAAACACCCCAAGCAAAAGCAAGATATTTCAACTGCCGTTGGTTAAGACCAGTGTCCCTTTCCACGCCAGTTCCCCCTGCAACTCCTTTTCTTTGTATGGGGTGGCATTGGTGCAGCTGCAGAGATTTGAGAGATGTGGCTAAGAGGAAGGCTAACTGATAAATGTAATTGCTTTATCTGGAGACTGCAGTTGACCTGAGATCAGAGAAAAAACAGAATTATCTTATTCTCTCTGCAGAAAATGATAGCACATTGTTCTATAAAGGGCCTTTAAAGACGTCAGCCTAAGAGTGCCTGGGTGGCTCAATTGGTCAGATGTCTGCCTTGTGCTTAGGTCATGGTCTCAGAGTCCTGGGATCGAGCCTCACTCAGTGGGGAGCTGCTTCTCCCTCTGTCCCTCCCCCCTGCTCATGCTCTCTCACTCTCTCTCTCTCTCACATGAATAAAATCTTTAAAAAAGGAATGCAGCCCAAATACATAGAGAAATATTACAGAGAAATGACAGTCACTTAATTAGTAAAAAATAATGCCATTTTTCTAAATTTTATGCTATTTTTGACACTTGTCAGCTCTTTAAGTTTATAATTTGCTGTGATTTTTCTCTCTTGCAAAATAAAAATTAATATTAGTCATTAACTTTGTAATCTTTTTCTCAAAGAGATTACCCCAAATAGTGTGGCATTAGAACCCACAAAATCTGGATCTACCCATACGTGGCACTTAGCATATATTAAGTACTACACTAGAAGAAGAGAAAAACACACTCCTGGAAAATACTTGGGGGGTTTAGCTTGTCCTCTCACCGCCCTGTCATGTGAGAATGATGTTTCTCAGCATGGTGAATATAACGCTATACGCTCGCATGGTATGAGTTAGGTCATGGGGGCTGAATGACTACTCATATACACAAGTAGCGCATTTACCTCTTCAAACCTGACTTAATTAAGAAAATAATAACAAAAAATCAGCAAACTAGAATATCCCTGTTCTCTGAGAATTGAACACTGGATTTTCCTGTGCCCACCTTCATCCAAAACTGGAGGAAAGGAAGCCACTTGGGTTATTCTTTTTCTTACTTTGAATATACCCTGGACATTTTGTCAAGAATTTAAATTTAGAAGCTCTTCCCTAAAGTATACATGTGGTACCCCAAATAATCTTGTCATAACAACTGTCTTTGGCACTATCGAAAATAACCTTCCTAATACATCAGTGTCTTTATTATAGTTGTCAAAAGCTTTGTAGTTGTCATGTATTTAATAACCTGAATTAAGAAAGTACAGATGAACGTAGGAGGGAAACACCTACCAAGTTTACCATGGATATGGATGCCAAAGCTATCAGAGAAAAGGAGATCAACACATGATCCCATATGAACATTTCTGTATTATTCCAGATGGTTACCCAAAACAGTTTTGCTGGGGAAGCTATATTTACATATGAGAGACCTATTTAAGTGATATTTGTAAAGGTAGGAAAAGCAACATTTTTTAAAATATCGTTCATTGCTTTGGGCCTTCAAGTTAATGAGAAACCCTTTAGAGTATATGGTTTTCAGAGCGTGAACTCAGTGCTGGTCACCGTGTGTGAGAAGCAAGTCCAAATGTTGAGAACATAAAGCAATAAGGCTTTCAAATGTATAGCCAGTAGTGTTTCATCCCGGAGATGAGGATGGATAACAGATCTAAGGCTGACCGTAGTCAGGGTACCTAATATCGACTGAAGCTGAGAAGCTACAAAAGTCAAAAAAAGAATCCTCTGGACTTGTCTCCCTGAGTATTCAAGCTTGACTTAAAAGCTTTAACTTTCCTCACTAAAAAGTTAGGGTAGGGTAGAGTGGAGGAGGCAGGGAACCAAGCCAAATGTTGTAATGATATTCCTAAGTAGATGATTCTGTCTCCCCGGCTCACTTGCATTTGTGCAAGAGAAGTTCAAAAGGAAGAATGTCAGGAGTTTAGAAGCATAGATGCCTGAGTCACATGTTACACTATTTGCTGGATTATAGCACCACATGAAACCTCCAAGTATCCACTTCCACGCTCATGACTTTGGAATGTGAGCCTCATCTGCCTCTCCTGGGTGGCATATTCAGAACTGTAGCTAAAAAGAAAAGTGGGGAATTACATATAAAGATCTACGCAAGGGAATCGCCATTACTCCCAGAGGATGGGGAAACATACCTGCTTATGAGCCAGTAATGTACAAGGATACATTGGGAGAATATTTTTAATACTTCAATTTCAAATCTTATCCCTTTGTATTTTCTTTGAATATTAATATAGCTCAGCTTTTGGCACATGGATGTCACTAGCACTTAATCTAAAGCTTCCAGCAAAATCTAAGGATTTGAGACCTTTTCAGATGGACAGGAAAGAAATCCGATGGTTTTTATCCTGGAAAACAAAGCCTCTCCAAGTCTGTAACAGTCTTGGGTTTCACACCGCAAATCACGTAAATGCACTATGCTTCTTGTTGCAGAAGAATGCAGAATTCCCTCCCTCTTCGTTTCATTAGATGCAGTGATGTCATTCCACTTCAGAGATGGCTATCATAAAAGTGGTCAACGGGTACGAACGTCCAGTTATAATAGAAATAACTACTGGAGATGTCATGTATCACATGACAGCTATAGTTAACACTGCTCTAGCATGTATTTGAAAGTTGTTAAGAGTGCAGATCCTGAGAGTTCTGATTGCAAGGAAAAAT
Source organism: Ursus maritimus (assembly GCF_017311325.1). Taxonomy (NCBI): domain Eukaryota; kingdom Metazoa; phylum Chordata; class Mammalia; order Carnivora; family Ursidae; genus Ursus; species Ursus maritimus. Next base: position 38,703,685 of record NW_024427107.1, on the reverse strand, counting down.
TTTTTCTTTTTCTTTCTTTTTTCTATCTGCATGAAATGACAGCTGTTAACTGAACTTACCGTGATAATCATTTCACAAATGTAGGTCAAATCATTATGCTATCCACCTTAAACTTATCCACTGCCGTATGCCAACGATATCTCCATAAAACTGGGGGAGAGTATCTCTTACCCTATCACAGACTCAGGAAACACAGAGGTAGAGATGGAAAAAGTAGTTTTTGTAATGCCGTTTGCTAGCTCTCTTCTCTGAATAGTCATTATGACCTCATTTCCCCAGTTTAGGAAGGATTGAGTTGTACTTTGACTTGCTACTATTTTTAAATCTACACATCCCATCATTTAAAACATATGTTTTAATCAAATCAAGCAAAGACGTCTGGGGTGATTAGCCTGGGATTTTCATTCCTTGAATGCTCTTGGTGTGGATATTCAACCCTCCTCTTTTACATTCCCCAGATACTATTGATTTCTCCATTTATAAGCTTTCCATCGCTCATGTTTATTTTAGCTTGTTTGCAGGAAAGCCGACACCATACAGTGACAAGAATCACATTCTGAGCCTAGATGCTTAACATTTAACAGGGATTTTAACTAAGAGACCTAATGATGCCAAGTGTAAAATAACCTGTCATTTCTGGATGATCTGCTTTGTTTTATGAGAAAAGACCAAACTTATGGTTTAAAAGAAGTCTTTCCATAATGTGGTTGTCACAGAAGGTTGATAAAACAGAAAATCAGAAGAAGACCATAGCAGAAACATAGAAGTGCTGGTCAACTAATATAGATCTCATATTTGTTGTTAATTATTGAATTGCCATCCTTCTCTTACACTAGGTGGTCAGGAAAGATACGGCATCATTTCCTGACAGCTTGTAGGCAGACCTGGAAGGGAGCCTTTTCTGATGTAAAAATGTTGATGCCAAAAATGCAAGTGAGGAAAGTTAAGGATTTTATTTTCTTAAATAAAATTAACGTTCTTCTCCCTAGAGTGATTGATTTAAATCTGCAAGTGAGTTTTAAACTTCAGACAGGAAGCGAACAATCAGTAAGTCCAATCCATACTAGTAGATAGAGAACAAGTGTACAATGTTTGCTTACCAAATAATTTCCTTTGCATCGTGATACTGAAGCCATTCAGGCAGCTCAGTTCTCGAGCCAGAGTGGGGCTGGTGGGACAACTGGCATCAAAGAGTTTTTTTTATTAGGTTTCTCACTGAAATCTGGGGAAGGCAATAATCTCCTCCCCGTGCATATATGGCTTGAGTGTTGTATACCCCAAGTACGTGTTCCACTATAACCTCGTAATACAAACCTAGCCTCCTGATGGTCTTCAAGCACACATCAATTCACATGGAAACAAACACTACAGCCTACTACTGCTAGGTTTCTTTGCGATGAACAGTGTGTTTTGCTCACTGTGGGGAAAAGGCAGGAGGCAGCCTATTGTATGTGGTAACAGTTATCTCTGAGTGAATAGAAGGAATTGCTTCCAAATGCAATAACAGAATTACTGTAGATTAGTGTAGCATTTGAGCTTTAGTGCCGAGGTAAAATTGTTTCCTCTATTGCACGACCATGATCTTGAAAGTTTTCATTTTATACCAATAATGGAGATGCTTGATCACATACTGAGTCAGGTAAATCACAAAGCCGGCTCTTCAGTGGTCCCGGGCAGGCCATAACTAATGCCATCGCTGAGGACTGCATTAACCACAATTCGGATGAATAAAATCCAACACAAGCTCATTTGATTTGGTTACAAGTGGGAATAGGGACTTTGTCCAGAGACACAATAATGCAGCAACAATAAATGCTCTTGTTCCACATTGTGAAAAAGAAGCCCAGGTACTATTCACTGTGGTGTGCAGTCTTTGATTATTAGGGACAGCACGTCCTGTTCACGAACACTGGGTATCAGTGAAAGAAACAGCAACTTGTGGGCTAAGGGGAATATTTATATACATTTGAGGATGAAAGAGCTGAGGGAGGGCAGCATTATAGTATCAATTACAATGACAAACATGTGGCTGCTTAAAAGTTTTAACTTGAAACATGAAAAGGGTTGTGATTCAGTTTAGCACATGAATAGCCTATAGCTTCAGCTTTGAAGCGAATGACCCACTTTTCTTTCATGCGTATCCACCAAAATTAGGTAGCACCTTGCTTGAAATGTTGATAAATTTGAGATCAGAATAAGCAACACATACAAAGTTGAACAGAGACTATAACTTCACCCTTTAAATGTGCATATTGAAGAAAAATGATCGCCTTATGTTAGATTTGATTTAGGTAAGAACCAGATCTCTCTGCCTTCATGAGCTCTTAGTGAAAGTAAGAGTCAACAGATAGGATAGAAGATTTGACATATTACTTAAAAAAAAAAAAAAGACAAGCTCTATAAGCACCAGCAAAAAAAAGGGGGGGGTGTACTTTCTTCAAAATTATGGGAACAAATCCAGGAAAACAAATAAGAGAAAGTTATTAAAGACATGATTTTATTATTATCAGTTGCATCCCAATGGTACCCCATGTAATCACCCCAAGTTGCAAGGCTCTGTAGTTAAGGAGACTTAGGGATTGACCCAATTGAACCTGCTAAGGTAAGTTAGAGAACAGAAGAATTTTCAAATATGCTAATGTTAGTACACAAAACACAATTGCCCTACTTTGCTATTAGGAATCAGGGTTAGTTTTAATGGTAGTAGAAGCTACTTCTGGTCCCCACCACGTTTTCCACATGAGACTCCCAAGAAGCCATGAACTCGGAGGTGAGGACGAACTCTAAATTTAAATTTAATTCTTGTCGGCTGGTCCCCAGTGTCCTGTGAAAAAGCAACCTGGACAGCTGGGCTGAGCACTTGGCTTAGGCTCATGGCTCAAGAGGAGTCTCTGGATCCATGTGTCTCCATCTTAACTGCAGCTGCTCACCAGTACCAAACTTGGTGCTCACAAGTATAGGAGGCATTGGAGGGCGTTGCCATGGTGCCTCCATCAACTAGAAAGCTGGTACATTTGACTCCATCAGGATTTCCTTGTGAGAGATCAAATTAACTCTACCTTCTCCCCAAACAGAGGATGGGAGGTGGGGAAGACAAGAAAAGGATTAGAGGAAAAGAGGATCCAATGGAAAGGGAGTGGTGCTTAGAGCTCCCCACCTGTTCAGAGGGCAATGACTCCACATAGAAAACACACCTAATTCAATTCCAAGGACAGTTATATTCTATCAAAACTGGAAAGGGAGGAGAGTAGAAATAAGACATGGTCTTTATTCTCAAAAAGACTCAGGTCTAGCAGAAAATGAGCTCTAACCATAATACAGAGTAATAAATGCTTTAGGTATTTATAAACCAACTTACGTAGGAAATCCAAAGAGGGAATCATTATTTCTGTGAATGTGAGGGTGGTTAGAAATGGCTGAAGCAGAGACATTGGAGAAAGTATTGAAAGACAAAAAGTAATTTTAGCAAATTATTGAGATTAAAGACATATTGTAAAGGGAAGGGGGAAGGCAGAGAAGGCATTAAGAGTTAAGGCAAGGAGATCTGAAATGACATAGCATATATGGTGAGTACTCTGGCTGGAGATCTGGAGATAAGGAGGAACAGGAGACAAGTACCAGCTGCCTCAGAGACACTGTAGGTTCAGCTCCAGAGCACTGTAATAAAGCAAATATCACAATAAAGTGAGTCAAATGAATTTTTTGGTTTCCCAATGCATGTTAAAATTATGTGTACACTCTAGTTTTGTCTGTTAAGTATGCAGTAGCACTATGTGTGAACAATATATGTACCTTAATTAAAAAATACTTTGTTGCTAAAAATGCTAACCATCATCTAAGCTTTCAATGAATCATAATCTTTTTGCTGGTGGAGGGTCTTGCCCTTGACGTTGATGGCTGCTGACTGATCAGGGTGGTGGTTGCTGAAGGTTGGAGTGGCTATGGCAATTTCTTTTCTTTTCTTTTCTTTTTTTGACATTTTCCAAGTTTTTATTTAAATTCCAACTACTTAACATACAGTGCAAAATTTAATTTCAGGTGTAGAGTTTAGAGATTCATCACTTCATGCAACACCTGGTGCTCATCACAAATGCCTTCCATAATCCCCATCACCTATTTAACCTATTCCCCTGACCACCTTCCCTCTGGTAGCCATTAGTTTGTTCTCTATAGTTAAGAGTCTGTTTCTTGGTTTGTGTAGCAATTTCTTAAAATAAGACAACAATTAAGTTTGTCCTACTGATTGACTCTTCTTTTCATGAACATTTTCTCTATAGCATGTGATGCTGGTTGACAGCATTTTGCTCATGGTAGAACATTTTACTCACAGTGGAACTTCTTTCAAAATTGGGGTCACTCCTCTTAGATTTTGCTGCTGCTTTATCAGCTAAGCTTATATAATATTCTAAATCCTCTGTTGTCATTTCAACAGTCTTTACAGCATCTTCACTGGGAGATCGCAGCATTCGGTCACATCTTCAGACTCTGCTTGTAATCTTAGTTGTTATGCTACTCCACACTTCTTTAATTCGTTCCTCCACAGTTTTCCCACTGAAGTCTTGAACCCCTCAAAGTCATCCATGAGGGTTAGAATCAACTTCTTCCAAATGCCTGTTAATGTTGGTATTTTGACCTCTTCCTATGAATCATGCATGTTCTTAATGGCATTTAGAATGGTGAATCCTTTCCAGAAGGTTTCAATTTACTTTGCCCAGATCCGCCAGAGGAATCACTGTCTACGGCAGCTATAGCCTTACAAAATTCACTTCTTAAATAGAAGATATGAAAGTCAGAATACTTCTTGATCGACGTGCTGGAGGATGGATGTTTTGTTAGCAGGTATGAAAACAACATTAATCAGTGCATATCTCCATTGGAGCTCTTGGTTGACCAGGAGCAGTAATATTTTGAAAGAAATCTTTTCTGAGCAGTAGGTCTCAACAGTGAGCTTTAAATACTCAGTAAACCATGTTATAAACAGATGTGCTGATACACCAACTTTGTTACTCCATTTATGGAGCACAGGCTGAGTAAGTGTAGCATTTCTTAAGGGCCTTATGATTTTCAGAATGGTCAGGGAGCATTAGCTTCAACTTCAAGTCACCAGCTGCATGAACCCCTAACAAAAGAGTCAGCCTGTCCTTTGAGGCTTTGAAGCCAGGCATTGACTTCTTTCTAGCTGTGAAAGTCCAAGATAGTGTTTCTTCCAATATATGGCTGTTTTATCTACACTGAAAATCTGCTATGTAGTGTAGCCACCGTCATTCATTATCTTAGCTAGATCTTCTGGAGAACTTGCTACAGCTTCTGTATCAGCACTTGTTGCTTCACTTTCATGTTATGGAGACGGCTTCTTCCCTGAAACCTCATGAACTAACCTCTGCTCGCTTCACACTTTTCTTCTGCAGCTTCCTCACCTCTCCCACCTTCATAGTTAGGACTTTGCTCTGGTTAGGCTTTGGCTTAAGGGAGTGTTGTGGCTGGTTTGACTTCTACCAGAAGTCCAGACCAATCGAACTTTCTCCATATCGGCAATAAGTAGTATGTCTCACTTTCTTATCATTTGTACGTTCATTGGCGTAACACTTACATTTTTTACTTAATTTTTGAGGGAGAGAGAGAGAGAGCAAGTGCAGGTGGGGGGAGGGGCAGAGGGAAAGGGACAGAGAAACCCAAGCAGGCTCCTTACCCAGTGTGGAGCCTCATGTGGGGCTCAGTCTCACAACCCCAAGATCATGACCCGAGCTGAAATCAAGAGTGGGATGCCCAACCAACTGAGCCACCCAGGTGTCCCTGGAGTAACACTTTTAATTTCCTTCAAGAACTTTTCCTTTGCATTCACAACTTGGCTAACTGTGTGTCATGAAAAGCCTAGTTTTCAGGCTGTCTCTGCTTTCAACATGCCTTCCTCACTAAGCTTAATCATTTCTAGCTTTTGATTTAAAGTGAAAGATGTGTGACTCTCCCCTTCACTTGAACATTTAGAGACCGTTGTGAGGTTATTAATTGGCCTAATTTCAATATTGCTGTGTCTCAGGGAATAGGGAAGCCTGAAATGAAGGAAAGAGGGGAACACCTCATCAGTGGGGCAGTCAAAAGACAAACATTTATTAAGTTTGCCATCTTATATGGTGCAGTTTGTGGTGCCCCCAAGCAATTACAATAGTAACATCAAAAATCACCAATCATGGATCACCACAACAATTATAATAATAATGGAAAAGCTTGAAATATTGTGAGAATTTCCAAAATGTGACACAGAGACAGGAAGTGAGCAAATGCTGTTGGAAAAATGGTGCCAAAAACTTGTTTGACACAGGATTGCCACCAACGTTCAATTTATTAAAAAACGCAATAAAAAAGGGGGGTGAAGCACGATAAAATGAGGTATGTCTGTATCTGGAAATGATCCAAGAAAGGTGTGTTACTGCCAATTTAGGAAGGGCCTTGAAAATTCTGCTAAGAAATTGAGTTTTATCTTTGATGATGATGGGAATCATGAAAGATCTAGAAAGCTGGTGTGTAGAAGTGTGAAAAACCATAGTTGCTTCACAGCTTGAATTCGATATTTGTTGAATAACTACTATGTGTCTGGTACTGTGCAATTTGAGGGCTTCATGGGTTAGTGGGTCAAGTCCTTTCCTGTGGTTTTCAACTGTAAAATGAACAATAACCCAAAAACTTACAAATACATGCTTCTCATAACAAAAAAGAGTAGGAAACTGAGTGGTACCTTTTTGAATGACTGGCTGATCCCCAGCAGCCTATAAAATCCGAAAGTCTTCCCCACCTAAAAATTTAAACAAAATAATTTGAGATGCATTAAACGACCAAGCACAAATCCTCCCCTTTGTTCTATGTTTGCCATTGCATTTTCCATTTCATATATGTGTCCATTTTAAACAGTCATGCATGTGAAGGTACTTTGTAAATATACTCCAGATGTGAGGCAGATTATTTGTCTCTGTGACCAACCCCAAGTCCTAGGTGCTGGATCTTACTGGACATCACAGCTGAGAAGGCCCTCTGTCACTTCAACCTCTAAAATCCTCAAATTCAACTCCCCCTCAAAAAATCTCTTTTATTCTTATGTTCCTTATCTCAGTTGATGGCACCAGTACCATCGTTAAGTTGCCTAAGCAACAAATTTCATCACTCATTAGGATCTTTAGAAGCCCTGTGCACAAATATAATGGTATAGCCACACTTCTAAATATTCATAATTTTAAAAATATTCATAGAGTAAGTATTATAAAGATGTCCAACAAAATTTGGGTATTTCCCATAAGCTTTAATGTCTTTTCTGAACTCCATAATATTAAATTACTCCAAAAATATTTCTGGTGCCTCTACTTCGTGGCAGCCTCACTGTCTCCTGAGTAATCAGCATTGTTACCCCCAAACCCTCCACACTCTCTAGGTTCATATCCTTTTTAGGTCCTAACTGGTTAGCTTCCTGTTCTTTTTTTTAAAATTTATCCCTTCCAATCCATCCTTCAGTGTCTCCAGAATAATCTCTGATAAACACAGATCTGATCATATAATTTCTCTTCTTCAGGACCTTCCATGGTTCTCGTCTCCTTCAAAGTCTTCTCCTTTGCCTTAGGCACAAGGGGCATTCTAAGGAAATAACCTTCTCAAAGTCCTTTTGAACAAATAGAACCATAGAACAAATAAAAATAAATAAATAAACAAATAAACAAAGCCAATCGCTTGTAAGAGGAAAAGTGTCTTAAGATTTCCTCTTTATTTTAGGGATGCCTGGGTGGTGCAGTCGGTTGAGTCTCTGACTCTTGGTCTCGGCTCAGGTCATGATCTCAGGGTCGTGAGATCGAGCCCTGCATTGGGCTCTGCGCTAAGTATGGAGCCTGCTTCAGATTCGCTCTTTCTCTCCCTCTGCCCCTTCCCTCTGCACGCTCTCTCTCTCTCTCTAAAATAAATAGATCTTTAAAAAAAGATTTCATCTTTATTTTAGAAATTAGGAGTTTTACTTGTTAGTAGCACCGACATTTGGCAACCAAAGAGAATGGCATTGTTTCTGTCAAAGAATAGACTGTTGGAAATGACTGTTTGGAAAGCATTTTGATAATGCTTTATAATAAAGAATTTAGAGCTTTAGCAGAGTTAACAGATATGTTATTAAAAAAAACACCAACAAAAAGGTCTCAGAAACTGAGACTCTCCTAATTGAAAAAAAGAACGTTAAGTACTTCCATATTATCAAAACAAACACCGAACAGAAGAAAACAAATTTGAGATTATACCATATTACCTGATTATAATACAACTACATTTTAAATAAAGAGATAATTTTAAATTTTAAATAAGAAATAATTTTAAAAGACTCACACATTTGGAGAGTTTAAAACTTCTGAATACCTAATAGGTCAAATAAGAAATTATGATAGAAATATTAGAATTAGTGGTAAAGAGAATATTGCATATCAAAATTTGCTAGATGAAATCAAACTGGTTCTGAGAAGGAAACAGCATTTTTTTAAATTAGTTGAAACAAATTTGAAAACCAGTTAACATCTTTTAAAGAAGTTATAAAAAAACAGAATAAGCCAAAAGATAGTAGAAGTGAAGATATAAGAAAGAATAGAAATCAATGATATAGAAAATAAAGGAACAAAATTGAGATCAAGAAATGGGAAAAAATATGTGATAGAACAGACAAAATCAAAATATATTTTTAATATTGACTTCTAGGAATTAAAATGTGAGGAGAAGCCACAGCAGAACTTGGAAAATACAGAAATAATTTGTCTATTGTTTCCCATCAATTAATATGTGATTATTGTAAAAATGTTATAAAATGCTTGAAACATGCCGAGAATTAACTACTAACATTTTCTTAGGAATCCTTCCAGGTAATTTTAGCCTCACTGGTGGTATAAAGTGTGTGTGTGCACACGCATGTGTATGCACATGTGGTTACATGATCCGTATTTGTTGTTCACACGAATTGCTTTCCTACTAAATATTCTGTTCTATGATTCTGCAGTTTTTCCATTTAACAATGCACCTCAGACATTTTTCTTGCATCAGTACGTATAGATGTACTCCATTTAAAAAATCATTGTTTAGAATTCTGCCTAGAATGTGTACCATAATTTATGGTGGATATTTAAGTAATTACTAGACTTTTACTATTGCTAACAGTGTTACAGTTAATATCCCTGAACATATATCTTTGCACATTATAAAGGTTTTTCCTGTGAAATTGATTATTTGAACACACAAGTAACTCATGCTAATTGTTTTCAAGTATAAATTGTTGTTAATGTGCAAAAAAAATACAAGTTTAATTATCTGAATCCTTAATAACCTTCTCTGAAAGCTTTCTATATCCCTCAAGCAGAAAAAATAAGTAGGTGATAAAATTGTCCCCTGTCTAGACTGAGGCAACGATGGTGACATTTGTTTTCAATTATTAATTAAACACACATGAAGCCCTTTAGATGAGCAGGTGATATGGTTATTATTAGATGTGTTGCTTGTTTACAACAAGGGCATATTTAAAGCTTGAGATCAAAGTTCTAAAGCTGATTTCAAAACAGTGGCATTAATTGTTCTAAGGCCTGGGACCTGGGGAAACAACTGGGAGAGAATGAAAGTCACCTAAACTATAACAGAGTCACATCATTCTGTCATTACTCCCAGTCAGACCATTACTGACCATTACTGTAATCAAATCATTACTTCTTTACTTAGGCCTTTGCTCTGCATTGGTGCATTGGTACAAAACCCAAACAAACCCAAACAAAAAACATTCCATGCTGTTCTCTCAAGGAAGAGATGCACTGTATGTTTGTGGAACGGTTATATCATTCTTCATCCATTAATTCTTTTACTTAAAAAACATTTCTTCATCACCTACTATATAACAGCTCAGTGCTAAGTAGCGAGCATACCTATTAAACAAAATTGAATATCATCCCGGACCTCACAAGGTTCTCCTTTGCACCTGCCGCTTAGTAATTTTGGGGGAATATTTTGGTATAACTTTCTTCCCCACTATTTTCACTGCCTTATTCTAGCTCAGAATCATTATCATTTTTTCCAGAACTATTATATTTTCATAAGTGTTTACCTTGCTGTTAGCCCTAATCTATGAGCCCACTTCTGTTGAAAGTATTTTCCTAACGTACCATTTTCATCATGTTCTCGCATTCAAAAACTGTTCCTCTGTGTTGTCTACAATGTTCAAAACTCCAGCATTTCCACATTTTCTCCAATCTATCTATCCAGCCTGCTAGCAGATGCCTGCCTCTCCACCCTCCACCCCCAACACACACACACACACAGGCTTCTCACTCCAGGAAGTACATACTCCTCACTAACTCCAGAAATATGCCTGGACTTTTTGTGCCTGAATCTTAGTTCAAAGTCTAATTTCCAGTGGATTTCCTCCTTTATTTTTAATTATCTAAATCCTGCTCATATTTTAAGACTCAAGTTAAACACTATAACTGAACAAAATTAGTCATCTTGTGTTTGTTGTATGACAGGCACTGAATTGAGTGGTGGGGTTAAAAATAAATATAGAAAGTATGGTGTTTTCACCCAATGACAGACATAAGTAATTGCAACATGAAATGCCTCAGTCATAGAGGTTACTATGGAATTAGAGAGAGGGTTACTTAACACAATTAGAAGCACAGAAAGAGATAAGGAAGGCTTCTTGGAAGGGGTTACTCTCAAGAAGAGTCGTAAAGGATTAGAAGGAGTTAGCCAGGTGAAGGAATAGGGACATTCCAAGCAGAAAGGTCACCTCAAGCAAAGACATTGGCAGGATAAACAGCACAGCATATAAGTGGAATTACCAAGAATTCAGTATTGCAGGAGAACAGAACATGAGGTAAATGGTCGTATAAGATAAAGAGAAAGAAATAGACCAAATGATGTGGAATCACTGGCAAGTTTTGTTAGGGAATTGATGAGATCAGAATTTAATTTGGATGCATTCGTTTGTCCACTGTATAAGGATGAGTTTGAGCACATAGTCTTAGAGGTTGGGAGATCAATGCACTAATTTAGGGCTTACATTAAAGAAGTATAAGTAGTTATGGGGATGAAGAAACTGGTTCAAGATTTAGGAAGTGAAGTGCACAGCACTTAGTGATCATACAGATATGAGATCCAAGGGAAAGGAGAGACTCAAGGATGGGATCTCAGCCCCAATTTCTATTTTGACTAAGTACATGGTGTGCTCCTGAGTCAGGAATTAGAAGGAGGAGGCTTGAGGGGCGAAAGTAATGAATTTGACATTGGACATTTCCCTTTTGGTTGTTTATTGAGGTCCTGACTTGTTCCAAAGGATTTAGGGAAGTGCATAGAACTAAAAGTTCCTGTAGGACAATGAGGTCTAGGTGACCATGAGGTTCTGGACCATTTCAGAGCTGGAGAGAGAAATGAAGCATTATTGACGTCATACCACCAGGACTACTACAGTGTATTACCACCTCTGGTGGCAGTCAAGATCCGGTAAGTGGATTTGCTCAAGGAACTGCAGAAAGAGGAAGAAATGTGAGTTGATGGCAGAACCTTGAGGAATATCACCACGTAAGATGTAAACAGTAACAGCGAATTCATGGAAAAGGCCAAGAAGGAGACTCAGAGATGTGTAGCTGATTAAAGACAGATTGGCAGAGTGGTGTAATGGAAACCTAGAGTGGGAACTGTCAAGACAAAGGGAGTAATGAACCTTGTCAGATACAACAGAAACATCTATCCAATTCAGTGGGCTGGTGGCAGGAAATACCAGACCTCAGGCTATGAAGAGGTCAATAAGCCAAAGAAGAGAAAATTTCATCCCACATTCAAGAAATAGGAATGACAGGGAAGAGGAGAGAGAGGCTGATACAAGAACAGTGCGTGGTCAAGGGAGGATCTTTATTTAGGATGCAAGATTTCTTTGTTTATTTGTTCACTTACGTATTTAAGCTATTATGTTTCTCTAACAGAGAGGTGAGGGGGAAGGTCCAGCATAGAGAAGATAATTGATGGAGGAAATCATAAAAGAAGGCAACTGACTCAGTGCACCAATGGGAAGGGAAAGACCACTCTGTTCTCTAAGACTAAAAGGAAGAAGATGAATTGTGGGCCTGTAAATAAGTGTGTAGCTAAAAAGGGCAGAATTGAGGGAGAGCATACGCTATGATCTCATCTCTCTCTTCAAAGTAGGATACATTCCCTAAAAGTGGTCCCAAGGAGCTCTCTTTCTCCATTTGTACTCCTATGGCACTATTTTCTGAAAGATTTCTTAAAAATGCCCTAGAGTGCCTTTTATTTCTGTACACATAAACGCACACACACACACTGTTTAGCCAAATTCATTACTTTCCTGAACAATTAATACTGGTGCATATGGGCCAGCACATATGCACAAAGTGGGCTTACTCTATGATTAAAGAATAAATATAGATTCAGTAGTAAATTCAAGCCCTCCAGAATATCATATCACCATATAAAAGATTGCAAAATTTAGAGAAAAAAAGAAAAGAATAACTAATAGAAAAGAAGGAACCACTGCCTATTTTTAGCTCATCCAAAAAAGAAGTGAGCAATTCTAGAGGCTTTTAATTATTTGAGGTTTTTCTGTATTAACCAAAATGAGAGAGACAGAGAGAGAGGGAGAGAGAATGGAAAGAAAAAAGAAAAATACAAACCTAGACAAATAAATATTACTTTGCTACCCTTTGGATCCTCCACAACATGGTGCTTGGCACATGGCAGGAGTAAAGAAATAAACAGTAATGGGTTGATAGAAACACTGATGAAGGAGTCCTATATATGATTCCTACAGAAACAAGTAGCTGCTTAACAACGGCAAATCACAGATAGTGAAGAACCTCTGAGAATTAGAAATAATTAAAATAAGAACTGGAGCAGCGCCCTAGGGACATCGTGTACCCATATGAAAGGCCACGTGATAGCTCTTCCTGACCCCAAGGCCTGTGGGTGTTTTGACAGGCTTTATGATAATGTCGCCAAGTGCGTTGCTGTGGACAGCAGGCTTCTGCCTGCGCTCAGATCCCACCCGGCAGCGCAGGGACCCACGGGAAATCGGGCCGGCCCTGTTTGGCATCAGCTCTATTTCCACTTCTATAGATAGTCATAGTACTCAAATAGAATCTAAGGAAGTGAGATATTTTGTAAACAGGAAAACGGGACTGCCATTTGTCCTGGTTTCACCCCAATGGTGGGAGCAAATATAGTCGATCCCCTTGCATCGCAACAAAATCTTCCCTTCACAGCTCCACCCTGCGTCTTCAGGGACCTGCCTGGAGGCCGGCAGAAAATGTGCACTGCGTGGCCGGAGCAGGCTGTGCTTTCTCCTCCTTTTGCTTTGCCATCCTGTGAAGGGACCGACGAATATCAACTTACATGTTCAAGCACGTTGCGTTCCTGAGACGGTTCTGCTCACTAAAGCTAGAATAAGATACATGCCATATACCGTATTATGTATTTCAAAGTCACTAAGAGGCTAGATCTTAGCTGTTCTCACCACAAAGAAGAAATATTAATTATGTGATATGGTAAAAGTGTTAGCTAGCATCATGGCGGTAATCCTATTGAAATAGAGAAATGTATCAAATGCACAGTACCCCTTAAACTTCCACGATGTTATATGGCAACTATTTCCCAATAAAACAAACAACAAAGATTTGCTCGGGTTGCCGTTCCATGAAGTCAGTTCTACTCAGCTTCAGATACCTCTCAGCCCATCAGACTGTGGTGGCTTTCCTGCTAAAATTCTTTTCTAGAGTGGCCAAGTCCACAGTCGTGGATGGCTTTTGCCTGCATATCTGATTTGCTCCCTCTTACTCTGCTGGGACTCTTCATGCTCTGAATACTGACTCACTCTCAGCTTCCTTGGCCCTTCCAAACAGAACTACAATTCTAGGAACTCCCAGTTCTAGAAATATTGATTCTCCTAAAATAAAAACATAATAATATAAGGATGTTTATTATAGCAGAATTTGTAGCAGCAAACAACTGGAAATGACCTTGGTACCCACTAATGGGGAATGGTTGAATAAAGTATATATCCACACCATGTAATATTACACAGATATTTGCAAGGTCTAGAAAGCTATACTAATTTTTTTAAAGGAGTTGAATAGTAGCAGTTATAATGTGATCTTATTTTTTCCTAAAGGTGAAGTCTTTGTGTGTCTATTGACGTGTCTATAATTTTTTATGCATTAAATAAAATATAAAAGAACAGGCATCAGATTGTTCAGATCGGTTATGTCAGTTGGGTGGTTGGAAGGTTATCACATCCATATTGTTGATGTTCTTAAACAGGAATTCCATTTATAACTTTAAAAATAAAACACCTACAAATTCAAGATACCTGACCCTCGTCCAGATTTGCAGCACCTCAAGGGATTATATGAGAAGGCTTAAGGATAAATAAAATGAATAATTTTGTGGAGGAAAATCATTGTAGACCCATTAAATTTCTTCTCTTGGAAACAAGACATATTATTTCATTTACAAAGATATTTCTTCTATTACTCTCTTACCTCATTAGAAAATCCTAACAACGTTGATCCATTTTGAAGATCCACATGAATTTTAAATAAAGAAATAGCTTGCCTATTTACTCTGCTTCTGACCACTATCCCTTGTCGAGACTTAAGTGTTCTTTCTAGAAAGGCCCATAGTCCCATTTTTAAGGGTGGGGGGAGGTGAACACAGATGCTTTATAGGAAAGATCCTGTCGGCTGCCAGCTCAACATGTGTTAAATTCAAGCAAGCTATCCTGAGATGCAGAAAAATAAGGACATTCTTCTCTCGGGTGATGATTTGTGAAATCTAAATCTTTTTCTGTGTATCAAGCATTTCATTTCAAAATTCTTAATTGGGACACAAAAACTTAGACATTGAACACCATAGACTGCTTTTGGGCATTGAAACAATTGCTCATGATTTTCCCCTCTGTCATTTTCACAGTCGACTTGTCATTTTTATGAAATGCCAGGACTGCTCATACGTTGACTGACACGGTATGGTTGGCATCTCACTGGAAGGTATAATTTAAAATAGTTTGATGTAAACTGAGAGAAGTTTCCTAAGATACTGGGACCCAGAGCTGTAGAGCTGCAGAGCTTGAGAATTTTTTAAAATCCTAATTTAAAAGTTTTCTAAATATAAAATTGAAGGATGCTTACAAGGCAGGTTCCTTATATCAAAAAGAAAAAAAAAGGTTTTTATTTCAGTTAAAAACTGTAAACTGGGACTTAGTATCATGTTAGTCCTTATTTTCTAAAATTATATTCTAACTTAAACACAAGCTTAGGGACCTACCCTATGCTCCAGTATATTTATTCTTCATCACGACATTGCACACACAGAACACGTTCAATAAATGGTAAGTGGGTAACGGAATTTAGTCATACGCTTCTTTTTTTTTTTTTAAGAATTTATTCATTTATTGGAGAGAGAGAGAGAGAGTGAGCTTGAGAGACAGCACGAGTGGGGGTGGGGAGGGGGCTGGAAGGGAGAGGGAGAAGCAGGCTTCCCACTGAGCAGGGAGCCTGAAAGGGGGTGAGGGTTCGATCCCAGGACACTGGCATCCTGACCCCTGACCGGAGCCAAAGGCAGACGCTTAACTGACTGAGCCACCCACCCAGGCACCCCAGAATTTGGTCATACACTGCTATAAAACTTTTTATGCCTTAGGAATAGTATTTTTATATTCAATTTTTATATTCAATTTTCTATTCAATTGCAATTTTACTGATAGAGTATTAATGCAGTATTAACAATAGAAAGAAGAAAGTTCTGAAACTAAAGAAATGGTTAGATGCCAAGAGTTTTCTGTGTGTGGGTGCACGTGCACCCACACACATGCACACATACCCCCCGTATAAAACTTCGTACATAAGATGAAACCTATATAAAATATTAAATAATGCAACACCTTTTCTTCTAAACTAGCAATTCTTGCCTCTGAAATAGGGTAAGGAATGCAGAAAGTTCAGAGAAAAACAAAAGTCAAATTGAGAAAGTGTGATAATGGTGTTTTTTTTTTTAAATAAATCAATATATTGGGAAAAGAATCCAAATAGGGCAAGTGATGTTGATTGCTCCATTTAAAAGACATTTGTTTGGTTTATTACAAGTGGCTATACTATAGGTTAAAGTTGTCTGTTCCAAATTTATCAGAGGTCGGAGAGCAGCCTCAGTGATTAGCTATTTTGTGTCCACGCAGCCATAAGGCTATAGCCAAGGATCCTATAGGGGCAAAAAGGAAATAGTGTATTATTTAACGTTTTTAGAAATATCCCTCTCTTTTTCTTCTCCCTGTTTTTCCTCTAAGACCCACTTATTTTCTCTTTCTCTTTTCTGTCTAATCATAAATAATCTCTTTCTGGGCTGCTGAAAACATTTCTTTTTGGCTTCTCTTCCCCCTTGGAGGAGTTACCTTTTTATCTCAGACTCACTGGAGACCAGCGCCCAGAATTGCGAGTAAATCCAAGTTCCATGAGCACCAATTCATGTCTGTGATCCTAAATTCATAAAGTCTTTCACCCTTACCGGTAAAATTGGGAGAAAAAAATGGTTTCTCTCCTTTTGAGTCAGGCTGCATTTCTAACATAAATCTAGAACTTCTTTCAACTCTTTTTGACACTTGATTTCCTCTCTGGCAGCATGAAGCTTTCCTATTTTTTTCAAGAAATTTGTCCAAATCTCTGAAAGTATCCCTTAAACATACCCCACCACCACCAAAAAAATAGCAACAAAAAATAGTCTGATCAGTTAATGGTAAATGAATCAGAAACATATGGATTAAATTCCACTTAAAACACACAAGGGTTTAAAAATTAAGCAAAAAATTGCTGAGTAAAATATTTGTTTGCCAAATCCCAAATGTTTGAAAAATAGTTCAAGATGTTTGTTGAACCTGAAATGGGCCCATATTTAATTCAGGCAAAAATAATTCTTACCAGCTGAATGCTGTCATTAGTGGACTCGATAAGAAAGAAAAATCAATAACAATATAGAAGAAATTTTTAAATTTTTTTAATTTCCACTTTATTGAGATAGAATCAACATATAACATTGTGTAAATTTAAGGTGTACAACATGTTGATTTGATACACTTAATGTCTTACAAACTGGTCACCACCATGGCATGAGCTAATGCCCACAACGTGCCATGTGGCTGCCATTTCTTTTTTTGTGGGGAGAATATTTAAGGTCTTTTCTTTTTAAAACATAAGCATTCAGATTTGTAAAAGGTACTCTAGAAAGATGTGATGACTCCATTCTAGATTCTCCAGGACACCCAGGACATACCCCGAATTATGTTTTGATAAGTTATGCATAAATCCTCCTTTCTGCAGCTCATGTCTTCCTATGCTCTTCAGTTTAGCTATTTCCTTTGGTAATATGGCCAACAAATATTGTAGGAGGGTGAGAGTGACCATGTCAAGAGCTTGTGACTGAAAGAAAAATCTCTTCCTAGGGTAACTTTGGACTTTAGTGGTTATAGGGATTTCT
Organism: Ursus maritimus; assembly: GCF_017311325.1. Taxonomy (NCBI): domain Eukaryota; kingdom Metazoa; phylum Chordata; class Mammalia; order Carnivora; family Ursidae; genus Ursus; species Ursus maritimus. The sequence continues at coordinate 38,686,165 of NW_024427107.1, read as the reverse complement.
CTTTAGTTACTTCATCACCTGTTCTTACAGATATTGGTCCCATCAATCTTGATGAGGGATTCATCCCATCCTAACAGATAGTCCAAGACTAGTTAGCCAATAAATAAGTGTGTTTGCTGGAAAGTTAAAGTTGATGATAAAAGAGTTGATGAGTACTCTATATAAATAACAGACTTGTCCCAAATATCTTTCCTAGGTACGGAAGTCTGATGAAGCAACTGGATGGAGAGAATGGAAAAGAGAAATTGTTAGAGAGAAAAATAAAAAAGGAGACTCTTAAGAACTAAGAACTCTCTGTTACGGTTATGACTTACGGCCAATATAGTTGCAGCTGTGTAAGTTTTAATGGGAAGAAACTGGAATTTCAAAATGGGAAGGGGCTTTAGAAATTATCCAGGCGAGAGCAGCTTCCTCATCTTCCAATTTCCAGATATTTCACTCAGTAGCCTTAGTTTAGAAAATTATATAATGATAAGCTCTATACATTAATCTTCTCTCGCCATCATACTAAATTAACACAAATTTAGTGGCTTAAAACGATACAGATTCATTATTGTACAATTAGGCAGGTAAGAACTCAAATACAGGTCTTCCTGGGCTAAGATCAAGGTCTCAGCACATCTGCATTCCCTTTGGAGGCTCTAGGGGACAATCTGTTTCCTTGCCCTTTCTAATTTCTAGAGGCTACTCACATTCTTTGGCTCATGGCCTTCTTCCTCCATCTTTAACCCCAGCAATGCTGCATCTCTTAGTCCTTGCTTATGTGTTCATATCTCTCTCTCTCTTCCTCTGCCTCCCTCTTCCACTTGTAAGGATTCTTGTGATTAATTGGGCCCACAAAGATAATCCAGGATAATCTCTCTATTATAAGGTTAGTTTTTTAGTAACCTGAATGCCATCTGTAATCTTAATCCCCCTTTGCCATGTAACATAACATATTCACAGCTTCCAGAGATTAGGACAACATCTTAGAGGATAGAGTGTGGGCATTATAGTACCTGCTACACACTATAATCTCATTTGTAGATGGAAGCCCAATGGGAGAGAGGGATTAGACTATTACTTCTGTGGCAAATTTATTTTTCTCCATGTTTCTATGTGAATGGAATGACATCATAATAACCTGCCAACCCTGGTAATTCTACTCAGTGATTCCAAAACTAGAAATGTGTCTTCTCTCCTGCCTATAGTCCAGACATTGATTTACTTTTAGGTCTGGTCAGGCCAGTGTGTGAACTAAAATAATCAATGAATCTTTCCTTGATTATTGAGTGGCTGCTAGGTGCCTAGAAGTGGATCCCTGACTAAGATCACCCATTGGTGCAACGTCCTGAGGATTTGGAAATCAAACACCTGCAAAATGTAAACAAAAGCAGATCTATGTAATAGGGAGTGGGGTCCTTATCTCCTAGGGGTCCTGAATGCTTCTTGAGCGTAAATTAAAAACATTTTTTGCCACTGAGGAAAATGAAATGCAGTAGAAAATAAACTTTTAAATAAAAATGGAAAAAGCATTGGCCTTTGTGTGAATGTCCTAAAAAGTAAGTAGTGCAGTAAGCTCTAATCTCCTAAATTCAGAAATGTAAAGTATGGGGGAAAACAAAGCATTTAATGATTTTTTTGAGGCACAAACAGTACTAGAAAATAGATAAAATATAGTGTAATTTTCCAACTATATTCAATACAACTCGAATGATAGAATTTTCAATTAATTTTTAATTAATTAGTCATAACAAGGATGCATTTAATTTTCTCATGTTTATTAATATCATTTTTTTCTATTGTCTCACCTCTTCACTGTTCCCTATAGCATGAAGTATTTAGCATGGTGACCCCCTAATTGGTGGCTCATTCTGTCTTTTTAGGAAGAATAAATTAAAAATTAAATTTAAAATGTATTCATAGCATATGAATATTAATATATTATGTATAATATGTAAACAGTAAGTTAACAGGAATGAATCAATGGTATCAATGAATGAATGAATTGGTAAGAAAATATTAAAAACTGCCTTGAGCAAATAATTACCTCAATGTTTAGATTCTTAGGAAAACAGTACTTTAAAAGTACTAAAAGAGAATGAAAAACTATATATCAGTATCTAGAGAACCAGAAATTTTTAAAAATACTGTTTGGATCCATGCTATATGACCATATATTGTGATATCCAAATTTCTCTAAGTCCTGAGTGGAAGCATTCAGAGTTTTCATTTTGGGAAGTGTGGTCTAGTCTCTTACCTACTTTAGGACCTCTCTAAGTTATAATGAATTTGCATGCTGGTCAGTCAAAATAAATGTCATTGAGTTACAAAGATAATCTTATAATGAAACAGTTATTTATTATCTTAGTGCTAGGAGCATCTATTGATTTTTTGAGAAAAAAATAACCAGCTGTTGTTTTAAGCCCATTATATACATCATCTAATTTATCTTTTCAAAGTACTGGGAGGTAGGTGTCATGATGTACGCTTCACGGTTAAGGTTCAAAAAAGTTGTTAACTAGCTTGCCTTAGGATCTTATAACTGATTCTGAACACCACATCCTTCTGCTGGTCTCTAACTAACCCTAACTACATTAAAACCAACCTGGGGTCTAAAAAATAATACTAAATTAACGAAACCCTTTTGATGGGCTATGGCAGAACCCAAGTGAGTGTTGCATCTCCCTTCATTCTGTTGCAAATAAGGACAGGAAGTCTACCTATGAAAATCCTAATTTCATTGTTAAACACCAACTTCAAATTATTTCTGGGAAAGTAGCAAAGATGACTTTTGCATCACTTACTTTGGAAAAGAGGAGATGAAATTAAAACAATACTGAGGGGCATAAGCAAAGAAAATGATCTTAAATCACTTCCTTCTCCCTTTGGTGTAATTAGTACCAAGTCCAGTGACTAGTTTCAAAAGTCATTGGACTGAGTTACCAAAATATTGTAAGCTTTTCTCCTTCTCCAGTTCTTTAAATCCAAAGGTGTTCTAGAATTGTGAAGGACTAATTCTACCTGAAGAATGGCCTGGAAATTTTAACCTCAGAGAGTGCTTTTCTAATTACTTTGATTTGTTCTTGAGGTCACCTACCAGAAAACACTAGAAAGAAATGAAACCTGACAACTCTAAAAAGTTGAAGTCATTATTCAAATATAAGGTATTATTTCCTTCATCAACTTTTTTCCCAGTAATTTCATCAAGATAGATCTTCAATAGAATTATAAATTTTTCATAATAATATTTTCTGCTCTTCCTAGTATCTCACACCACAAAAATATTTTGGTAAGTGAATGTCTATGTTATCACAATTACAGTTTTGTAGTTTTGTAAATGTTTATCATTTAAGGATTTGAGTCTAAGTTCAATTAATAAGCATCCGATACTTCTCTTCTGTACTCTTTTGCCATATATTCTGTCGTCTAATCTTTGAGGAACCCCACAATATAAGGCAGGACCTCCTGCTATTTTCATGCCTGAGTGCTATTATTAACAATGGAAATTTCAGCAGCCAAATGCTCTCCTCCCCCTACATGCTGCATGCTGACGACTTCTTCATCACTGTCTTCCGTTCAGAAACCTCCCCTGAGTTGTAGACCACTAGATCCAGTTTTCTGCTGGCGTCTCTACCTGGGTGTCCCATAGATACCCAAAACTCAACATGTCTGAACACTCATCACCTTCTCCATCACCCAAGCTTTGCTTCCACCATTCTCGGGTCAGCCTGCGTGAGTCCTCTACCTTGTATTCTTGAGTCTTCTCTGTTTTTACAGATTTTACTTTCCAGGTATTTCTTGGCTCTTCTCCAACCTCTCTCCCAGCTCACCATCAACAGTTTCCTACTGGCCTCCTTTAAATCCATCTTTCACAGGGTCACCCAAGTGAATTATTTCAAATCTAAATATGACTAGAGCATTTTCTGGAAAAGTCTTTATTGTCTTCAGAATTAAATCCATGATCCTTAATGAGGGATATAAGACCTTTTGTGAGCCGTCCTATACTCTCCAGCATTCTTTTTTTCCTAGTCAAGGTAGCGAGCGTTGATCCTGTGGTTCTGTCTCATTGTTTGACACTTTTTACACTCTGGTGGCATCAAATCACTTGAGCCCCTTAAAAAGGCACTGTTTTACAATGTCTTTTGCCCCCTTGAACTGGCTCCATTCCATTATAAGTGAAGATTTGGAGTCTTAGTTCATATGTCACCTCTTTCTAGAATCTTTCCTAAGCCCCTTCATACATCCATACCCACCAGAGATGAGTTCTCCTCTATGTTTCCACAAACTTCTATGTTCATCATTACAGATGAATACTGGGTAATGCCAAACCTGAGGACCTCTTAAGAATACCTGAAAATATCTGGGGTCTTAATGTTTCCGTGTTTTACACTTTTTAGGCCATGTGTAAATGTTTGCAGTTGAATGACTAAGTAAAAGATACCAAAATGCAGGTATATAGGTATTTCAAGCTCCTTTTTTCTTTTTGGTTACACCATGCTGTCTCTAATGCTGATCCTATCTACTTCAAAACCCAAATAAGTAGTGCAATTTTGGTAGGACAGAAATCACTAGTTTGAAATGTTACATTTTCATAATTTGATACCATACACAATAAGGAGAATTTTAAATGAAAATTGATTGATCTGGTAAAGTGTTCATATTCTGCCAGCTATTTTCACAGTTCTGGGTCCAAAATCATTATAATATAGTTTCTACTTTAGCATTCATCAAAACTATAAAAGAAGTGTTGCCATTCATGGATGTATTAGTGCAACAGGGCCCAAATGCTGCTTTCAAAGACTATTTTCTTATACTGAGGCATTTTATAGTCAGGCAATCATCTTGTTAAACATTTCCTATAAAATTTTAAAAATCATTACCTGAGAGTCTATCACTGTGGCACTAATCACACCTCTACAATTAAGCTTATTTCAACCCTTTCACTGGAATTCTTTTTCTTTAATCAAGGGTTTATTATTGGACTGTTAATGTGAAAGTTGAAATAAAAAATCTCAGCTCAGGAATGAATTCTAATAGTAGTTATCGAAAACCCTGAGAAATTCTAATATTTTTCTATAAAATTTATGTTAGGATGTGGGTTTCATTCCCCCCTTCCCCTTTTTTTCCTGTAGAATTATTGGCCTTACTTAAGGGAACTGAATTTTTTCCTCATGTCTTTAAAGATATCCTTAATCTACTGCATTTGGGTTTTCCTTGGTATGAACACAAAAGCACAATTATTTGATTAAGCTGGAGGTGCAAATACAGTTGGCCTGGCAATGTTTTCTACCTCTTCTACATCACGAAGTGGAAGTGCAGTTTTGACTTTTGTAAGGAAAAAGCATCAGAAAGTAATTTTATCTTGCCAAATGAATCAACCAGCTTTTATACCTCCCAAGAGTTTCACTAATGGAGAAGAGTTTTAAGTTCAAGGACAACACATATCTTAATAACAAGACAGTCAGATTGTGACTTTAGAATGAGCTAATATGGTATAAAACTATAGTTTTAAAGCAAATTCACACACAATTGCATTTGCTATACACAAAAATCCTCTGAATAATCAGAGCAACCTTAAATCTCCTGAACTTCCCACTGCCTTCCTCCTCCTTCTTCACCACCACCCCTTCAATTCAAGTCCCAACCATCTGTCACCTTGATCAATATCTTTCTGCCTCCTCACATCATCTCTTTCTCCTTCCAATCAGTTTTCCCTGTGATAGCGTGAGAGATACATGTTTTTAGGTGATTATATGTTTTTAAATTAGAATGCTTAATGCCTTCACTCATTTTGTATTTTAAGGTAAAGAATAAAGCCCTTGACACACAAGGCAGTCATTGTTACTAACCTAGCCCTACATCAGTCCCCATCTTGGTTGTCTCTTGTCCACTTTACCCAAAGAGCTAGAAAAGCTAATATTCACTTCTCCAGTCTTTCTTTCACTTGCAGCTAGAAGAGGGCATGTGACAGATTTCTGACCAAGAAGGAATACTTGAAAATGTGCTGAGGACCGAGAGGACTTTTGCTTTTTCACATGAAATGGAAGGATGTAGCTGTTGCTGCCACCTTTCCTTCACTTCTTCCTGCCTTGAATATGGCTGTGATTCCTGGGGTTTCAGCAGCCATTTTATGACCATGAGATGATGAGTGCGAGGATGAAAAACAACCCACTGACCATGGATGAAAGAAAAACAGAATAAATCTGGGTCTCCATTGGCATTGATGGATGGTTGAACTAATGTCAATAATTACCTACTGCTAAAATCTTTGTTATCAAACCCACATTTTTTAAACTACTGTTAGTAGAATCTTCCATTACTTGAAATTGAAAGCACTCCCAATAGAAGTATATGGCTTAGGATACCTGCCGTAATTCTCCCACTTTCCAGTGATATTCATGTTCTCTGAGTTCCTAAAATGTTTCTCCTGTGTTGGCAATTCCTATCACACCACACAGTCCCCCAGGCACTTCACCTAGTTAACACCTTCTCAACCTTCAAATCTCAATTGAAATGTGTCTAAGAGACTTTCTCTGATCCCTAGAGTAGGTCATCACCTTCAGTTATGTACTCTTGTAGCTTCCACTGATTGTCTTGGCACATATTGCATTATAAGTACATATTTATTCATAGGAGTATTTAATGATGTTGTCTTTTCCATGAGATCTGTTAGGGTTGAAGCTTTATTGCTTACTGTTGACTGCCCAATTTTTAGCAAACAACATGGCATCGAGCGAGCATTCAGTTACTTCAGGGAAGGAAAGAAAGAATGAAAGATGGAAGGAACAAAGTTCGTGAGAACTAAAATCTCAAATTTGAAGTTAAACCTGGGCTTTCTTCTGACATTGGAGTTTTCTATCTCATGGTAGTGGTATTTCCCCTGCAGGTAAATATTGCTTTCTGTCTCATATGTGAAAACAAGGAAACAGCCCAAAGTAAATGTTCTGTATTTTTGAAGCCCAGTATGAAAGCATCATAATGCAATGGTTGCAAAAAGTGCTAAAAAAAATTGTTAGTTCTTTATTGTTTTGGTTTTCTTTTATGTCATTTAGTTTTATCTTTACAAAAAAAAAATTGAGTTCAAATGTTCTGCTGCAGATTGGTGTTTGGATGTAGCACTGTCAGAGAACCAACAATGGGAAGAGTGATCAGTCTTGACATTGGATTTCATGTCTTACAGGGTCCGGTAGAGTCCTTGAAGTTTATGCCTTGTCTATAAGGGGCCATGAAACTCTCTGAAATTATATAATAAACTTTGTATGTGCCTGCATTTTTCTAGGGAGAGAGTTGAGAGCTTTAATCAGATTTTCAATAGGGTTTTAGTTAAGAATAGGTTAAGGTTAAGAATCAATGGGTCAAGTTACTAAATAGTGGTGGTGTTGGAAATCAGAAGTTATATCCTTTTAAAAAAGATTAACTTACAAATGCTTACTATATGCATGTTTCGGAGAGATGTACTTGCAGTATAAATAAATCCATGTTTTATGTGGTTTTTAAAAATCATTTGATCAATTAATCAATCAATTTGTTAATCTGCCTCTCTGCAATGAGCTAAGATAATGACACTTCATATATATCACTGTACTAAGCTAATTAAATGCATTATTATCGCTTAATTTTTCTAGCAAATCTGCAAAGCTACTATTATTGTCCCCCTTTTCTCGGTAAAGAAACTTCAGTCTCTAAGAATTCTAAAAGCATGCTCACTATCAAAGCTGAATGAAGGGATAAAGTAAAGTAATATATTTCCAGCCTTCAAGAAAACCAAGACTTGTGTAAATGAGAAAATAATGATCATTTGAAAGTTATGTCTGACAATGGCCAAAGATATAGTAAATAATATTAGTTAATAATAAGCACTTTAGGATTTAAAAAAGATCCTTTGGGATTCTGCCTGGACTGTGATCACTGGTTAAAAGCTGAGTAGAAGAGAAAGAGAAGATTTTAGTCAGCCGGGATTAAATGAGCAAGATCAGTGACAACATAAGTTCCAGGGGCTCACTGGGGAGTGGACTCCTGTTGGAGCAATGAGAGATAAGGTGGGGAAGGATGTCTGGGTACAGTTTGATGGTCTTGTGTACTAAACTAAAATGTTTGACCTTTGCCCTTAGATAATGAGAACCACTTAAAGAGTGTTTTGAGCTGGAAGGTGACATCATGCAAACTGGTTTTTAGGAAGATTAATTTGGTACCAGTCCACTGGATGGACTGGAAAAAGACAAAACCAGAGCAAGGTGGTCCAGCCAGAAAAGCACAGAGAACTGAGAAAAAAATTGATGTGGATAGAAAGAAGGGAAGGATTGGAAAAGGCAGTCCCAGGGAACAATTGATTATGCTCGGTGTAACTTTGTCTCTTTAAAAAACGAGCTCTTCCCTTCAAAAGGGGAAGCCACCAGGAGGCTCCACATTTGTGAAGAGGGAGCTCCTTATACCTCATCTCCACCCATTTCGTCTCTGCTTTTCCTTTTTGTGTGTCCTGACTTACCTCTTTTTTCTCTTCATTTTTCATTCCTTGACTTATTCGGCAAACATTTTATTCCTGTTGAAGGACAAGCACAGACCTAATGCTGGAAATACAGCAGCAACCAAGAGAGGCAAAGCCTCAGCCATGATGGAGCTCACATTCTATTGTTGATGGACAGACAGCAAATAAATGAATACATCCACAAGGAAAAGGGCAGAGAATTAAAATAAGGTAATGTGACAGACAATGACTGGGGGAAATGTAGGCGGAGTGTTAAAGTGGCCCTTCTGAGAAAGTGACATTTAAACAGATTTGGATGACAAGAAGCAGACAGCCATACAAAATATTGGCAAAATATTTTTTTTAGTGCTCTGGGTACAGAACATAGTTAGGGCAATGGCCCCAAGACAGAAATGAACTTGGCTTGTTCCAGGAACAACAAAGGGCTAGTTGGCTTGAATGTGGTAAGCCACAGTGAAAGTGGAAGGAGATAATGTCAGAAAGGTAAGTGGAGACAGGGTGAGATAAGGCTGTTTAGGCCACTGTAATAAGTTAGGGTGTTGGCATTGTAATGAGTTAGGGTGCTACTCTACTTGGGAAGGAAAACAGTTGGAAAGTTTTCAGGAGGAATGTAAAATAAGATCTAATTTCCATATATAAAAGATCACTCTGTTGCTTTCTTGAAAATTGATCGTAAGGGCCAGAGGAGAGGCAGGGACAACATAGGGAGTCCATTGCTGTAGTCGAGGCAAGAAGTCACTATCAGAGGAGAACTGACTGTAAGTTTAATAGTGAGTAGTAAAGAACTGTTGGCAGTTTGGGGTGTGCTTTGAAGTCAGAGTTGGTGGCATTTTGATGGGTTGGATGCGGATAAGGAAAGAGTAGAATCCCGAATAATTCTTAGATTTTTTTTTGACTTGAGCATGAATGATGGAACTAGGGAGATGGAAAAGGTTAAGACTGAGGTGGGGGTGAATGAACATTTCTTCTCTTGGCTGTGTTAAACTCACCTATTCTGCTCCATTAGATTCTAGCCTGACTTGCCCCTCTTTGCACAGAAAGCTGAGGACTTAGCAGCACCATCCCCTTGATATATTCTCCTCTCTCACCCCACCAGGATGGTGAGTTCCTCCGCACTAGACTTTGGGCAAGTCTTGACTTCATGGACTGATTTTGACAGCTAGCACATGGTGGCTGGCAGACAGGGGAGGGAGAGTAGCATGGGTGTTTGAGATACTAAAGAGGACTGGAAGATGTTAAAATTTAGGGTTTAGGCTTGGAGGATGAGATTGCAATTGACAGATATTTGGACATCAAGAGAAGTAGATAGTTTTGACAACAACAAAAAAAGATACTGAGTTTGGATTTGTTATATTATTTGAGATCAAAAGAAAACATTCATGATAATATTCTCCATGAGTTAGAGCTATATTGGTGTGTAAAGTCCTGTATTCCTACTTTACAAATCAGCATATTGTGGAGAGAGAGTCCGGTGGCTAGATCACTGATCAAGAAATCCACTTAAAAATCTGAACTTTAAAAATGCTCTGAGCTTTCAGAAGTTTGTGCCAATTTAATTTAATTAATTCATTAATATTCCTTTATGGTGGACTCTATATATCAGTAAGAAACCCTATTTACAAGAGAATTCACCAGCAGGCTTTAAATATGAAGTGATTAATTGTTGAGCCCACTTACAGAAATGCGATGTTAATGTAACTTTTGAGGTTCACATCCATTGCATTAAATAAAATATAACTCTGTGTAGAGAGCTGTTTTGTTTTCTGAGGAATTTTGGACAAGTGTTTCCTGATTTGTTTAGGGATTTGTGAAGGAGGAATGAATGGTGGGTGTCCCTCTCATTCTCATGGGTAGATTTTTTTCCCAAGAAAAGAATTTCTCAAAAAATACCCTTTTTAAAACTCAAAATTGCCTTTTTCATCTTGAAAGGGAAGCATCAGAGGAGTTAAGAAAACTTACCATAGTTGAAAACCCACTTCATTTTCATTACAGATTATTTTGAATCTGCTTTAAGAAATGCATATGTCCTCTCTAAATATATGGGGGAAATGGTTCATTGAGTGTTATGAAAAGAAAGTTTAGTCTCATTTCCTAAGCAGACTTTTTAACCTGACAGTGCTAAATGGGGAAGAATTCTTTGGGATTATGGTGTGTGTTTTGATAGAGATCCTGTAACAGCTGGTTATTTTCAGTCATTTTCTCACTGCGGGAAGATTCTGCTGCTGTATGAAGTAAGGGTGAGAGAACCTTGCTATCCATGCAAAATTAGAGAAAAAGATTTCATTTTATTTTTAACATACACATTTTACTATTTTGTTTATGAAATGTGTATTTCGAAATGTGCACTCATGTGAAAAAGTAATCTACCACCAGTATGGATCTTGAAGATCAAGAAAAAAATTTTTTTCAGTCTCCACATAGGTGGAGCTTGTGACGTCCTTAGTCATTTTCGTGACATAGAATCTGGATATTTTAACAGTGTTCGAGCTCGCCTTTCCTTAACATACGGTGCACTGGACTATTTGATAACTGTGATCCAAAACCCTGAATCATTTCAGGGTGAGATTTCTGTGAATTCACTGTGTGCTGTTGCTCGGAGGCCATGAGAAATCCACCATCAGGTAGAGTTCTGACTGCACGCAGGTAAATGGTTTATAGACTGTTAGCCCGCGCTGCTGGTTTCGATTGGAGGAATTGCTCTACAAGAACAAGGCAGGCTCTATTTTTGACATTTCAGCAATGAGACCACTTGTACATTATGGCCTGATTTGATTTACTGTAAGAAAATAAGAGAGCTGTAATTTGTAAAAGACATTTATTACATGAGTCCAAAAATTTAAAAAAAAATGCTTAGTGTCTCTGTCCATCCCATCTGGTTTTATTTTAATCTCACTCTAGTCACATATGAAATTTTGCTTAGCTGTCTTCATTTTCTTAGTCAATCTTGATTAATGGCCTTCAAAGTAAAAATAATTGGCCTGCATCAGGGTTGTTTTATAACTCTTGTTCACAAAGAATGTGAAAGGCTGGAAAATGAGCCTAAACAGAAGGAATGCATTACGCTCGTCTTTGAGAAAGAGCAGTCGTTCAGCTGCGTTCCACTGTGTATTTTTATAACAGGCGCCTCCTTGACCGTCCGCGATATTGCAGATACGTGGTGCCAAAAGCTTATGTATACCTCGTCAGACTGACCACGGCAGCTCGACATCTCCAAACAGGCACACATGTGACGGCGGAACTCACCCCGGCCGGCCCCACAGGCCTGAGCCTTTCAGAAGTAAATTATCAGGAAAGCCAAGGCTCTGAAACCTAGAAGTTAAAAATGGGCAGGGGGCTAATTGTCTCTGAAGTTTAAATGGCTTGTTTATAAAAGGCTTCTTGAGCATTTGTATTTTTTTCCCCTTTCTTGAAAAGTGTGTTCAACTTGAAAGGAACGGGGGGGAAATGCAGGCGCCGCGTGGCCGTCGTGGATTTGGAGTCGAGCTCTGCTTCCTCTCAAGGCCCCCACTTCTGGGAGAGCCCGTCAGTTCAAGGGGGGCAGAAATGAATTTGAGTTCAAAAAAAAGAAAACAACCCTCTGAGAAGATAATTTCTTTCTTACATGAAATTTGTGTAAATGGAGAAGTGATGTGTCTTAAAAAGCTAGTCGTTTTATGATCGTACTGATTAGAACATTAACATCGAGAACTTTCCAGCTTTTCAATAATCTCAATACCAAACTCAATTACCCAGTGATGTTTTTCAAGAATTTCAGCTGTTCTCTTGGTGTTTTAAAAACAATTAAAATTCCCTCTCAGATCTGACTCGTGCTGGATCCAATTCAATACACACGGACCTGGAGACACGAACAGGCCTGTGTCCCACATCCGCTGGTGTTCAGCCAGGACCTGATGGTGGAGACCATTATTTTCTCTTCACACAGCCCCAGAGATGGGTTGTTAGTTCAGGGAGGTCGTTGACAAGGTGAAGTGGGGGGGAGGATGGTTTTCTGATGCAGAAGAAAACCTTCGGACAGATTACGGTAACTATGGTAGAGTCCTGATGGAAGACCTGTTATGTTCCAAGGGTTTTCATAAAAGGAAAATGAGTTCTTTTGGAGTTGAGGAGGTTGGATCCTTATATCAAATATGGGGAATTCCAACCTTGCCTCCTTCAGGCTACCTGCCTTTGCATTTCTTCCTGTCAGGCTTTCCCGGCCTCCTACTTCCCCTAAGGTTTCACCATCCCTGTCCCTTCCTACTCAGCTCCCCTGTCTTCTCAGCCCTTCCCCTCTTTTTGTGCCCTGAGCCCGGAACCTGCTTAAGGCTTTTCCCTGGTCCCCAGAACCCACTGATCTCTGAAGAGATGTGACTGGACTTTTTTTGCCTGGTGATTTGAGTTCCTTTTTTCCACACATCATAGAATAGTTTCATTTTTCAGAAATAATGGGGCAATCACAATTAATTTTCTAGTCTAACACACCCACCCATTCAGCCTCCGGACACACACTAATCCACAATCTAGTTTGAATGCTACATATTTGCAACAGTTTGTTTATTTATTTAGAAATGTATTATAATAGTTCCTGATGTTTATTTGATGGTTTCTGAGTCTGTGTCACCACATGAAGCATTTCAGAGTTTATTTAGCACCTGGTTGATGCTAAACTAGCAATAAATATTTCAATATATTATCTATTAATCCTTATAACAGAGCTGAGAAATGCATAGTTTATGCTCATTTGATAGGTGAGTGAACTTAACTTTGGTCACAGGTTAAGGAAACTATCCACGTGACTGTTTTAATCCCAAACCCTTTTTCTTAACGTCTACATCCGGGTTTCTAAGCTTGGTACTATGGACATCGGAGGGGCAGGTCATCCCTTGTCCCGGGGGGCTCTCCTGCTCACTGTAGGATGTTTAGTGGCATCCCTAACCTCTACCCACTACATACTGGTGTCACCCTCCTTGCTCCCCACCCATGTTAGGGTCAACCCCAAATTTCGTCACCTGTTGCCAAATGTCTCCTGGGGAAGAAAACCGCTGCCCTACATGTTGCCACCGTACAGAGGTTTTCTCAGCTACCTTTGTAATTTAACTGATCTGGACAAAGCTTTATCAGGCCACCAAGGCTGGTTTAACACTGATACAATCTCAACCGTGGTCGATCCCAAGAGATAGGGAAGAGGTGACAAGGGTTCCTCTGAGAGGCTCAGCGGAGAAGCCCTCTAGGTGAGTGATTACGACCTTCCCCCAAGGCTTGTCAGAAGCCAGATAGAATTTCTAAAAATAAGACTAATGACAGTGGGTACATTGTTACACGTTCGAGTGTAGGAACTCCCCCATGGATAGCAGGCTCCCATCCGCTCTTCCAAGGAAGGAGGGAAGTGACGTGTGACTTCCTTGGTGGATCTCAAATACAGTGGCTGGCAGCTTCCAGACACAGCTCACAATCTGCTCCCAGTTTGAGCTGTGTTGACCCTTAAGTCGACAGACCCTAAGTCTCTTCTCCATCAATCCAGTCAGTACTGTAAGCACCAGATGCCACGCTAACGGTTTTGTCAACCATTGTAACTCCACTTCCTGTGGATTCTCACTCCCTACTTTTAAGTCTCCTAGGTCTTGGTTTGTATTTTTATATTTACAAATGTAAAAAATGGGTGCACTTTCAAAGAGGGGCTGTCTAGTTCAATCACATTGGCCTGGGGCCTTGATTCACACATGTCTGCCTCAGGAAACACTTTCTCTGTGATGATCTCACAGACACATACTCAGCCTCTTAACTAGATCTCCTGGGCACAGGGTGGAAAGAGTATCAGGTTTGCTGCTGTGACATGCAAGATGTCATGGGACCTCTGGCTTAATTCAGAACTGCCACCTGACCTAAACTTTAGGGCTGGGGTTGCTCCCAGGAGGAAAGCAGATCTGAGCTGTGACCTGACTGATGCCTAGTGCTATGGACTAAATTGTGTCCCTCAAATTTGTACTGAAGCCTTGACCCCTAATATGACTGTGTTTGGACACAGGACCATCAGATAGGTAATTAAGGTTAAATGTGGTCTTAGGGAAGACTCCTAATCTGATAGGACCAGTGTTCCTATAAGAAAAGGAAACACACCAGAGATCTTCCTCGTCTCTGTGCTTACACAGAGGAAAGGCCATGTGAGAAGGACACAGCAAAAAGCAGGCCATGTGCGAACCAGGGACAGATGCCTCACCAGAAACCAATGCTGACAGTACCTGATTTTGGATTTCCAGCTTCCAGACTGTGAGAAAATAAATTTCTGTTGTTTGGTAAAGCCACCGTGACTATGGGGGTTTGTTGTGATAATCCTAGCAGATGAACCCAAATACAGTGGGAGAGAGAAGGTTTGGAGCTAGGTGGGGAGGAGAGGGCAGGGGACAAGCACAGGTCTGGAGTGAAGAGGGAGGCTGGGTCTCCCAGGGAAGAGTTAGGGGAACACTGCACCCAGAACATGGTGTTACTTCATGCCATAGCTGCCCCCCGGCCCCCACTTCTCAAATTATACCCACCATTAATCTGATGCGAGAATAGAAATGGCCCTTTCTTGGGTTGAAGAAGAAAGCTTGATGTATGAGGTGAATATCTGAAACCCCGCAAAGCCATCTCAGCTTTCTCTGCAGCCCCAGGGGTACACAGAGCTTGCTAACTACAGGGAAAAGGCCTTACACAGAACAAGTGCTTAGTAAAAGGTGAGGTGGGAGCATGAAAAACATGGCGGGATTGGTTCATGCGAAGTCCCGTAAATCAAATTCTAATGCTAATGCGTTTTAAATTTACAAAAGCCGAGTCTTCAAGCTGTTTGAGCTCTTATCAATTTATGTGTCAAGTAGCATACTCCTTTAGGAGACTTAAAAAAAATATATCAACAACATTATTTTAAACAAATAATAAATAGAACTGTCTTGTTTCAGAGCTAACAGCTTGCTCGCTCCAGAAAAGAGAAAATAATGGAAGCAAAGGAATGTCATCATTTGTACTTTAATTAGTAGCGTCGCTCTGTCTTTAGAGGTGAACTAAAACAGTTGACGTGCCCAACAATTTCGACAGCTACAGAATGTGAGGACGAGTAGTTGGAGCAAACATCTACTTCTTCAGGTGGGTTTTGCTTGTTTTGAGGGGTCCAAGTAAACTGGAAGGGGTCTTCATCCCTTCCTTTCCCTGGGCCCATCCTCTCCAGCTCCCTTCCAATCCCTACTGCAGAAATCGGCCTTGATCTTTTCATACAATCTGCAGCTATCTGCTTTTTCTTACATAAACATTTGCAATTCACCAAGGAGAATGTGAGATGCGTCTTGCACGCTTATCAAGCGCCACAAGAACTTTACAGATTACTGCCTGCCTCAGGATTCCAGTTCCCTGGTGCTTATGCATAAGCAATGGATTTATGCAAACATTGTAACATTTCCAAACAGACTGTGACATGAGTTGTTCCTAGTTCATATAAGGTTCAGATATGCAGCCTATTTTCTGCTCCTACTAGATCATTCATCTCATCGAGTTTAAAATGTATCATCTCAGCTTATAATGTTGTCAATATAAAATGTCATAATGTGGTACTCAATTTGAACAGCAAGATGGATATTAATCTCAGAGGTTTCTGTGCACGGCTGGGGTGGGATTGTATAATGTGCAACAGCGTTGGTCTGTTTGTTTGCATCACACGCCATATGCATAGGTGGTAAACATTTTGTTATATTATAGACCGACTACTAATTCTCCTTGATCTAGAGTGTTTATATAGCCCCAGTGGTATAATATGCATTATAACTTAAATTGGATAATATATTTAGAAAGAAAAAAAAAAAAGCCTTTACAAAGAACAGCATCATCAAAGGATAATGATAACATGCCTATTTACATAATGATAATACACGTATTTACTGCCAAGCATGTTTGTTTTGCATTAGTGTTTGTAGCAGGGCACCGGGAATTAAAGAATTACAAAAGGGAGTTTGTCTAGCCTCCATTACTGTAGTAGGGTGGTTATTGGCAGTGAAGAAAGAAATGGAAACACCCATATTTGAACTGGTGAAAAAAAAAAGAACAATGCCAGTTGTTACGTTCGCGTTGTTTGTGGGTACAAAAAGGCACGTGCCCAAACTCCTGACATCCTTTCTCATCCTGAGACACGGCGTCTCTTAAAGCAAGTAAAACCTCTTGCGCAGATTTTTTTTGGCAATAAGCATCAAAAATTAAATACATAAAAACCATCTCTGTTGGTCGTGTGCATTCTTAACAAACACATGTTTAAGGCAAGCCACCGTTGGAATCATGGACTCCAAGTTGTGAAAATCTGCATTTTTGCCTTTTGCATCCAAAACTGTGAATTTTATTTATATGTCTACGAAAGCCTGGAACCTTGCACTTAAAAAAAAAAAAGTTGGGAGATGTTATTTTGTGAGCTGTCATATGTTTCCTGAACTTTTTATAATAGAAAAGAGTCTCTGAAGAGCCCTTTTCCTCACTCCTGTAACAAAGGCATGTCCCAGTTTATTAAAAAATCATACACAACAATACTGCTTGCCAGGTTTTATAGTCCTAATGAAAATTTGGTCCAGAGCACAAAAATTATCTGGAAAAATGCCTGAAATTTCCCTGTCGCAGATGTTTCAACAGAAGGTGCTTGCATGCCATTCGTTAATACTGCGCCATACGGGACTCAGTGTGACCACTGCAAGATAACCAGTAAGTAACACACGCAGCGTGCGCTGGGCTGAGCCAAATTCTCCGTCTGTTGTGTGGGACTCGCATCCCATGGATTGAGACGTACCTTGATGAAACTGCATTGTCATGGAATGATAATATTTGTGGATCACCATGCACGGAAAACATCCTATCGAGAATGTGGGAGGTCCATTAAAATATTCAGAGCATTTCTTGGCATGGTTGGTGCTTAGGATGGATGGCAATATTCGTGTTTACAGCCCCCCCCCCCATCCTCTGCTAACTTACAGAAGTAACTCGACGGAGAGAAAATTACTTTTTCAAAGAATATTAGTTTGGGGTCACATAATTAAAAGGCCATGTAGAAGTTATTCCATCTGTGCATGGAAGGGAAATTCACAGGCTGCCCTTAGTTTATTCTTCGCTTTAAAATATATATGAGAGAAGTGACTCAGTGTTCACTCTCTTTGAAATAAAAGGAATATATTCATCCTGGCAGCGGCTGGTAAAAATAGAGGCGCATCGAAGATGCTACTCACATACACTGAATTTTTCCACTGAACCTAGGTAATTCTTGCTGGATAAGACTCTCTGGATAGTGATCCATTCTAAGGAGCAGAGTTGCGGCTACCCAATACATATTCCATACTCAAATCTGGCTGCTATCTCATGAAAATAGTGTGCTTTATGTGGGGGGACTGCAGGGGAGGGAGATGTTTGGAAGAGGGCAGGAGAATCATTTACCCTGTACCTCTCGGTCAGGTAGGGGCGCTATGGTCAGGATGCTTGGTCAGGATGTATGCACAAAGTCACTGTATTTTTTGTGTGTTTCTTGAAGTATTACTTGGCTAAATACAAACAGCTAAAATACACTACAATTTTTATAACCCCATTTTGGAACTCATATTCTCTTAATATATCAGGAAGCCTCAAAACATCACAGTGACCAAGACTGCTCTCGAAGTCTGAGAAGCTCTGTGTTGAGTTGCACTGTCTTTCAAAATAATAATTGATGTATGTGATCATGCTATTTCATTTACATTTTATGCTTCTTTTTAAGGAAAGTTGTTTACATGTTTTCTTTAAATATTTTCTCTTTTTTGGAGAGAAAATAAATTTTAAATGCTTCACCATCTTAACTAATTTAATATCTCTATAAAGAAAAAAATTAACAAGTAACTGTTGCTTGAAATTTTCCTTAGATTCTTTATTCTCTGTACAAGGATCGTGACATCAATATGAAGAATTTTGGCAACAGGGTGGAAGGTAGAGAGATTCTTTGAACAACTTTTCTTAAATAAAATAATTGCTTATTGCTCGTAATTTAAATAGTTATTCTCTCAGTGTGTTCATGTTATAGAAGTACTTTTTAAGAATTTTTATTTAAATTCAATTTAATTAACATATAGTATATTATTAGTTTCAGAGGTGGTATTTTGTGATTCATCAGTTGCCAATAACATCCCAATTATTTAAAAAAAAAACCCTACCCCCCAAAAAAAAACCGCAAGGCTCAGTACTATTAAGAGTATACAGAACCAGTTATTGGTGCTTCTAGGTCTTGAATTTAGAACTTCTAACTCCAAATTCTGGGCTTTCATTGCATTATGATGTCATTCAATGCAATTAATTCATACCTTTAGCCATGAAATCAGTTATTATCAAAGCATGGCTAATGAACAACTCTGAGCCACAAAACCAAGGATTTCTGCAGATCCATTCAGAATGTATTATTGTAACTTAATGCCATTGTCTATATTGACAGCATAGGAGGTAACTCAACTTCTACCTCTGACACATTACTGCAATATTTATAAGTCCATTGATGATACACTGAGGCACAGTATTCTTCAAAAATTATTTCACTTTTAAGAATATAGTTTTGTTTAAGTATAGATACAGATATATTTATATAGTTTAGTATTCTTAAAAATATTTCTGAGAGACAGTGATAGATGTGGCCTACACATGATGAATGTCGCTTATACATCTTCTGGCTTCATGGAAGACACACAACATCAAGAATAGTTTGAGGCCCACCTGGCTTCACAAAAGTCAATGAAAAACCAGTTCAGACATTCATCTGTAGCTGTGACATTCTGCCTCAACGTGGACACATATCACTGGTTGCCTTTTTTAAAGATAAGAAGAATGTTTTTTAAATCCCGTAAATTGACTTTTATTTGAAAAGTTCCCTTCCTCTTTAAATCATTCTGAACATTCAAGTGCTGGTGTATTTCTGCACTCCCACCCGGAAGAGAAAGAAGTTTCTCTGCGTGACGATTCTTCAGTTAGGGATACTATGTGCTGGGCCCCTGGAATACTTTCTTGTGTTATAACATTGCTAGGAACCGCTGACTGGGAATAGCAGATTGTGCACGGATGATCCTTACGAAGACCGACTTGAAAATTCTTCTCTCCATAGCAGCCCTTCACGGGGAGGGGGAAATTTCTCCGCTTGCAAGTGAAGCTCAACCAAATGATAATATACTGTTAGATAATATGCCCTTCCAGACACTGATCGAGTGAACCTTTTTCCCAATGCAAAACGGCATCTTCTTTGAAGCTATGCTGTTATCACTTGATATTAATTTTAATGTGTATTTACTAATCTCCAAAATTCAGTTCATTCTCTGTTGGCTTTCTTTACCTTCAGGTAGATTAAAATATTCCTAAATGCCGCCTCCTCAGAAGATTCCTGAAGTGTTCTAAGCCTTCCCAGAAGCTATTGGTCAATGTTAAACAATACGGAGAATTCTAAAGTAATTCCACACAGTAGTGCCCACTGGCAAAGCCCCAAGGAAGAGCTGGGACCAAAGGTGTGGCTGATGGATGAGAGCTGTGCCTGTGTTTCTTCCTAAATAGTTTCCTTTGATATTTTAACGTTTTATGGTAATGTATTTTTTTGTTTGTTTGTTTGTTTGTTTTCTCTTTCTTCAATCTTCTTCTCCCTTCTATCCCCCCTCCCCTCACCCCTCCCTTGGCCTGCTTCCTCAGGGATTGTCAGTCGCTGCGGTCAGACTCTGTGTTCCATCTGGGCTGCTGAAGAAGGCAGTGCAGTTGGGTTCGCCTGTTTCATCAGCTTGAGAACATTAGTGGGCTCTCAAAACGCTTCTGTAGCTCCCAGAGCATTGCTCAGTCAGCATCCTCTCATTTTGAAACAAGGTGAGATTTAAGCCCCTGGCATCGGTAAACTGCCTGTCAGTGCTCACTAGAGAAGAGAAATCAGGCGAAGCACACAGAGTTAACCGAGGGACGTGGACATGTGACCCAAATGGTCTGCCCCAAACCAAAGCTAAAAATGGTTACGGAGCCTCCTCGCACGCTTGGTTTCTTCATGATAGGGCAGGTCCTGCTTGAAGCAGAGAATTAATTCTCCCCTCTTTCTTTCTTTTCCTTTTTAGCACCTGTCCTCCTACTTCAGAATGCCCAGACCTTCATTTCATCTCATTGTTGAAGATACTGAGGCACAGAGAAGGGAATGGACTTGCTCATGGGACCAAATCAACACAAAGGCCCATTTCCAGTTGCCACCTACTACTAAATTCTGAATTGAAACTCATCAGGTGCTGCGAAGTAAGGATAGCTATCTCTTGGACAGAGGGCATTTCAGTGTTCAAAGTGTCTTAAGACGCCATGTCTCATGCTGCTATCCCCCTTCTTCAGGACTACCAACAGCTTTTAAAAGGCCATTCAACTATTCTGTGGCCTCTCCAGCACATACCAGAGTGAGGGGGAAAATGTATATGCTTCCTGCGGGTTCTAGAACATTTTGAAAATTTGGGAGTGTGTGGACTAGGAATGGTGAAAACAGATGGGGAGCTGAAACAATAAAACAGGAAAAAATGTTATGAGGTCATGACATGGTAATGAGGGCGGTAAATGGACCTCTGAGGACGAGAGGCGAGGCACTTTGTGAGAATCATTCACAAGACAGAGAACAGAATGACGGTGCGTGACAGCAACAAGAGTGACCCAGAGAGAGTTGAGGGTAAAAAAAATGACCACCTAGGGGTCTATTATCAACGGGAAACTTCTCCATAGACATGAACGTTCTCTTCATGGTGAGCTCATCTTTACTGTGGCAAGTGAATGGTTTCCTTTCTCTCTATTTTGTTGAGTGTATAAATGGCGTCTCGTTTTGGGTGCAGGGGCACTGGGAAAGGCGTTTAACTAACCACTCCTGATAATAAGCCTCAGTGGGAATAATGTGAACATGTAGCTCTCCCATTTCTTCATTGCTTTTTATTTCTGTAAATAATCTTTAGAGAAGTATAGTGACAGGGCACTCCTCTAAGTTTGTCGTAAGCAATATGTCCAATGTCTTCAAAAATGCTGTCTCCCACACAGAAGGACTAATTGTAAGATCCAGGCTGTGGTTGACCGGAACACAGATTTCTCCTGAGCTGAAAGATTTCTTATTTCATTTGGAATCTCGTATGTTCCATTTTGCATTTGAACACTGTATGTCTTATTTCCCCATTAAACTACAAGTATATGATTATAATTATGAAAAAAATAGTATATGAATATTGGGGTATTTCAAAATAACATACCCCCAATATTCCAATGTTAACAAGTGAAGAAATGAATAACCTCTGTTTGAAGTCTTCAGAAACATGTAGGGGTTATTGATTTAGAGTTGCCTTTTGAAGATTAGAGAAATTGCTAATTATCTGGTGACTCAGTTTCTCTTTAGGGAAGTTTAAACGTAATTGCTGTGTAGATGTTTTAGAATGGCTATTTATTGATAAATCGCTATGCTATCTTTGGGAAAAAATAGTGTAGGATTAAAATGTAGTATGGTGGCCTCAGCTTTGCTTTTTGTTGTTGTTGTTGTTAAGGTTGGCTTTTTTAATACTGGTTTTTAATTTGACTTCGAGAACTGTTTCTTTGTTTCCTTCACGCTCTTCGCAAGTACATTTACTGTAAAATAGCTCATTAGAATTACCACATGTGGTCTTTGCAGAGATTATTTTTAGCAAGGGTGGTTTAGTTCATTAACCGTTTGATTTTGATCACATCAGCAAGAAGAGGGACTAGTTACAGAAATGTTAATGAGTGCACATTCACGGAAGAGAACTAGGGAATTAATACAAGGGCACTTTGATACAAGAATTAGCTTTCGGTTTTTATACCGAACGCAAGACAATTTTTAGTGACCACAGAAATGATGAAAGTTTTGGCCTTTCCATTTTTTTTTTTTTTTAACATCAGGATGGTGAATCATCTATTTAGAGGCTCTCAGGCATTTTCTTCAGACTGTAAGTAGTTAAGGTGGTGCACTTTGCAGTCATGCAGACTTAGGTCCAAACCCAGTTCTGCCGTGCACTAACCTGGATAATGCTATTAAGACTCTATCTGCCTCGGTTCCCTCATCTCTCCTAGGCAATAGGACACTTACCCCACATAGATAATATAAGTATTAAATAATATTAGATGAGGCATATAGTTATGGGCCCAAGGAATGTTATTTCATACTACTGCTTACTTAGTAATCTTACGTATCCTTCTTCTTGGCATGGGAGTAACAAATTGGGCTGAAGTGGTGTGGGAAAGTTCCAGGGACAGAACGCCAGCTCCAGCCTGGAGTTGAAAGGTCTTATCCTCCAGCATCTAAAATAGTTTCACACAACACTCACTACATGCATGCTGAATAAGAGATGACAAACAAGCAAACAAAAAGAGTCTTATGCTCCTTACTCCTATATCTGATAGTTAAGCACAGCTTCATTTATTGGTATTTATTATACAATAAGCACTTTACTCTTAGGTCTGTTAATTCCTTCAAAACAACCCTGAGAGCATCTTTATTCCCGTTTTACAGATGAGGAAGCCAAGGCTTAGAGCAGAGAACGTTCCCAGGGTCATAGAGGTAGCAAGTAGCCGGACTCCTAGTTACCCCAGGTATGCTTGTTCTCAGGGCACCACCTCAAAAACGCTAGACAGCTTTGCTTTGGCTTCATGATTCAATAGTTTTCAAGTCCGCTATTCTGACCAGTAACCCCCTGGGGCTGCTTGCCTAATCCTCTTCAGGGAATCTGACCACCAGTTTAAGATACAGTGTCAGAGCTATTCCAGTGAAATGTCACAAATGTCAGAGCCTTCTCCCCCTGCCCACGGATGATAGCATTTTGGGGGTGTTTGAGGGATAATCAAAAGGCATGTAATTCAGACCCTTGTCTATTATCTAATCTCCCTCACCTCCGACGATTTCTAGTGTAGCCAACAGAACACGCTACCCCCTTTCTTAAAACCTTTCGTGATCTCCCTCAGATCTTCCATTTATAGGAAGGCCTTGTTTTTCTTCTAACAGGTGGCCAACAACAAACCCTGCTTTAGCCAAACTAAACATTAGATGATTGTTATTCTTGGAAAACAACGTTAAAGTCCAGAACTGTAACTGCCTGCCAGGTAACACGGCGTAGTAAAAATAACATAAGGTTGTGCTTGCCTGGTTAAAGCATCACTTATATTCTGGATCGGAATCCACTGGCCTTGGTACCGGCAAAATATATAGCACAATAAAATGCTATCAATACCAATTATTGTGAAATGGAGTCAGAAGGCTGAATACCAAGAGAACTTTCTCATCAGCTATTAATGATGTCATAATGAGTACAAGCTCAACACGTTAGACTCGTGAACGTGACCTTTTTTCTTTCTTTTGGCTTAAACATTTTCCATTCCATCTGAGTAGCAAAGGCCTTTACTATATTCACAGTTTTTCTCTGGGTTTCACATCGTTCCCTAAAATCACATTCAGTGGGTGTTTTATCTTGAAAGTAAAACCCAAGGAGATACTCAGTTCCTTGTCAAGAGTGGACTAAGACAGCTCAAATTTGTGGACTGCTTTAAGAAGAAAATATATTTGTGTATGTTGCTTGTTTTTCTTAATTAAGTAATATTACAGTCAAAATCGAAATTGTAAGTAATTTCAATAGTATTCAAAAGTCGTTTCAAATGTAGACAAAATCTGAGGAGCATCATAGAGCTAATGTAAGAGTCTAGAAACTAGAAGACTTAAGGCCAAGGAATGTTTCTGAGCTAGAGTTTTGAGATAAAATACAGGGTATCCAGTTAAATTTGAATTTCAGGCAAACAAAAAATATTTTTAATACGAGTATGACCAAATGTTGCACGGGACATGCTTATCCTTTGAGGTGATTGATAATTTATCTGGTATTGTGGTTTAACTGAGCCTCCTGTATTTTTGTTTTTAAGTCTGCCAAGACTACTCTAAGCTTTAGTATGCTTTCACTTGAAAAAATAAGATAAAAACCCCTCGCTACCTCATCACATGGTTAAGATACTCAAATGGGGCACAATGATAGCATAACATGAGGCTTTTTTGACTTCAACATGTTCAGCTCTATGCCTATCCCCTCATAGCTCACAAACAGAAAAAGATTCAGAGTCAGAGAGAGAGACAGAGACAGAGAGGCCAAGAGGGAGATAAGAAGTAGCACCGGCCATCCACCCGGCCCTCCAGTTCCTGAGCACATGCCTGAGGATGAGAGTGACAGGGGAGGCTGTCTCTGCTCAGGCTTCTGTCTCCCTGCGGCTGCTTCTCATAACGTGAGCACCTGATGGTGCAGGAGTGTGATTCTAGTGTTTAAAGATACTTATTTTTCATGCAACATG
This sequence comes from Ursus maritimus, assembly GCF_017311325.1. Classification (NCBI taxonomy): domain Eukaryota; kingdom Metazoa; phylum Chordata; class Mammalia; order Carnivora; family Ursidae; genus Ursus; species Ursus maritimus. The sequence continues at coordinate 38,661,387 of NW_024427107.1, read as the reverse complement.
GTCCCTAAACGCAAGCCAACTGCTTCATCTGGAGCTCAACCAAAGAAACAGAGATCTGTTCCAATGGCGGAAGAAAAAAAAGAAATCTTTGGACTTATTGAGAAATGGGATGTTGAAATTGAATGTGGTACTTTCTAAGGGATTTTTAAGGGTAACTTAACTGTAGACAATCTTCACCTTACATATTGGTTTGAGGGCCCAATCTCCATGTAAGATAAAATTCCACTGTCATTGATGTGAAAAGTGTTTCGTAGATTTTTTTTGTACAAAAAGTGTTTTGTAAACTGATGCAAGCCATCATTATTTTTATAGTCTTCCTTTACTTCCTGTAATTTTTATTATTTTTATTACCATCATCATTACACTGAGTAAAGTGATATTTAAGATTTTGAGAGTTTGCCACAGAACAAATAAATGGGAAACAATTTGAGGATACAAATAGAGTCAAACATAACTATGCTTTGATTGCTTAGGACTAATGTTTTAGAAGACTAAAGGACTAAATGTACGTGGTAAGGCATCTTAAGGGGGGAAAAATCTTAGATGCAATGAGATAACGAACTACAAATACTAAGCATAATTACTGCACAATGACAGTACTTCTTTATAATGAAATTATGGGATTTGAGGGTTTGTTGAAATGATTGGAGGAAAAGTAAATCTCAGAAAAGGAAATCTCGAACTTCTGTCCTGTACGTTGTAGCATCATCTTTTATGGGATGCTGTAGGAACCAAATAGATCAGCCATTTAAATAGACTCGTTAAACACTTAAGAATATGCTATGGGGAATTATCCTGCCCTAGCAGGAAAAAAGGTCAACAAATCTAAATGACCTTGCTTTCCCTGATTGTTATGAAAATTTTTACTAGTATCTATCCACTGAATGATTCATTCAGATTAGAAAGTGGTGGACAGGAAGATTAGTTGTGATGATGATGATGAAGAAGATGTCACTTTCACAACTTATTAGTTATTTGGATATCATTGCGTGTATTATTACAGTTGTTTAACTATAAGTTTCCTGAATGCAGGGACCATTCACATTTTTCAAAACTTTTTTTTTAATTTGAATGTAGTTAACAAACAGTATTACATTAGTTTCAGGTGTACAAAATATTCACCTTTTTATTCCCTCCAGTACCCAGGTGAGTATTTTCATCCTCACTCCTAGAGGGTAGTAGTATTTTTTAATGCCATTTTTAGAGCTAGGGAAACAGAGATTAAGTCACTTGTCATGGTCTCATAACTGGAATGTGGTGTAGACAATCCAGCCCCAGATTGAAGTGGTCCACCGCTTATTGCTATACACCTTTTCCATAATCATATCAAGAATGTACTGAGGGTCTGTGAACACAGGTTGATTAATGCACATCAAGGGGGATTCAATAAGAGTTCCTAAGAAGATACGCTGACATGAGAACCATGTGTCACATTGTAAAGGTAGGATTCCACAGTCAAGGGAAGAAGATTACTCAAAGCAGAAGAAATGCTAAAGGTAAAGAGGAATGAGCAGCTTGAGAAAGGCAAGTGAGCTCACGGAGCCATAAGCTGTGAGAATGGCATGGTACCAGAGATGGTCAAGTATGATTTTCATTAAAGTCATGGGACTGTCACTGGGCAAGATGAGGCTGAATTGATGAGAGGATCCAGATGGAGAACATGAGAAGAAGGACTGAGGCGGGCATGGGCCAGGGATGAAGAGGTCACAGGAAGAACTGTAGAAGGGAAAGATGGAGATTAAGGGTCTGAAAGCACCTTTTCTGTTCTGCTGTCTCTTCAGTCTGGGACATGCTGAATTGGATTTGCTGAGAGGTCTTCTCAGGTAAATATATCTAGCATATAGTTGGAATGCAGGTCTATAACCCAGAGAAACATTCATGGCTGTGGAAGCAGATTTTTCAAGTCATCCAAGAGCAGAAGGCTCAGGAGAACATAAAGTTGCCTCAGGAGAGACAGGATATAAGTGGAAAAGAGAGCTGAGAGTAGGCACTGGATCAGGCCTACATTTGAAGTGTGGGCATAGAAAAGAGAGGGAATGGTCAGGAAAGTGGCAAGCTTCTAGAAAGTCTGAGGAAGTCCCATTTATTTCACATAGGTAAAAACGACTGGTTAGGAAATGATAATTTGGTTTATAAGTAACCCTTCCCATCCTTCTACCTAATAACATGGATACACACACACACACACACACACACACACACACACACGCCACCTTTGCTAAAGGCATTCTGTTCTACATTATACTTAGGAAATAAATACTTCCAAGAACTGTACAGAAAGACTCTTAGGAGCAGAAAACCAAAAACGATTTCAAGAGCCCATTTGGTCCATCTCCTTGCCAGTAGGGGCATTTCCTAAATCATCCAAAGAAGAAAATTGTCAATTCTATTTTTAAAATATCTCTACAGATGGTGATTCCATAAGCTCCCCTGCTAATTTGCTCCAGTGTTTAATCAGCCTGACACACAAAGTTCTTCTTTACATCTAACTCCATGCGCTCTTGTTACAATGTAGAATCTATTTCTTCCGCAGAAGTGGAAATATAAAGCAATCTAATAACGCAGAAAATCCATAAGTCAAGTGTTCTCAATCCTAATGGTGGTAAGATGCACATGGTATTCTTATTTCATGTCAATAGCACGCACTTTAGTCCCAGTGACAAAGGAAGACATCTAGTTCTAAATCTACGATAAGCGGAAAGTGGTGAATACTCAAGTGTCCTTTTGCTCTGAATAGGAAAAATATGTGCAGAAAACTTCTTTAGAATTACTAAACCAGAGGTTTTCCGAAGAAAAAGGCCCCATCTAAAGATTTTAATGACTCTTTTTGGGGACTTCTGTAAGCCTTTTATCTGTGGTATATATGAATAAATGCAAAATCTTCAAATGCCCATAGGTCTTTATAATGTTATAAACATTTTTCAGTTACTCTCCTTCTTAAACAATGTCATTGGACATATTATTTATTCTGTAAGCCAGAAATCTACATAAGTTCTTGTAGATTTGAACTTTCTTGGATGACACTCTCAGGCAGTAAGAAAAGAGATTACTAAAGTAGCTGAAAAAGAGCAACAAGACAAAAGCTTTATTTTTTAATTTTATTATTGACATTGGTTTGGGGCCAACCATGTGTGCCCAGTGCTGTGGAATACTTCATTAACCACAGAGATATGGCTAAGAAGGGAAGGAACATCCTCATTAAAAATGTAGAAGCAAAAAAGTTACAAAGCAGAATTTTTAAAGCCTGCCCTGTCCTTCCCATTGCTCTGATAAACACTCCCAGCAGCTTCCTGGGAGTTGCACCATCCTGGGCCCCCAGGATCGCGGGTGTCAAAGGGATGACAGCCACACCAAAATTGGAGACACAGTGATCAAGGAAGAGCACCATGACCTTCTGTCATAGATGGAAACAAACTAAAACAAAACAAAACAAACAAACAAATAGGAGAAAGCAAAACATTAGCTCAAAGATATTTCGGGACCAACAACAAATATTTTTTAAAAGAGCCATGAAGAACACAACTTCAATGAATATTGAGAGGTATTCTCAGTTCTTATAAAAATACAAAGAACTGTCCTTTCAATGTCATGAAGGACCAAAATGTTAGGCTGCCTTTCACTCACAGGTCTAACCTCTAGACGACATGCTTTTATATGTGCCTGGAATTTTCTTCCCACTCTCATTGTTTTCTTCACTTGCCTAATACTTGAATTTTCTGGAGACTCAATTTAGATGGTATCCACTTCGAGGAAGTCATTGTTGACCTTCTCAACAGAGTGGGATGCTCGTTCTCCATACGTCAGCTACTCCCTATATTTAATGCAGCCTGAGATGAATCACATTATATTTGCATTGTTTCACAGCTTGCCCATCTCTCCTTCCCTACCCAATGTCAAGGGCAGGAGAGAACCTTCATCTTAGGCCTACATAACTAGTGGATGGCACACTGTGTTGACTAAAGTGTGTCAAATATATGAAAATCAAATGAAAGTGTATATGGCTCCAAAGCCCTTCCTGCTACTCTATTTGTTGATGTCACTCTTAGTCAGGCCTTCCTGACCTTTCAACGAGGTCAGTGTTATGGACTGAATTGTGTCTCCTCAAATTTACGTATTGAAGTACTAATCCTCAATACCTTAGAATGTGACTATATTTGGAGATAGGGTCTTTAAAGAGGCTGGTAAGGTGGGTCCTAATTCAATCTGACTGATATCCTTATAAGAAGAGATACCGGGGACAGGAATGCAGAAGAATCACCATATGAGCACACCGAGAGAAAGCAGCCATCTACAAGCCAAGGAGAGAGGCCTCAGAAGACCCTAAATCTCTAACACCTTGATCTCGAACTTTTGGCCTCTGGAACTCTAGAAAAAAATTTCTGTTGTTTAAGCCCCCTAGAAGTATGGAGTGTCTTTCAGGGCTTCGAATCATGGCTAGCAGAGCTGGTGTCCACAGGAGAGGCAGCCATCTCCTGAGACAGAGAGGAAAAGAAGAAGCAGGGCTGCTGACTTCCTCCTGCCCTCCAAAGTTGAGCCAGTGCCTGCTCTTGGAAGAACAGGTCAAAAGCCATTTGCCGAAGGAACCTAGGAAATACAGCATGCAGGGATTATCCCCCTTCACCCTCCCGCCCAGAGGAGCAGAGAAAGATAAGAAATGGATGTGAGAGCAACGTGAAATGATGGGCGCAGCCCATTAGAATATAAGACACAGGAGGACTGGGGGTGTATCTGTCTGGTTCCTGCTTTATCCCCAGCCCAGCCCCTAGAAAACACCGTACAACACATATTAAGTATTTAACAAAGAGTTGTGAAATCAATTTTAGCTAACTGAACCTCCTATTTCTCATTTACCAAATTCTTTGCCATAATTTATATCCTACGTATCTGGAAAACCCTCCCAGAGGATAAAATTCAAGAGTGAGAGGTTTTATTATCTGTTTTGTTCCTTGATTTAGTGCCAGCCCTTAGAACCTGCCTGGCCAGTAGTACGAGTTTTGGACATACTTGTTGGACCAATGAAGAAAAGTTTGGTGGAGTGGAAATGCCCACCTCATCATCTTGATTAGACTGTGATACATCAAAACAAATGCGTCATGAAACTGTTGGATTGGGTGTCAGAATTCCTCAAGGCCAGGTTTGCAGAAAAGATTTACGTGTAAAGAATGTGTGAAATAGACTTGCAAGGTGGGGTCATTTCAGTGTATTCGGCCCCACAGGCAAGAAGGTCGACTAACTCTCCCCATTCTCCCACAGCTGACCCTCCATGTTCTCCTTCAGTCTTTCTTCCATAAAACACATAATTGCCCTTTCTGGCAGTTCGTAGAAAAGTGCTTTTCCCAGCCCTTGTAGGCTGCCCTGGATGGAAAATGCCCTGGGTTCTCAGAGACTTAACACCCGGCCTTGTGAACATGAGCAAGATTATTCTCTCCGAGCAGCTCTTTTCACATGTGATACGCTTGGCAAACTGCCCTGGTAAGTGTCAAGCCCTGAATGTTTTTGTTTTTGCCCTGGTGGTCCCGAGGAGTTACTGGAATACTTCTGGGGATCTGTTTTGTCTCAAACTGTGGGCCGATAGTGACATTGAGAAGAAGCAGGTAGAGACAGAGAGAGGGCTCTGGACTGCATCGCATTTAATTCTGATAGCAGACTCCCTGTCTGCCCTGGCTGCCTCAAAGCTTCCTTCGGTCTCTCTTTGGCTCCTTCGCTTTGTGCTTCCTAGTACTACAGGGCAATCTTTTGTGTGCATGTTTTCCCCTTTTGCTCCCCAGAGAGGCTTGTCAGAGCTCCTTATCTGCTGATGAATGCAGGGATTTCTCCTGTGCGGGCGGACCTGGTTAATGCAGCTCTGGCCAGCACGGGTAGGCCACCGAGTTAAGGGGGCACCAAGAGGCAAAGTGCACGGAACACATCAGAGTTTCTGTTGTGCCAGGAGGTGCCATCAGCAGGCATTTTCCTCCAAGCAGAGGGACAGACAAGAAGGAGAGGTAGGGCTAATAGAGGCAATCTTGGACTCATTTACTCTGATGGGGGGAGAGATGCACTGAACCAGTTGACACTGCCTTTGGCCTTTGCGGCATTCGTTCCACACTGATACTTGAGAACGTGTTTAGAGCTGAATGAGAATCAGCTCCGTTTCTTCCTCATACAGGACTTTTTGATTATTGGAACTGAGATTCATTTTCTTAATTTCCTCCAAACCTCAACCATCTGAAACCTTTTCCAATTACACAGAGCAAAAGAGATGAGACTGTTCTATCCCTTAGCATAAACGTTCTAACGCCCAGTTACGTACCTCACACAAGGACTTGCAAGGAGTGACAACTCACTTAATACTCAGTGAGTGATTTAAGCAAGGAGTCAATGAATGGATCTTCTTCTGCTTGGGGAGCTCTAATGTGTGTGACACCACTGCCCATACAAACCCTGAAAAGCAGAGAGAGAGAGAGAGAGAGAGAGGAAGGAAGCAGCAGGGGGTGGAGAAAGGAGATGTAGGGCAGGCAAGATGTAGGTGGTCATCCAGTGATTCTGCTGAGCTGTTCATTATGTCTGTTAATTCTCATGGTTAATTTACTAAGTACATACTGGTTGAAAGATGTGCAAGAATATACCCTTCTAAATGCATCACAGTCTGGGTGAAAGCTACTAAGAATGAACCCTGAGGAGTATAGGGCTTCAAGTCAATAGGGCTCAGTTTAAACCCTAGCTTCGTTTCTTGCTCTGTGTAACCAACTTCAATGTACGTGAACATTCTGAACCGCCATATCCTCCTCTGCAAAGTGAATCTGGGAGTAACAGCTACCTTACTTGGCTATAGAAAGGCTCTATAATTTTTTTTAACTTAAAAGTTATTCAATCCAAACACCTATTTTCCAGAAGGATTTGTAGCACACATGTTCTTGATTCAGAAAATGTTTGTTTCTTTGAAAAATTAAAAAGACTGCTGAATGAATCAAACTTCTGGAAGATATAATCTTTATCGATTTTTATTTCAGGAAGCAGACAATTCTTTTCAAGAATTCTCCTTGTTCAGAAAGAGATGCCTTTCTAAAGCAGAGCATTTGCAGTCTTCCGTTGTGCTGTCTTACCAAACAGACTGGAGGAAATATAATTGTATGACTTGTATTACCTAGATGGCATAGTAGTTGCATCGTGCAATTAGGAATTTCGTGAGAGGCATTCTAACAAGTAGCTTAGCTAAAAATAAAGTCTATTTCTGCTCACTGCATTCAGAATTATGCCCTTGGGGAAAGGGGTACAAAAAGACTAAGGACCCTGGGCTCCTACTCCCTTCTGCACTTCTCACCTTTAACTCTGATTCTGCATCTATTGGCAGGCCTTGCAAGGGCCTCTCACTTTGTCTCAGGACCCTTAAACTCAATTTCCAAATAAATACTTTACTAAAGAAAAAAAGCATCTGTTCTAAATTTCTAAATTCTAAACTGAGTTGTAAATTTCCAAGTTCTAAACCAAGTTCTAAATTTCTGTTTGCTCCTTCCTATCAAGGTCTCCCTGAAGCCCTGACACTGGCCTAGTTCCTTTGGTTGCCATCCCCTGGGATGGGCTTACATCTTTCCCAGCGACTAGCCTCATCCAGTCTCCGTTCAGCAGCTTCTCGTGCCTTTGCCACATCCTCCCAACCAGGTCGCTTCCCATTGGGCTAAGATGAATGCAGCTAGGAAGCCGGAACTGGCTCGTTCTTTTTCCTGATCCAGTTTTACATTGAATGTGCTGAGAGCCAGAGTGCTCCTCAAAACATTGCATATGAAAAGTAGCCTATTTGATGGTAAATAAGCCACTATCATTTGTGGTTACCAAAGAGGACAGACTTTGTTAAATTCACTGAGTCATAGAGTCATGTTTATGCTGAAACAGAGCTTACAGAATTCTTCCAACCATCTCATTTCACAGACAAGAAAACTGAACTCTAAAGAGAAGAAGAGTCTAGCAGAGGTTAGAGATAAGAGTAATTTAAATGTAAATTTGGGACTTAAGGCACTAATTTGAAATAAAACAGGTTGGGGTTTTTTTGGTGTTTTGTTTTGTTTTGTTTACATGGACGTGAACAGAGGAGAATGAGAAAATTTGGAACCCGTACGGCTGAGGGGGAAAGGTAGTGGAAAATCTTTGCGTGTAGGGGGAGGGGGAGGTGTAGGAGAGTAGAGGCAAGAAGTGTTCAAAAAGGAAATCCACCAGAAAAGAGTTAAGAAAGAAAGAAAACTCAAGTGTTTAATAGATTAACCAGGGCAGGAACTGAAAAGACCAATTTTAGAAATTATATCAGCAGACCACCTTGAAAAGTCCACTGTGAAAGGGCGTTTTTAGGGATAAGGAAAGGAAAGATCTAGAGAAAAACTCAGGCTGTTAAGGATAACTTCAAAGAATAATTTGGGTGAAATCTTGGAAGTGGTTGCTCTTTTCCTCAAGCGAATTAGAGGTATCAGAGACACACCTTAACTTGGTGCAGGAATAGTGTGGAATTGGAAATAACCAGACTCCCCTAGACCAGGCAGAGCGAACTGTGTATGACTTGCCGACCTGTAGCAATGTGAAATCCAAATTCCACATTCCCGAGGAAAGGTAAATCTTGCAGCTAAAAACGACTGGCTGAGGAGATTTTGATGACCATGCTTTCTTGAATAGACTGTGTTTTTCTCTCTTTTGAACTGTTGCAGACAATGGCAGCATTTATTACGGTGAGTTTAATCAATAGTAAATTTGAGAGCAGTAAAGGAGTACTGCTAATCATTTGAGTATTTACTGCAAGTGAAAACAAGATCTATAATAGGTGGTCTAAATTGACTTTCAAATAATCTCGGAAGCAAATGACTATGGTAACTTCAGGGTCATGCTGACACCGCTGATGCCTAGCTTGCTTCATTGGATATGTTTACTTTGATGGAAATAATGTACAGAAATTAGTTATGCTCCTTATTACCTGTGAGGGTCCTAGATCTTAAAAAACCTCAAGAGTAAGGAATGTGAAGATACATCTGTTTATTATCATGCAAATATTCCATAATCATTTATGGAGTCTGTACATCTTGTAGGGAACTATAGAATATCCAAACATTATTAAGTAAAACTGGGTGAGTTTACAGTCTCTAGTATGCTTTCTGGGTGGTAACTTTATGTACCAAACAGCAGCTTGCTTAGAATGCAAAGCTTGCCTTCTTCCTCAACACAACAGCACTGGGGATTTTTAGATAAAGCAGATTACCATGTAGGTAAGGTTGCCGATTTAGTCCTCAGACATCATTTATTAAAAAAACAAAAACAAAAAACAGAAATGAAGATTCTAACAAGTAAGATGGTATCTCTATAAATTATAGTCATAAGAAGCAATTTTTAGAAAGAAGAATTTCATCCATAATAACTATATTAAAGTCTCCACACTACAAAGTCAGCAAAACAAGGGAAAAGAGAGGCCAGAGATATGAAGATGAATTATTCAGATTTACCAAGTGTCACTCAAGCTGTTCTGTTTTGAAGATTCACTCATTAATGTATTCATTTAGTTAATCGTATTAAATATCTACAAGGTGTTTGACAGTATAAAATAGCAGGACAATGTGTTTAGCCTCAAAAAAAGCTAAAAATCTGGCAGTGAAAACTCTCTCCACATAAGTATCTGTGGTCCAATGCATGTTGCAATGAGGCTGTAATCAACATAGAGAAGGAGGAAGAAAGGAGAGAGCCAGCTCATAAACGAGGTGACAGTTAAGCTAGGACTTAATAGATGAGTAGAATATTTGCAAGTCAACAGAGAAAGGACATTGCAGACAGAGATAATAATATATGCAAACTCATAGAGCTACAGTAGTTTCTTTCATATATATATGTATATATATGTATATATACAATATAATAGAGATGCCATTAAATATTAGTGGGGAATAATAAGACTATTCAATAAATGCTGCTGAGAAATGAAATATCTCTGTGGAAAAAAAATAAAATCAAGCCCCTGCCACTATAGACAAAAAGGTAAATTCCTGATGGATCAAAAACATAAGAAGTTTAGAAGAAAGTATTTAAAAATATATGTGTCATCTTGAGATACAATAAATAAGAAACAAATGCACACATTATTGAAGAAAGTATGAAGCTGACTATGTTAAAATTTAAGCACAGAAAGGACACAATAAACAAGGTAAACAGACATGCCGTATTATTGGCAGAGGACTTCTGCAAAGTATATAACGAAACAAACGATTATTCCCCAATTTTAAAGATGCTTACAAATGAGAATTTGTAATGTCACACAAATTCAAAGCTCAACAGAAAAATAGGCAGAGAATATAAAGAGGTAATTCACAGAAAAGGGAAAAATAATTATCCTATAAGCATCTGAAAGGTTGCCTAGCTTCCCTTGTAATTTGGGAAGACCACAATTAGATACAATTCCAGACTTAGTTTGGCAAAACATAAAACGTTTGATAATAGCAGATGTAAGCAAGACTATAGAACAGTGGAACTCTTGTACACTGCGATGAAATTAAAATTTGTCTGGAGAACAATCCAATAATATCTAGCAAATTTGAAGATGCATATCTCCTTTAACTCATCAGCTTCATCCCTAAATACATAGCACAGTGAACCCTAGATGTCCCCAAAGCGGTGTGTAAAGAACACAGACTATGGCATTTTTAGTTAAAATGAAAAGCTAAAACAAAAAATAAAACATAAATGTCCATTAACAACAGAAAGTACTTGCCATTAAAATAAACCTTAAAAAATATAATAGTGACCAAAAATTAAGTTTCAGGTTGCTGATACCATACAGGAAGTGTGGAAAGATGCAGAACAATATTATTTTCTTTGAGGAACAAAAATACAAAAAACATGCATGGCTGAAAATAACAATGCCAAATTCATGACCATGGTAGCTCTGTGACATTTTCTTTTTTCAAAAAAAGAGGAAAAGTCTGAATTAAGATAGGTACTTGTATTCGTTGGATGGTCCTCCACGATTTTCTGTGTGTTCTGCGTGCTATGCATTGTGGAGGTTCTTGGTTATTCATATGAATCTCAGGAATCACCCAAATGGAATGTTTTTCAAAGACTATGATACTTGCAGCAGTGCTGTAACCAGTAGAGGACATAAAGGCTACCCAGGTTTGGAGATGGGTGATTCTTCTAACAGTGAGGGTGACCATTGACAAACTTCCTTCTTTATTGCTTACCGTTCTAGAATCTTATTTGTAAGCATGGGTCTAATACTTTAACAGGATAGGAAATCCTCAGCAGTTAGGCACAGGTTAATGCTTACTGTAATTTATGAATACATAAATTATGAAACTCCGTAATCAACAATTGTTTCATGGACTAGGAAGTTTCCCTTGTTGAGCAAAGCATAGAATAAAGTAACACAGACCTTCTTATATTTGTTTTTTGTTTTTTGTTTTTGTTTTTGGCAATCCCTTCAGACAATGTAAGCAGGCCTCAGCAGGGACAGCTCATGTCTGCTCCACTTGGCATAGAAGGACATCTCAAAGGCTGGAAGCTGGAATCTTCTGAAGACTCACTCACTCACTCACTCACTCTCTCACTCACTCTCTAGTGAATGCTGTTGGCTGTTGGCTGAGTCCTTGGCTTGGGTTATCAGTTGAAACACTTCTTCACAGCATGGTGGCTGTATTAGTTTTCTGTTACTGCTTCAGCAAAGTAAAACAAACTCAGTGGCTTAAAACAACACAAACGTATCATCTTGTAGTTCTATGAGCCAAAAGTCTGATAGAGAGCTCACTGGACTAAAATCAAGGTGTTGTAGGTTTGCACTGCTTTCCAGAGGTTCTCAAGGAGAATCCGTTTCCTTTTCCCAGGTTGTAGAGACTGCCCACATCCCTTTGCTCCAGAACCCCTTCCTCCATCTTCAAAACCAGAGACATTGCCGTTCTCTGTGCCTCTCTTCCATAATCAGATCTTCCTCCGATGAGCTTCTACCGTCCTCTCCATGAGCATTCTATAGGCACTGCTCCTGATTCTGAACTTTCTGCCCCTTCTACTTTTAAGGAACCTTGTGATTACATCTAATATAATCTCATCTGCAGGCAAATCCCTTTTGCTGTGTACAGTAACATAGTCACAGGTTCTAGGGATTAGGACAGGGACATTTTTGAGGAATCACTCGTCTTCTACAGCGGCTGAGTGCCAAGGATGAGCACCAGGAACAAGCTGAGTAGATGCTGTAGTGCCCCTCCTGACTTAGTCCCCAAAAGACACGTGGCATCACTTCCTCCACATTGCTACTTACCATGGTGGTCGTAATGCCCACACAGCTTCAATAGGAAGGAAAATAGACTCCATCTCCTGAAGATGGAGTTCAAGGTTCTGGAAGAGGAGTTTGGAGTAGAAATACTGCTCTGACCATTTTTGTAAACTACAACCTTCCACAAATAGTGTAATAGATGAAAACACCATCTCTTGTATCCAAATGCCTGTGGTAAATTCCTGCCTCTTCTCCTAAGTGGCAATAGCAGCGTGTCCTTGAGAAAATCAGCCTTGCCAATGTCAAATTTCTTCATCTCTAACATGAGCATAACAGTTGTACAAGCCCAAAGAATAGCGGTAGGGATGAAACAGGATAACACATATACAATTCTTAGCATGGTGCCTGGCTCTGAGGAAGACCTCAATAACCGTTACCAACAACCAGCTCTATGTATTTGAGCAAGTTACTCAATCACTTTGCAAGTCAGTTTCTTCATATGTAAACAGTGAGGAGAGTGCTTACTTTATAGGGCTGTTGTGAAGATTAAGGGAGTTTAGGTATCGCTGATAGGTAGTAAGCATCCAAGAAATATTACATACAAATAATCTTAATTAAATACATTTATACTTAGAATTATATATATAATTGTATATATAATTATAATAATTAAATATGATGGATTAAAGCTAATCATTCCCCCAACGAAGCAATATCAACTACAAAAAAAAAAAGAGGTGGAATTACAACTATGAGACCATATGTGCAGAGCTATGAAGAACTTCAAAATTATTAGTTACATTTAAGTTTTTAATTAGGTTTTTCAAATATGTACCACAATGAAAATGATCAGCCACAACAGTATTGTGAGGGTGTGCAGTGATTCATCATAAATGACACTGGGGTCTGCTGGAGATGGTTTGAACAGCAATACCGATAAAGAAATGGAGTCCTAAGGAAGGAGGAGCAGTGAGCACTGAGAGGCTTTGATGAGCGCTAATCCAGTCCAGGCTGGAAAGGACTCAGAGAGCCGTATCTGTGCAAACTCACTGAAGCCAGCCAAGACTGCTTGGAGCAATGCCTTAATCACGCTCTGATTAGAATGGCACTGCCTAGAAACAGACTCCAAATTAAGTCATTTTTGTCTTCAGCAAGTTCTCCTAGTACTGCTGTGTATGATGTGATAAGTGCATGAAATAAAAGCTATACTGTTTTTAAAATTTCTAAAATGCCATGTCTTTCTTGTCTTACTAAGGTAGAAAGTTCTTTTTTAAAAATAAGATTGTATATGTTGAGGTGCCTGGGTGGCTCAGTCAGTTAAGTGTCTGCCTTTGGCTCAGGTCCTGATCCCAGGGTCCTCAGGTCAAGCCCCGCATGGCGCTCCATGCTCTCAGTGGGGAGTCAGCTTCTCCTCCTCCTTCTGCCATCCCCCCCGCCCCCGCCCCGAACGTGGGCTTGTGCTCTCTGGCTCTCTCTATCTCTCTGTCAAATAAATAAATAAAATCTTAAAGAAAAAATAAAGATTGTATATGTTGGATAAGAGGTGGCAAAGGCACACAACTTCTCCAAGACTCTCCAGGATCAGGACACTGTGATGTCACCAGCAAATTCGCTTTCCATCAGGGTCAGTTTCATGGACATATGACAAAGTGCAGTCACACATGACCTTGGGCTCAGAGGACTGGAGGCTTCTTGCTCTACAGTCACTGTTTTGAAATTATTAATAATCATAATCCTTGAATTTGTGTTTTGTAAGTGAAGTGTGATGGGACAATAGAGCATGAGGAGATGGGGCTTGGGGCTAATATGTGGTGAAGCCTCCTGCTGCCTTCCCACCTCCCTGGTATGGGTTCTTGGCAAGCCATTCCCTACCCTCTGGGCCTCAAGCCCACCACGCTTCCAACCTCCTGCCCTACTCCCACCACCACCCTCAACCAGGGGCAGGGACAGGTCAGCAAGGGAAGGCCCACATTCTGCATTGCCCTCCATCCCTAGTGGGGCCTGGGCATGAACATGGAAAGGTTTGGGGCCGCATATGCCTATACCCCACAGTATCTCAGGGCAGGGTATCATGGTTGCTGTCCTCACCCAGGATTACCAGCTTTACAGGGTATTTAATGGGTGGTTTTTTGCACTGGGTGTGGGGGGGAGGTAGCAGGGGTGGAAAGCTTTTATCCACTCCTGATCAAGGTTCCTAGTATGCCCCCCAGGGAGGTTGGAATCTCTCAGGGTCACCTGTCCATGTGGCTTGGGTGGCCAGCATACAAATGGGAGATTGCCAAGTTAGACTAGTGGCTCAGGAGGAGCCCTCAGTCACCTTTGAGGGTCTGTACTGACCCTGTGTGTATCACCTGCCTGAGTCAGTGCGACATTAAAAAGTTAATGAAAAACATCAAAAGGTCAAGAAAGAGATCTCAGAAGAAAGGGAAATGGTTATATTTTAGGACTTTCAGCAACACATTTTTCCTTATTTTAAACAAGGAGCCCCCAAATTTCATTTTGCATTGGATCTTACAAATTATTTATCCAGCCCTGCTAAATAATCTTAATAGATTGTTGAAGTTTCTTTATTTCTTTCAACTCTAAGCAGTTGGTGGAAGAGAAGGAAAATTCAGTGCAGGGGGCTTGCTATCTGTAGCATAGAGGGGGCGGTTTCACTGGTCTGAACTAACAGTTCCTAAAGCAAATCAAATATGGCTGCAATCCTGATCTCCAAAAGCTCTCTCAAAATAGTCTTTTCAATGGATGCTGGCGGGCAGTCTTCAATTAAATTTCCATTCTGACTCATTTCTGTGGTTGGCTCTTGGCACTTTTTTAACTGAAAGCAGACCTGTAATTGGTTAAAACTGCATAATGATTTTACGGATTTTTAAGAGTGCTGCTTGCTTTTGACTGTTTCATTTTTTTTCTTTGTCCTAGCTCGTATTTATCTTGTTACAGCAGTGAGGATGGTATAGCCCATCTCCTATGTAGGTGAGGGAGTTAGGTTTAAAGGGCTCCAAAAATTAACCTAGGGTTTGCCCCCAAATATTTTACTATTCCTCCATGAAGGACTTGACTTGTATGGAAGAGTTGTCCCTCGTTAGCATAAACATCCTCTTCCTTGGCTTGAAAGGACAGAGTGCCACACAAGCTAATTTGCTATAGGATTTCAAATCGCAACCTACAATCCAGCTGGGTAACAGTTAAATTCCCCCAAAAGGAATGTCCTAGACGCATTTCTTTGTCCTAGGTGCATTTCTTTTCCGCTTGATATTAGATTTCCACAAATCAATAAACATCATAGGATGTTAAATAACTTTCTTTCCACTTGCATTTTGGGTTCTTAAAAAATCTTCGCAAGGCTTGCTTATTAAACTACCTACGTTCTTTTTCTTCTTCATTTCTTCGCTTGTGTTAGCCACATGCTTCAGTGAAAGAGTTACAAAGGAGTCATACATTTGCATTAAAAGTGCCAGCAACCCTTTTATTAAACTGCAAATTTTATTTTCAATACCTAGTAGGTGGTTACAATGAAAACGTTAGCAAGTGGCAGAATGGGGAGGGAGGTAAATGGGAGGATTTGCTAATAGATTAAACAAGAGGGGTAGGAAAAGAGTGGACATAGGGAAGACTCCTAGGTGTGAGGCCTCATCAGCTGAACTGATGATCGTGCCATTTACTCGGGTGGAGAAAACTGGTAGAGGGACTAGTTTGGTCTAGGGGTAAGTCAAGGGTCCTTTTTTGGACTTGATGAGATGACTATTGATATTTCCACTATCTATCTAAGTGGAGAAGTCAAGGGTGCCGTTAGGTACAAAAAGTCTGGATCAAAGTGGAAATGTCACATTGAATACATAAAGGTGGGAGCTAATAACCGTATAGGTTTTATGTAAAGTCAGGAGAGCGGAGGAGATCACCTGGGGACAGATTGCTTTAGAAAACAACAGTGGGTCTGGGCCTATGTCCTGAGGCATCTCAACACTCACCAGCAAAGCTGACTGTGAGGAGTTCTTAGGGAAGTTAGATAGGGAACAGAGAGTGAAAGAGGGTATGATCGACCGTGTCAAATCTGAAGAGGATTCAAGAAAGAAGAGGGAAGAAAAGGAAATTTGGGTTAAAGCCTATGGCAGTCAGTTCTGACCCTAACAAGAAACTTTGTAGTGGAATGGTTGAAAAGAAACTTAATTGGAAAGGTTGAGGAAAAAGAATATATGCAATACTTTCAAAAACTTTTCTGTACAGGAAACAAAAACGTCAGTGCTAACTGAAGTGCAAGTCAAGTTGCTTTAGTCCATTAATTATGTTATAAATAAAGATAGTTGTTATGGACTTACTTGTGTTCCCCCCCCAAATGCATATGTTGAAACCCTAACCCCCAGTGTGACCAGATTTGGAAAAAGGACCTTTAAGGAGGTAATTAAGTTTAAATGAGGACATAAAGGTGGGGTCCTAGTCCTAAAGGACTGGTATGTTTTTAAGAAAGGAAAGAGACAGCAGAGATCTGTTACTCTTTCCACACATACACAGCAGAAAGGCCAAGTGAGGACACACGAGAAGGTGGCTGTCCGCAGCCAGGAAGAGAGGTCTCACCAGAAATCAACACTGAGGGCACCTTGAGCTTGTGCTCCCAGCCTCCAGAGCTGTGAGGGAACAAATGCCACTCAGCGTGGGATCTTGTTGTAACAGCCCAAGCTAATACAGTGACTTAAAGAGTATACCTACGAAGTCTTGCGCAAATTAAAAGAAAAAAAATTAATGGTTTCATATTAGCAAAATATTTCTCTGTTGATCTTGATCTCCATTCTATATTCTTTTCCAGTTTCAACCAACTCATCTTCTAGATCATCCTCAATTTCAGCAAATGTACCAATATTTAGCCATTTGTTCGGGACAAGAATTTCAGAGCCATCCTTGATTACTCCCTCTCTCACGTCCATGTAAGTAAGCACATCAGTTCTGCCTTCAACATGTACCCCAAATCTGACCATTTCTCTTCTCCTTCACTTCTGCCCCCTTAGTTTAGCTGCTGTTACCCATCTGCTGCAAAAGTCTCCTGCGTGGTCATCCATATTCCACGTATGTTCCACATACAGTAACCCTGATGTCCCCTCTACAATATGAACCAAGTCTTGCCTTCCTTCTGCCCTCAACATTCAAATGGTGCTCTTTCTCACAGAACAAAATCTGAAGTTCCTACCATAATCACAAGGCTGCCATGATCTGCCCCCTTGGCTACCTTTCTGTATCACATAACTATTCTAAATAACAACCAATCTGAAAACTCAGTGGCTGAAAACAGTACTGATTATCCCTTATGTCTGTAGCTTGGCTAAGAGTTGACTGATCCTGGCTGGAGTCAACTGGGATTGCTTGGCTGGGTAGGCTCACTCCTAGAGGGACCAGAAGGTTAGCCTGAGCTCTTGTCATAGCAATGGCAGATGTGTGAGAGAGAAAGAGCAGAAACAGACAAGGTCTCTTAACCCTTAGACTCAGAACTGGCATATTGTCACTTCCACTTTATTCTAATGACCAAAGCAACTCATATGGCTAAATGCAAAGTCAAGACTAGGAAAATGCACTACTCCCCTTAAGAGGAGACCTACAATATCACATGGCAAAGAATGTGTATACAGATAGGAATAAACGACCGTGACCAGCAATGAAGTCTATTATATACTCTGATCCATTTGCCTGTGTCTTTTTTGTTGTTGTTGTTCACTTGACTTCAAGGCTCACATTTGTCAATCAAGCTACCATCTCAAGGCCTTTGGACTTGTGTTTCCTCCTGCTTAGGATATTCTTTCTCTAGAATACTACATGGCTTTTATTCATTCATTCAGTTCTCTACTAAAATATCATATTCTCAAAGATTCCCATGACTAGGGGTTAACAAACTATGGTCCACAGACCAATTTGTGCCCACTGCTTATTTTTGTAAATAAAGTTTTATTGAAACACAGCCATGCCCATTCATTTACTTATTATCTAGGACTGTTTACATATGACAATGGTAAAATTGAGTAGTTGTGTCAGAAACTATGCCAGAAATTTTAAAATATTTACTATCTGGCTCTTTCCAGAACGAGATTGCTGAGCCTTACACTATCCCAGGGTCTTTCTTTATTTTTCTTCTTGATGATTATCTTTTGACATTACACTATATTTATTTGTTTGTTTATGATTAACCTCCTTCACTAGACTCTAAGTTTCTCTAGGGAAGGATTTTGTCATATTTACTGCAGTGTTGCTAGCCCTAGAAATGTGCCAGGTACTCAGAATTATATTCTAATCCCCTGTAAATCTTTGCCTAAATGGCACTTTCCCAGTGAGGTCTCCCCTGACAACTGCGGCACTTCTCTGTCCTCTTCTCTGCTTTATGTATTTTCTTTATTTTATAGAACTTGTTGCCTTCTTGCATAATACCTTTCTTCATAACTTTAACACTACTGTCTGACTCTGACATGAGAATGTAAACTTCACAGGGGCGGAATCTTTATCCAAAACGTTTATTTGGTACAGTGCCTGGCATATAAGAAGTACTCAGTAAATATTTGTTGAATGATTGAGCAAATAAAAATAATTTCTTGGGAATAGAATTAAAATTGTTAAATTTCAGAGAATAAAATAAATAATGGGAGGTAATAATACTATTCAGCGTTTAGGGCAATCCTTGAGAAAAGTCTTTAAGTGAGACTCAAGTCCTCCAACACCTCATGCACTGAGGTTTTTTTTTTTTTTCATAGAACAGACGAACCCAACAGCTTATGGATCAGGAAAGTCCAGGTTATTAAGACTTTTTCTGAAAGCATGCTGCCCATTAACATCAAGGGAGAATGGAAAACATCAGCAAATACTCTACTGATGACCCCCTATTTAGAAGTCCTGTTTACTAGCTCTCTTCAATATGCATATTTTAATAAAGAGGGAGGAACTTCCCTTTGTATTCCAAGTAAGGTAAACGGTGATTCTAATTGGATTTCTCTCAAATTTTATGTTGCCAGGGGAATAATAACAAAAAGTGGTATGTCAGAATAACCCCTGCCCTTACTAGAATGTTGGAGAGGTCATGAGAGTAGCTTTCTTGCATCCTCTGTTGTCTCACTTCTTATTCTCAGAGAGAGCAAAGCCAACTGTGGAGTCAGGACCATTCAGAAAATGAAGATTTTTACTTTCAGGAGGCTGGAAGCCATTCATGTAATACCCGGATGTATCCAAATGAGTTGGATGAAGGGATGGTTCTCATTCATTTGTGAAGCTTAGAGCAGGGGATTTTCTAGGAGCAGCTGCTTGGAGTCTGGACGCCCAGTGGATGGATTCTGCCCATTTCCCAAAGGTGGGAGTAGGAGGAGATATAAAGGCTCGGGTCACACAGTCTGATGGAACAAACAGCCATTGGGTGAGGAATTTGCTGAGAGTAGCTTTATCGTGTCATGTTTAGCGGATCCAGCCAGTGCCCCGCCATATCCCCTTGCACTTAACACTGAGAGGTGCAGCAACTCGACTTCTAACTGCCAGTATTTGACCTCTGCCTGAGCAAACTGCTTGTCCACCAGCACAGACCAGAAGTTCAGGGGAATTAAACCCTGGGAGCACCTCTTAAACAATGACTGGCAGTAGCTGATGCCTTAAATCCCCAGCTCCCTCAGCCTCCAGCGAGTTAAGGTTGGAATGTGTGTTTTACGTGGAACCCCAGAGTTTTCCTAGTGAGACTGAGCAGCAGTCACCTGCTATGGTGACAGGCTTGAGAATGTGACTTTTATTGGCTGTCTTCGCTGTCTTTTTTCCCCTACATCTGCCCACACTGGTGTTTTCTTCCACCTCCTCAATAAACTACCTATTCTCAAGTTATTGGGTCAAGGTCTGCTTCTAGAAAACCCAAACTCAGAAACACGCCTATCCAATTCATACTTATTTTTAATTCCCTAGCCTAACTTAAATGTATGTGATGATTTTATTTTTGTCTCAGGTGTGAGAGAAAACATGCTCAAACCTGAAAATCTATACCCTCTTCTTAGTAGATTGAACCCTTTGGGAACATTTAGTATTAACCTTCCTAGTAATAGTAACTTTCTTATTCTTGGTTATAAGTGGACATGTTATTGCAACCTAAAATTATTAGCAAAATATCCATAGGTATGTTAACATTTAGATTGTTAATATAATATTTTTAGACCTGATAGTTCTTTCATAAAACTCAAGCCCTTTATTTTACACATGAAAACTCATTAGGTGGCATGAGGTTTAGGCAGTGATTTAGCTAAGATCCCACAGCTAATTGGCTTCACAGCTGAAACCACAAGTTAAATTCAGATATGACATAAAATTACCATTATTTAATGTCTACTAAGTGCTCTACAGTCATCCTGTATTCTAGGCTTTCCCAGTTGTACCTGTTTTGTCTATTTGATAAAGTGTATTTCTGGATGGTTTGGGAGAGGGAAGTCTATCTTGATTTCTTTGGTCTCTATTCTCCTTCTTGCAAACAGGAAGGTGTTAGCTTCTTAACACCAAACAGCCTTCTCTTTGTGATTTCTGCGTTTACCTGAATACCCAGGGTTATTCCATTCAAGGAAGAGGAGATGTCCTTACCTTCTCTCTGTGCCAATTTCTGCAGCCACCAGCTGTGGAAACAGCCATTCTCATGTTGTAGCAGAACTAATGATCTGCCTCCTGGGACTTGTAAGATACTCCTCTTGCCACCCTGGATAAGTGCATGTGGCTGGTGTGCTTGTGTATGACTACTCCCCGCCCACCCTGCGTCGGACCCAGTTTCTGCACTTCCACACGGACGCTCCAGCCCGCCTGTCCCACGGGCGTTGAGCCTGTGGCTGCTCTGCCCCATCAGTATGGGTGTGCCCTTGGCTGCAATCAGGAAGCCCAAGCAGCTGCTGCTGTGGCCTCATCTTGTCACACCCCATGTTGCCTTGGCCTCCTGCAGGGGCTGGATTTGGGCCTCATTCAACAAAGCTCCATCTTCGTCTTGGCTGCCTCCCCAGGAGCCTCAGGCTGCACTGCGGGCTGACCTCACTGATCTCACGAAGGTTCCAGCTTCCCAGAGGACTGGTTAACACAATCCAAAGGTATCACTATCACGGGTTTTGAATTAAAACAGTTTTTTTTCATTGTCGGTGCTCTGAACAAGGACATCTAGCACAAGCATTTTGCCCCCATTCTAGAGACTGGACATCAAAATAGAAAAAGCTTAATGACTTCCCCAGAATTACTTATTGTACCATGAGTGGCTGTGAAAAACACAAAAGCTAGTCTCTTGATTTCGTCTTATCTTGACTTTTTTTACTGCCCTGTGTCCCTTTTTGTTTGCCTTTCCCCCGGGTTTATCTGCAGGGAGATGTATAATGGTTAATTTCTTCCTAAAGAATAATTCATCCAGGGTAGTAGATGCTGCATACATCTGCGAGGCTCTTAAGTATTTCATGCATTATGTGGCCCAAATGGCTACATTAGGAAAAAAAAAATCCCAATTAGTGAAATTTAAATGTGGACTTTCTTTGAATTGTAATTCTCCTTTCATATGTTACAACATCCTGATCAATGGCACCAAAAAGCAAAAGGTTTCTCTTATTGCTGTATATTTTTATTTCCCTCCAAATATCAATGCCACATCAACTGTTAATCTGAAAAACCTCATTTAATGTCAGCTTGCTCACAGTTATGAAAATTCAGGTAATGTATTCCTGTTACTAATTGTATTTGAGAAAGTGTTATTAATTTCATATATCAAGTTCGTAGTGGCCATCTGTTCCCTCCGAACTGCTGCGTCTCCCTCCATCTGCCCTGTTTTTCTTCTGCTAATCGGGTGGCAAGGGCTCAGATGATCGGGAAGTTTCTCTCTGACTTTTGATTTGTCACTCATCATCAAGCCAGCTGTGCATTTGTAACAGACTCCTCCGACGGGTGGTGGTGAATTTAAATCTGTCTGGTTTTCTTTTTTTTTTTTTAAATAAAACTTTTTTGTCAAAAAATGTTTAAAGGAAGCCAGATTGTATTTTCTACACTGTAAAATGTGCTTTGCTGCCACTAATTTGGCTGCATCTGCACTCTCATGAATATAGATGAAGGTGCATGGCCAGGATATTATTAGGGACTGCGGCGAGCAGGGAAGAATTTTAAATGCGGCAAGATACCATAGTTTAGATTTCTGAGAACATTAGGACAAACTCGCATGAAACTGCTGACATTTGCTAGCTTTAAGTTCAAGATGAGTTTTTGAATCTTAACCACAAAGATTCTTCTTTGAATATTTTTGCTTGTGTGTGGTTGGGTGGGGAAAAGAGATTATGGGAAGGATTCTAGGAGAATGTGATTAAATCAAAAAGGGTTTCAGTTCAAATTTCTTCACCCTGTCTTCAATAAATCATGGACTAGAGTCAGTGTGCAAATGACATGTTTGAGTCCATATCCTAGGTGAGCAAGCTGGGCAGGACATTAGCTAACATCATGGCTTTCAAGTAACTCGGACACCCGGTGGGCTAAGATATGAAGCTTACAGACCTGGGAACTTGAAGATGAACCTAGGATACCAACTGTTTATTGTTTCTGATTGTTTATTGTATACTTTAGGGCTAACAACAGGCTATACATAAGAAATGTCTACCGAAATGTCATTCATCTCCTCCGATAAGCATTTTTCCCAAAGTCCAATAGGTGACAGCAACAATCAGATGTTAATGATGATTAAAGAAGTTTTATTTTGCCTTCGAAATGATTCAGTATAACTAGATATGAGAAAATATTCAACTCATGTTTAATAAACATTCACTGATAGTGCTTTTTTAGGAAGAGAGAAGAAATAAAAATAATGGGACAATATCTGTCCTCAAGAAACTTACACTCTATTAACAGTATAGTGTGAGAAAGTACTCTATTAGAGTTCCGTTTACAGCAATTAAATAGTGAAGCAACAACTCTCGGATAAAAACATATACAAATCTTCTTAAGAATAAATATTTTGAATAACATTAGCTCTAAAACAAAGCGAAGATGCCTAATATCTACATGTCTAATCAGTTCCTATTTTTTACACTAAAAAGTGAAACTTTTCTTGAGTTTTTCCCCCTTCATAATCATAGCACTTCAACATCTTGCTTTATAAATAAATAAAGGAACCTGTTCAAAATGGTAAAACAAAACAAAATAAATAAGCAAACAAAACCCCCAACTTGGAACTCACATTTCAAAGTACAAAGAGTCTATGCCACAATATCTGCTATGGGTTAATTGTGTCCCCTAAAAAGATCTGTTGAAGTCCTAATCCCCATACCGGTGAATGTAATCTTACTTAAAAATAGAATAGTTTCCCCTTATTCACGGGGACACATTACAAGACCCCCCCAGTGGATGCCTGAAAACACGGATAGTAGAGAACATTAGATATACTGTTTTTTCCTGTACACGGATACGTATGATAAATTTAATTTATAAAATTAGGCATAGGAAGAGATTAACAACAATCACTAATAATAAGAATAATTATAACAATGCACTGTAAAAAAGTTATGTGAATGTAGTCTCTCTCTTTCAAAATATGTTATTCTCCTGCACTCTTTTTTTGTCTCGTGATGATGTGAGGTGATAAAATGCCCACTGATGAGATGAAGGGAGGTGAATGATGTAGGGACCTTGACATAGTGTTAGGCCACTCTTGACTTCTGATACATCAGAAGGAGGCTAATGATCTGCTTTCAAACTTCAGTTGACCAACTGAAACTGTGAAAAGTGAAATCATGGACAATGGCTACTATAGAGTCTTTGCAGATGTAATCCGGTTAAAATGAGGTCATACTGGATTAGGGTGGGCCCTAATCCGATATATCTGGTATCCTTAGAAGAAGATAAGAGACATAGAAGAGACTCATAGAAAGAACACTGTGTGACAACGGAGTCAGAGATTAGATGATACTTCTACAAGCCAAGGAACACCCGGGATTGCCAGCAACCACCAGAAGCTAAGGAAGAGGCTGAGGGTTCTACACTCAAAACATCAGAGTCCTAACCCCCCAAACTGTAAGAGAATAAATTTCTGTTGTTGTGAGCCCCCGAGTTTGTGGTAATTTGTTACTGCAGCCTGAGGAAATTAATACATCATAACACAATTTAAGAAATAAAAACAAAAAGTTTGACATATATATATGTATATACATATGTATATTTTTTTAAATTTCCAAAATTTGTGTTTAGTTTTCACATGGGGCATCAAAGTTGTCATGTTTCTTAGCGTCATGAAGGAGAACACCTAATGACGTCTTAAACTTTTTTGAAAATGTTTCTTTCTTAAAAATTGTGTTGTTAGAAAAATAAAATAATTGTATAACTGCTAAGTATTTTCAAGCTACCATAATTAGTTACTTGAGAAGAATGGCAGAGGAAATACAGGATGTAAATTATTTCTAGGAGCAAAGAGAAGCCAATGTTTTATATTATTGTAACTTCTTTGACCATCTTTTGTTGGGAAAATCATTTTCTTCTTTTTCCCCCAGGGATGTTACTCAGGATACTGCTGCCAAACCTGAATCTAGTTCCAGTTGCATTTTTTAATCTGTCTTTTGATAAACTTTATGAAGAATTTCTTTGTATCACCACTTCTCTACTAAAAATTTGCAGATACCAATATATATCTCCTCAAGATTATTTGGAGGGTTTTCCAGACCTGTCTAGATCCTTCAGAATAAAAATTTAACAATGAGCCTAAGCATCTTCCTCGTCTCTTGTTGACTACACCAAAAATGTCCCAGAGACCCGTGAAAACCCCTTCCCTTCACCATCACTTAGGTCTAGATCTCTTCCAACTCAACCAGATTTTTCCATTGACATTAGTTCTAAACAGCTGCATTTGAACTGTCCTAAATGTTGCCCTTTCTCTACAACCTTGCTCATCAGAGCGTGGCCCCGGGGCCAGCAGCTGTCAGCCACACCTGGAAGCTTGTTAGAAATGCAGACTCTCAGGCCCCTGAGTCCGCAATAGCAATTCTAATAGGGTCTCCACTGACTCAAATGTACATTCAAGTTTGAGAAGCAGTGCTACACAGCTCATTATTCTTTTTCCCTGTAAATCTCCAAAGCAGTGTCTTACAGCAGTGGACATACCTGTTCCTAGTTTGAGAACAGTAGCCTTCTCCTTTATTTAGTAAAATCACAGTCTTTTAACTTCTACAGAATTTGTGCCTGAACAAAAAAGGTAGAAAAAGACCCACGAGCCACAGTATGACTGCTGCTGCTTTCCCAATGTACTGTGTTCACTGAGAGCAAGACCTTGGAATATCCTTAATGATATTAACAGAATATACATTAACACGGAAGAGAAGAGCAGACCCTTTTAAGCGGTAGTCCTGTTTCCTTTCCCTAGGTAGATAATGAAGTAGATTCACTTTTCCCATGACACGGGGCTGCCTGATATTTTGCTGTGTTACATGACGTGCTTCAGCATGACTAATACATCCCAGCTGGTCTCAACAGCAGGAAAATGTGTCGTGGGGGGTGGGGGGTGGCGGTGACATGGTTAGGAAGTTACGCATGCGCAGGCCCAGGAGCCTCTGTTGTGTCTATGATTAGAGTTGGGGGTGGGGTGGGAAGAAAGAATGAATGAAAGGGGGGAAAATGAGGAAATCCCAGGAGTTCTGGAGACTTGAAATTTTTCAAGCTGTCATTTACCTTTGCAAAGTTGTGGTTGGTGACTGTGTTTACAGGCTGTGGATCTGTAAACAGCACATGTGCAAACCGTTAGCTATTGTTTTGAAAATGACAGTATGGCCAATAATTTCAGTTTCAGTGTTTAAGCGTGAACCAGATGACGCTATGTTTTATTTAAAACTGGGCATGTATCATGGAGGGTGGAAACTTGTACCTCTTAAACACTTTTATATTGTGTAGTGTGCCATATGTTGCCTGCTTTCAGGTTTTTAAAGTGATTGCCTACTGCCTAAAGGTAGCTTGTCTCAAGATTATCCGCATTTTGCTGGAGGGCAGAAATGAACCCATTAATTTAACAGCACACTAATGGGATTGGTATAAAGGTGTTAATTCTATTCCATATTCCTTAAGGATTAGGTTGAGTGATAATTTGGTAAGAGAGAAAAGGGTAAGGAATCAACAAGAAAAGTATGAGACCATACAAAAGATTTTGGCCAACATTTTAAAAAATTGTCTTCCTACCACCACCACCACAAAACAAAACAAAATAAAACAAAACGACCAAACTTGATAGCTAGATGAATGAAGTCATTTCTAACTTAAGATTCTTTTTAAAGTCCTTATTTTACAACCTGAGATGGGAACAAGTTCCCTGCTCCCTATTTATCCTGAACAAAGAACACTCGCTACCATTTGCTCTTGAGTTATCCTAGGTGTATAGTCAAGAAAGTTGCCGGATACATATTCAGGCTGAATATTTAACTTTAATAAGATTTGGGCCCATCAGTGAAAGATTCTTGAAATCTCAGTCTCCCGTTAAAAATGTTTATTGGTGTTCAACTGGGAGGGAGTGGTCCCTGGCTCTTAAATAAGCTCCGCTGGCTGAATGCTATTCAGTGGTGTGGTCCTTGACCCCGCAGGAATGCGAGGCTGTGTTCTGTGTCGTTCGGACAGGGCAGCGGGACTGAGGCAGGCACGAGTGGGTGAAAACTGCCCCATGATTTGATAAAGGGCGTACACATTTCTGTGTTTACTTAGAGGAATGTTTCTCTAATCTTAGAGAATCCAAGGCCTAAACGCCTAGAAAATTGTTGATCCTGGGCTGGTTTCTCAAGCAACCTTGCTCCCGAGATTCCACTTCTCTCTCCCTCAGAGATGGCAAATGTTAGTCCCTGGTAATGGTTCCGCCTCACTAAGTCGTCATCCAAAATACCATTACCACCGAATTCACTTAATACTAGTATCCATGTTACACCGATATCTTCCCTTACAAAACATAGCCAGTTTATAACAGGATTTCTTATCAGGTAATAACCATCTAGGTTTATTTTAAAACCCCTTTCTTGTTAGCTTAAGAAATATAATCCAGGAATGACAGAAGATTAGGTTTCCCCAGGGTGGGGTTCAGACAGTTTCTTCTTTGTGTTTGCCTCTCTTCTTTTATAAGATGCGATCAGCAGCCTGTACTGGGAGGCCTGTGGGGGAAGGGATTAAGTTCTCCTCAGCCGGCCGGCCGAGGGTGTGGCTCTTGAACATTTTGGCTAACAGATGGTGACAAACCAACAGGTGCACCCAGATCCCTGCGCCGAGCTTTGTACATCTGCTGGGCGCACAGTGTGCTCGCTGGGACCTCCCCCACGCCAGCTGGGGCCTTGGCTCCACCAGCCACGGCCCAGACAAGGGAGAGGGAGATGGAGGCCCATGACCTTCAACTGTTAGCCTACTGCTATGTGCTTTAGAGGATAAGCCGGGCAAAAACACTGATCTGAACGGTACACGGTGAAAAGAGAAACAAAGGGTGTAGACCCTGGGGTGAAGGGAGGAAGTGCCAGGCAGTTTTGGTAACAAAATCCCCTTTTCAGATTTGACAGCTTCTCTCATCGGGGCCAGATTTCTCTTTTAGCAAGGACACTGGCCTGCATTTACTGCCGCCCTGGAAGATTGTTGTTGGGTGACTCAAAATTGTTGAATGGAAATAACCCAGAGAACCATTGAGACAATCCCCTTTGCAACAACAATAGCTTGCTGTATGCAGGGCTCTGCCTGAATTATCCCACAGCAGCCCCAGAACAAGTCTGTGGGGCGGGTACTGTTTCTCTTCCCATTTTACAGTGGAGAAAGCAAGGCACAGACAGGCCAAGTGATTGACAACCAGAAAAGAGCAGAGTCCGTACTTACGGATTCAACATTATTTAAACACACACTTATTGAGTCTACTATGTACCAGACACACACCTACCAGCCAACTCTCAAAACCAAGTTGGCTTGACACCAAAGCCCTGCATTTAACAGCTGTGCAGAATCGTCAAGGATCAGCTTACTCTACCTACTCGAAGGTGTAGAGAAGGAAAGACATACTTGGGGTCACTATAAGTTGCAAGGTCACATATTAAGTCCACTTGAAATGATGGGTTCTTCTTCTGGTTTTTGATCTGATTATCAAGGTCCTTATGTCACGTGAAATAAGATCACCATGTATCACCATGAGATCACCACTGATCTTAATCATTAACCTTATTTAAAGCCTAGGATTCTGAGGCTTAAGAATTCTCTCTCCTGCACCTTGATTTTTACAGATGAGGAGAACTACTCACAGAGCAATCTGCTGGGAGTAGACTGTTTGCTTTACAAGTCGGGAAGAAGCAGGTGAACTGGGGAGCACTGTCTTTCCCACGTGGCTTCACGAGAATGTGGAGCACTCCTCCGGACATGTGGACACGTGGTACGTGGCCTGACGAGGTTAGACAAGGACAACATTGTCCTGTATCTTTATGCTCCATTCGTGTTCACATGAAGAATGCTGTAGTGACTAGTGATTCCTTGGTTCCTACCAATCCACAAGCCATTATTTTCCCCTTGATGGGAGGGTATCTTCTAAGGATTTAGAAGATGCTGTGCTGCTGTTTTCTTTTGTTGGTTTGTTTGCACTACCTACACGTCAGGCTCTGTGTCGTGTCGAATACGCACCTTATCATTTCATCTCCTACAAATTTTACAGGTGAGGACATTGAGGCTTATTTTCTTAAATAATTTTTTTTCAGTTTATAATTTTGTGCAGATTTTGTTTATTGGTTTGAGAGAGAGAGAACACACATGAGAGAGACCATAAGCAGGGGAGAGTGGCAGAGGGAGAGGGAGAAACAGACTCTCCGCTGAGCAGGGAGCCCAACGCGGGGCTCAATGCCAGGACCCTGGGATCATGACCTGAGCTGAAGGCAGATGCCTAACCCACAGAAGCACCCAGGAACCCCGAAATTGAGGCTTATAATGCTTGAGTGACTTGTATGAGATCTCACAGTGGCAATTACATGTTTGTGGGGCTTTTTGATGATTGACCAATATTCCCACTGAACTATGTCATCTAAAGACAGAGATGGCGTCTGCTGAGATGCTCTATTCACCTCAGGGCGCTTACACTATGTAACAGGACCTTCATACACATATGCTTAATAAATATTCATTCAACGATTAAGTGAAAAAATAAGTGCATAAAGTTGGAGAACTGGAATTCAAAGTTATGCCTATTTAAATCAAGAGTCTGTTTTTTTAACTACTGGGCAAATGACCCCACATTGCTTAGAGTAGCTATGTTCTGCTTATTCACTAGGTATTATTATGAACTGAATTCTGTCCACACACCCCCAATTCATATGCTGAAGCCCTAACTACCAATGTGATTTTATTTGGAGGGACAGCCTTTAAGGAAGGAATTAAGGTT
Source organism: Ursus maritimus (assembly GCF_017311325.1). Taxonomy (NCBI): domain Eukaryota; kingdom Metazoa; phylum Chordata; class Mammalia; order Carnivora; family Ursidae; genus Ursus; species Ursus maritimus. The sequence goes on along the minus strand of NW_024427107.1, from coordinate 38,631,832 downwards.
AAATGAGGTCATAGGGTTGGAGGCCTAACCAGATAGCAGTGTTGTCCTTATAAGAAGAGGGAAAGACACCAGAACTCATTCTCCATTCCTACACAGAGAAGAGGCCATGTAAGCACAGAGCAAAAAGGCAGCCATCTTCAAGCTAGGAGGAGAGGCCTCATCAGAAACCAACCCTGACAGCACCTTGAATTTGGTTTTCTAGTCTACAGAACCATGAGAAAATTAATTTCTCTTCTTTAACCCACCCAGTCTGGTATTCCATTGTAGCAGCCGACTCATCTGCTCTCAGTCCTTGTTCTTCTTACTCCGCCTTTAGCCGGAGTATCATTTATTGAATATCTTCTAGCTGCTTCTGTTCCTGCAGTAATAGAGAATTGCCTTCTTCCTCCATATGCATTCTTTTTTTTTCTCCTATAATTTTTCAGCAAAGAAATGCAAGTAAGCAGCTTTTTTCCGCCTATTTGATCATCCTTTTTTCTTAGGAGGAATGAAATACCGTGACAACTTAAGGCCTGCTTGATGTATACAAATTCTATGGATTCTCTGTAGTTGGAATTAACTTCCTACATTGAGAGCCTCCCCAGTTCCAGAGTCGCCCCCCTCGCCATCTCCCACCAGGTCTGTATTACAGGGGCGGTTGTTATGGCCAACGTAGGGCAGCACCAATCAAGAAGGAAGAGGAGTGGGGCGCCTGGGTGGCTCAGTCATTAAGCGTCTGACTTCCGCTCAGGTCATGATCCCAGGGTCCTCGGATCCAGCCCTGCATCAGGCTCCCTGCTCAGTGGGAAGCCTGCTTCTCCCTTTCCCTCTGCTTGTGTTCCCTCTCTCGCTGTGTCTCTGTCAAATAAATAAAATCTCAAAAAAAAAAAAAAAAAAGGAAGAGGTGGGAGTAGAGACCTGACAATCCGAATGAAAGCCAAGTATGAAACTATGGGTTGGGGATTCTGTTCCAGCTTTTGACTCTGACTTTGAGTGGTCAAGTGTATAAAATCTATAGCAACTTAAGTCATAATTCACCTTGTAGTTTAGAATCAGGAGAATTCTAATCACCAGGGAATCCAGTTGGTGGTCAGTTCTGGAAGCCCATTAGTAAGTAATAGGCATTTAGGAAATACAAACTATTAAGAGAAGATTCAGGTTAAAGGTCTATGCCTAAAAATGTATAGAGTCATTAACCTGAGGAACCTAGCAGATCTGAACTAAAGAGAATGATCAAGAGATACAGCAAGTTGGGTCAACATGAGAAGAGGAAAAGTGATCCAGAGGGGCTGGCCCAGGAACCAAAGGGTTATTTATAAAAATGACTATATTCTTGGTTTGACTGGCAACAACCAGCCACATAAGACCAGCGTCAGAGCCCCTGAAAGCACCAGAAAATCCTAAAATAATTCTACCATAGCAGGAAGAATACTGAGAACTGTGAGATATTCCTGCCTCAGTCATAATTTGCTGAGGAATTGGGGAAGGTCTGAGGCTGTGAACTGGGATGTAAGCCGTGGTGCTCGGTTGATCTGGGGAGCAGAGAACCAGGGGAAGCTGAGGCAGGAGATGTAAGAGGCCTGGTCACAATCCTTCCATAGTCATACCCAGGAGCAAACGATTCCAGAGACAACTATTTAGCAGCATGAGATTGGGGCCCTCATCCATTGTGTTCCCTCCTTATTCCCATGGGTCTGTCAGAGTTCTTGGCACAAAATGGAGGCTCCGTATATGTGTTGAATGAATGAATGAATGAATGAATGAATGAATAATATAATACAACCAGAAATGTAGATCTTTCAACTCCAAACATTTAATTCCTCTAGTGTTTTCAACAGTGGCCATAGTAGCAAGTTAATTAACATTTATAGCGGTCAATATCTGCTGTTCAGGAATCACCAGAAGTGCGGCTCTTAATATTCAAGAAACCAATACTAGTAAAAATCATGGGTTCTTCCAATAAGAAAATGTTTCCTGAATAAAAGTAGATTGATTTTTTTTGCTGCTTTCCTTTGAAAGGATTAAGGAGTTGGAGATAATCATTTAAACGATGAGTACGATGATTTTTGATTGAGGCCCAGAAAGAAAAGTCGGTTTGAAGCTCATATGTTGAATTTCTCTGATTATTCCTTTATCATCGCCCAGTTATTAATAAGCACTCACTTATGATTTCAATTTCCCTTTCTACTGACAAACACACACAGTGCCAAAAGTGATGAGTCCCATCCGAGAATACCTGGGTAGTGAGCCCCGTGTTGCCAGCCTCCTGGGAACGTGGACATGCGCGCTGGGCGCACGCGGGTCCCCCGGAAACTTGCCCGGCTTCGGAGCCCTGGCTTACGTGCCCTGGGTTGTCGCCTGCTCACTGACTGCTGCTCTTACAGCCCGGTGGGTTTTTCAAGTGTAGTGGAATGGAAAACTCGGTTACTCTTGATGCAAACTAAATAGTTATCTATCAAACTGTGAGTCCCTCTCTGCTCTGTGGGCGTATTTAAAATTAGGAAGAGCACAGCAGCCACTTGTCTCCGTGAACGCGGCAGCTCGCCTTGGGCCACACAGAACGGCCAGGCACGCTGCCAGCTCCGGCGGCGACGGCGGGTTCCGGGGCGGGGACTCGGGGAGCCTCATTTGGAGTGTTAGATGGGTCTTTGAGCCGCGCACGTCTGCACAGACTGCAAAAAGATCCCCGCAACAGTATTAACCCCACAGCTAAGATTAGCTGAGAATGTTTTTCGATCTTCACAGTCATAATCTGCTCCTCGGGTGGAAACTGAGCACCAAATGCCAGGACACTGTGAGAACAGGTGTACCGACCTCCACCTGGGACTTAGGGAGGGGAAGTAATGAGCTCAGAACGGCCGAAGCCGAAGTTCCTAGGTAAGCAAGCTCTTAAACAAGTGTGCCGGACTTATGGAGCTTGAAAATGCCCTCTCTGGCGTGCCGCCGGCAATGCAGCTTCACAGAAAGAAGCGCTTCATAAAAGGGTGTCCCGGCACGCGGGCCGCCAGACGGCTGCGCGGAAGCGCGGAGAGAGCCCGCTCCCGCCCGGAGCCCGGCAAGCCGCCTGTAGCAAAACAGCGCTGAGCTCAAAGCTCCAACTGACTTGACCGTAAAGCTATTTTTATGCAATTCCCTTTTAACATCTTTCCAAACAGTTTGTAGTTGCACACACTTTGGAAAACCCTGCTCTAAAAGGCAATTCAAATGTAGCTGGCGTCTTAGCATTTCTGGGACTTCCGAAGGTAGGTTGGTTGATTTATTTTAATTTTAAGTGTGTTTTAGTTTATTTTTCCTGTATTATACGTTGGGTAATTGAAAATAATAATAAAAAAAAAGAAAAAGAAGTACAGAATCCAAAGGTATATTTAAACAGAAGCTCTGTCCCCTAGGGCAATGGAATTTGATATTCCCCTTCCCATGCTACTATCCTTCTCATCTGAGGATAAGAGCTTGGATCAAATACAAGCGTAAGTCAATAGAGGGTCTTACCTATCTCACTAAGAGCCCATGGCAATAAAGATACTTTTGTTGAAGCATTTGAACTTAACCTTAAGGTAACACGGAGATCCACCCAGGGCAATGCAGTAGCTTGCTTGGATAAGAACCAAGGGCAGGGCATTAAAGATTCTCCCTGCTTTGAGAAAATAGAACTCGACCCAACTTCTTAGTACTGCTAGAACTTTCACAAGCGTGAGAAGCTGCATAGGAGCATGTGCTGACCTATGCAGGAGACCTTCGCTGCCAGCGTCCCTTCCGTTGTTATTCTGCAAGCCAGGTGTCCAGTTTCGCTGGTGTGCTCCCTTCCCCATCCCGTGGGATCCCACACTTTACAAGGACTCTGGGCTTAGTTTAACACTCTGGTATTCAAATTCTGGATGATTTTCTAACAAGGGTCCAACATGGGCATTTTGCACCAGGCCCTGCAAATGGTAGAGCTGGTCCTGCCCCCTGGGGAAGACGAATCTGTCTTCTGGTACATTGTTCAGAAAGGTCCCTCCCTGGGCCTGTCCCCAATATACCAACTGCAGTTGTCACCTCCACTGATCAGTTTAGATAACTTTTTGTAGTAAAACCTGAAACGACTTGAAGACATCATCACGTAGTAGAGAAAATACAGAATTTGGAGTCAGAGAAAAGTGGGTTCAAAGCTTGGCATACATTTACTAAGTGGATTCCAGGTATAACACGCACATCTACTAAGGTTTAGACCTGAACGCCGTTACCTTGCTTCCTGGGGCTTCAGCTTCGGGGCCGGTGGGGGCTAGGGATGCCTGCCAGCTTTCTCATTTTTGGAAAAGGGAACTGTGCTTGTGGGCTGCAAAGATTGAGATGAAGAATCGGGTCTAGGAGTCACTCAGTACCTGTCAAATCCTTTTGCTAGAAGTCCGTGTTTACACTCAGAACTTTGAAAAGAGAGCCATTGTGTTAGCTGATGCTTAAACTCCTAGTTTGTTATAAGGCGTACGTGTATCTGCTTACACTTCCTTAGTTTCGTAATGTGGCTGAGGGCTTTCCTGTGCTACGTCGCACCGTCTCTTCACTAACTAGTGAAAGCCCTGCGGTCATTAGCTTTTGCATCGTTCCTGCTCTCCGAGGAGGGCTCCCCGCACCTTCTCGCAGAGATCTGTGTGCCTCAGACGGTGGGGTCTTCGTAGAGCTTCTACGGTAATCTCACTGACTCCTCGGTTCTCTTACCTGTAGTCATCAAAACTCCACTTTCTAAGTAGTTTTTCTTCAGTGTGGTATTTTGGTCAAAGCACGAACTCTTGAGAGCAGGCAGTTGTGGGTTTGAGTTTCAGCTTTTATTTGTTCCCCAGGGCTGCCTAGACAACTCGCCACAAACCAGGCGGCTTCAAACAAGGGAAATCTCTTCTCTCACAGTTCTGGAGGACAGAAGCCCAAGGTCAAGGTATTGGCAGGGTTTGTTCCTTCTGGAGGCCCTGAGGGAAAATCCATGCCACGCCTCTCCCAGCTTCAGGTGGCTACCAACAACCCTTGGCGTTTTTTGGCTTATAGATACCTCACTCCATTCCCTGCCCCCATCTTTCCATTACCTTCTCCTCTGTGTCTGTGACTCATATCTTCCTCTGCCTTTCTCTTACAAGGGCACTTGTCATCAGATCGAAGACTCATATCCAGGAAGATCTCATCTTCAGATGTTTGACTTAATTCCATCTGCAAAGACGTTTTGGTCTTTGTTCATGTTCATAGGTTCTGGAGAAGAAGGTCACGTTCATACATCCTGGAGATTAGGATGTGGACATGTCTTTGTGGGGCCATGATGCAGCCCACTGTTGCCGTGTGGCCTTGGGCAGTCACTTAACATTGATCAGCCTCAGTTTTCACCATCTGTAGAGTGGAGATTGCCTGTTGTAGAACCCTTGTGAGAATCAGAGTACCTGGGGAAGTTGCACAACGCCATTGCCTACCACATAATAGACGCTGAAAGAATGGTAGCTGCTAGTATTATGATGAGGGTTTACTGTCTGCTGAACGTATTCATCCCTTAGACTGATGCAATCAATCCGTGTGGCTCTCTGTTCTCGGGTGTGCTCCACACTGCTGGCACATCCAGTTGCCTCCCATTACCAAAGAATGGCATCACCCCTTTCCAGATGAAGGGGACACGGTTTTATGGACCATTTTGATTCCACGTAGGAAAAGAACAATCTTGAGGCTGGCAGCTCCTTCAAAATATGTGTGCCCAACACCATGAAAATCACTATCTATGGGCACTTGGCATATGCTCCTTCCACATATCTCCCCTTATTGCCTCTCTACAGCACCCTGGAGCCTGGGGGTGAACTATTAAGGAGACATTTAGCAGCGTGCAGCAAGCATTGATTCCACAAGTCCCTGTTTGATGAAAGAAGAGACTATAAAAGTAAGGTGTTGTTGCTGCTGTTGTTGTTGTTGTTTTGGACAGCAAGAAAGTAGTCATAGTAAGAAAGTCTTTCAGTGTTGGGTTCTTAATTTATAGCATGTAAAAGAAAATTCAGTTCCTACCAGCTTAAACAATACAGGGCATATTGTCTAATGTAACGGGAAGGTGTGGAGGCCGTGTGAGCCCTAGCACTGAATGATTCAGCAACTCACGAGTCTCACAAAGGATCTGCGTTCTTACAGTTTACCTGCTCCGTCTTCCATGGTGTTAGCATCACGCTGAGGTAGTCTTACTCTCTTGATGTTGGAAATGTGGCTGGAGAACTCTAGGCTTTCTACTTGTAACTTACATCATCAAAATGGAGTGGGGGAACATGAGAGTGAGGTCCTAGTTGCTCTCAGAAATAAGTGAGAAATCACATGAAATTTCTCCTTATGTCTAATCCACTATAATTGGATTTTATGCCCATCTCTGAACCAGTCCTATTAGGCCATTTCCACACTCAGTGTGACTTTGGCTTGAGTTCCCTCAGCTGGCCCCTGTGACAAAGGCAGGCTGGCAGCTCTGCAGCGGGTGGGGTGAGTCAGCACGGCTGAGCGCTCCCTTGACAATTTTATTTCTGAAGTTAAAGTCAGCCTGGTGGTATGCTAGGCTCCAGTAAGGTTCAGCAGCTCTTAGGTATTTGCATTTAACCAAGGTTGAAACTTGGCCTCATGGAAAAGGGAGAGAGAGTCAAGGCAGTTAGCAGTGTTTGGTAGGAGATGATTATAAAGATGGACTGTGGACTCTTAGCTGAGTAAGGAGGAAAGTGGTAATATGACAGACTGGGGACGGTGATGAGATAGTCATTTCTATGAACAGAAAGTCTCAGGGAGGCTAAAGAAATGTTCAAGAGTAATTGGACTTGAAGGTGGGGCTCAAAGAATAGGGTGCATGTCAGTTGAGATTTCAGTGTTGATGTGGCTATTCGTGATGACCCAGCCCAGTGGCCCCAGTGGGGAACAGGGAAGATCCCTGGATGTGAGCTGTCACGTAGTGGGTGGCCGGAGTGCTGGCTGATGAGCTGCCTGGGCCGGGGGGTGGGGGGGCAGTACTGCAGGGCAATAGGGTGGTAAGCTGGTGGAAACGTGGTCTAACCTGAAACACAAGGAGTTGTGAAGGTCCTCTCCCTCCCTTAGTTCCCAATGGTGAAGTGCACGGAAGCAGAACATCTTGAGTTCTGTTCATGCCCATTCCCCCAAGGGTGTGGCCAACAAGAACCGGGGCTTCCCCCGAGTCCGTGCCAAGTATGTTCAGTTGGAACGCAGCATAACCTGAAGGGTTAGATTACGATGTTTTAAGAGTTCCAGAGTGTAATTTTTTTTTTCCTGGATGCTGATGGTTGATGGATGACTGATTAGAGAGTTAAAAATAAAGAGATAATATGATTGACAACTCATAAATACCAGGGATTGTCGGAAGCACTGAACTCTCCTTGGTGGATTTTGCATATTTTATTTCTGGTGGAGAAAGGAGTCGGGGAGAGAGAAGGAGAGGAAAGAGACAGAGACAGAGGAAGAGGGGGAGGGAGACGCCCAGAGAAAATGAAGACAACATTTCCATCTGGGGTTTGTGCTTTTCTGAGTGCCGACTCATTTTGATAGATTATTAGAAAACTCATATTTGCTCATAAATGTGAAAAAATAGCAAATGTAAAATTTGCAAATTTATTCCTAAATGTAGTTAAATTCATAAATATTTAGACATTTTCTGTAAAGCTTCTAATTTATAACCTTTACATGAATCTATAATTTGGTATAAAAGCTTCTAAATGCAGTAGTAATGTCACAAACGTCTATAAATATTCACATCTCATTTACAAATGTTCTGCAAACCATGAGCTGAAGAAATTGTGAATGCAAACCATTTTTCAGGTGGATTTCTGCCTAGGTGAGTCAGGACAATGAACAATGAAAATCTTTAAGAGATAATTTTGAGACTGTGACTTCAGTCTATTGCTTGTATAGTCTGAAACTTCTTTATTAAAGAATAATTAGAAAAAAATTATAGATGCAACTAAGGATGAATGAACAGACTCAAATACAAAAATTGAGGGGCGCCTGGGTGGCACAGCGGTTAAGCGTCTGCCTTCGGCTCAGGGCGTGATCCCGGCGTTAAGGGATCGAGCCCCACATCAGGCTCTTCCGCTAGGAGCCTGCTTCTTCCTCTCCCACTCCCCCTGCTTGTGTTCCCTCTCTCGCTGGCTGTCTCTATCTCTGTCGAATAAATAAATAAAATCTTAAAAAAAAAATACAAACATTGAAAATCAAAATCTGAGAAAGGTAGGAGTCAGATTTATAAAGACGTCAGACAGTACAGGGTAGAATAGTGAGTCCTGGAGTGCGTCCTTCTGAGGCTCACTTTTGCATCTGTAAAACGGTAGTAATACATTTTTCATAAAGTTTTTTTTTCTCTTAATAGTAAGGATTATGAGAATAACAGACACTCAACTCAAAAGTGCTTAAGAAATCAGAAACAAAAATTCAGTGGCTGGCATCCCAGAAAACTTCAAGCCTGTCTAGATGCAGGGGCTGAAACTGGGACTCGGCCTCCACCCCCGCCGCCTCACCCCCCCCCCCATTTCTAGTCTCCTGTGCAGGCGCGCAGGCGTGAACACTCTGAACACTCTCACTTTTGGTCTCCTTCTCATTGTTATGCTTTTCCTTCCACGTTCTCAGCTCTGTTGTTCCAGGCTTATTTCACCCGTACACATAGTGACCCAATAGAAAAAAAAAATTTTTTTTTTCCAATTATTCCATGGAAAATACCCTGACAAATTATCCTGAGATTGACTGGGAACATTTGTCTGTCCCTGAACCTGTCATGATGTCCAGAATGGAATGCCACCCAACCAATGGCCTGGGTCCCATTCTCTCTGGGGAACTTGGGGTCATGTGAATAAGGAGTGGAAAACACTGGGTCTGTTATGGGTGCTGTCACTAGAAAAAAAAGGTTCTCTTTACATGAATAAAATGAGGCAATAAAGTGGATAAAACACAGCAATGTACGAAAGACTTTAGCAAAGTGTTTGGCACGCAATAAACCCTCAGTTATTTCCACCGTTGGCCACTACTTACTGTTGTTACTACACTTTGCCCTGCAGGAAGAAGAAGGAGGGGATTAGAGTGGGAACAGAAGTTTAGAACAGGTGTTCCTTCTCAAAACTGTCCGGAGAGTCTCAGGAAAGCAGATTCTTCCTCTGATTCCTCTAACAGGGTCCACGGGGCGATAAGTGGCCTGTCCTCTCAACAAAAATCCATGGAGCCCCTACCACATCCTCGGTGCCAGGAAGTCAGGAGTGAATCCTCATCTGTGTGTTGGGCATTATCAATACCCAACCACAGAGCAGACGCTTTCTTTCTGATGGTTTGTCTCCATTTCTAATAACCTCCCCTGCTGTATGGACTCCAGTTCCCTAGTTCTTGGGCTTAGCAATGCTGTCACAGCTATGCGGCAGGAAATGCTGATGCTTCACGAGGTTAGCTGCAGAAAATGTGGGAAATAGTTCCATATCCTCTGCAAAATGTACTCAGCTGGATGCTAGATCATTCCACCTAACCCTTTTGAACTTGTTTGCTTTTCCTTTGGTGCTTTCTAATCATCGGTACCTTACATTTATTTATTGAATGAATTAGCACTGTAAATCTTCCTCTTTTTTCCCAAATGTATTTTTTTTTCAAACATTGAGGAGTTTCTTCTACTGCCGGTCCCCCAGAATTTGGTAAAGAATTCTTTACCATCAAATTCAGTTTTCATTTAATCCTCTTTTAAATATTATTGCTTTGTGTTTAGCCTTCCACACTGAAAGTCTATAATCTTTTTAGTCTATTGCCTTAAGAAAGCCTCTAGCTCTTTCTTTGTAGCCATTCCCCCTGGGCTGTCTCTGCTGCTGGTCCTTTCTTTTATTCAGGTGTGGTGAGCAGAGCATATGCAGGCACATATGTTGCTGCTATTGCTGGAGTTATTTGCCCAAAATTATGCCATGGGTTTACCTGTTGACCCTCAACACCAAATCATCTTCATTTCCTTTCACCCAACTGCTAATTCTCATATATCTTCTTGCTTTCTCTTTCCGAATATGAATTTACCCCCTTCCTACCGTTCAGCTATTTCTTTGGAAAACAGGGTTGTGGTTGGCACCTACCATAGAGGGTTATGTGGAGAAGATCTTGAAGTGCACGTGGGGAACGTTGAACACTTTTCTGGCGTGTGGACAGCTGTCGATGAACATTGACACCCATTATAATTGATCATTACTATCAGAGTAGCTCAGTTGAAGTTTGAGAACCCTCTTATGAAATCAGTGTCTGACTTGGACACGAGCCCTTTACTTGAGTGACTCTCTCCTAGATTATAACCTTAAAAATTGGAAGATTTCTATGTGTGAAGCATCTGCATATAAAAACAATGGGCGTTTTGTAGACATTGATTTTGCTAAAAAAGTGCACATAATAAAAATAAGCAGTTGGACTTTACAGATCTCAAAAAGTATGTAATTTAAAGAAGAGAACTGTGGAAGCACCTAGTTGAAGGTCAGTTGAGAAGCTGCCAGAGACTACGAAATATTGGTCCAGTCCTAGGTTTTCAGTTTCTTCCATAATATAAAAATTGTCTTTTAGTCACGGTGTAGTCTTTCTTGGAATCCTTATTTTAATTCTGTAACATTTATATTCCAGGAGTAACAGCAAATCTGCTGATTACTTAGGAAAGCAGGGGGAAAAAAAACATTTGCAATTACAGTCAAAATTAAAGTTATTTTCTAATCTTCTCATCTTTTTTAAGGAATGAGAAACTTTAAATATGGTCAACGTAGCACATTTTAAGTGTCAAACTTACTGAATTTTTCTAAGCCAATCGAATAATAATCTTCTGTAAAAACAGTGAGCATCTTACAGAATTTTTATCATTTGACCTGTTTAATATAAGTTGAAAAATTCCTCTTGTGTAAGTACCATTGCATAATGCTGTATGCTGAGCTATTAAGATATATTTAGTAATTCCATTAGAACTGCACCACCGAGCAGGGCAGAGCATATGGAAAGAAGTTGGTGAAAAACTGATTAAACATTTATATCAAGTACATTTTGATTTAACTCACATAAATAATTCATTTTTATGTTTTCTTTCTTTCAAAATAAACCTTTTTGACACCTGCTGTGCTAAAAATAATGCTATCATGGCTGTAATAAAGAAAGTCTTAAAGCACGCAGCCATGACATCATCTGGTACCCGTGCAGATACTAAATTGTCAGCACATAAGTGTAGTAAAGTAAGACCTGGCATTATTTATTATTTATTTAGGGCCTCAAAAATATACCAGGCTCAGTGGTAAGCAAAGCATCTGGTGGAATTTGATTATAGCATTTGTCTCAAGAAAAGCTAAGAATTAAAAGGCTCACGAAGACACACGAGAAAACATGAGAGAGCCATATCCCGTTCTTTCCTCTGAGCGTGAGAGCTGAGCTGAGGGCTGAGCGAATGAACTGAAGCAAAGACCCTGAGATGTGGATGTTTCTCTTTACAATGGGAGGAGAGAGACATGGGCAAGAAGACAAGAGCTGGGGACGACATGTAGTCACAGCATCGTTCCAGAACAGTAATTCCCAAAGTAGGAGGCAAATACTACTGGGAGGACGAGGCGAGTTGTTGGCTGGCCCCTAGGCTATTTGATTGGTTTTGACTAGTATTGACTCACATCATCAAAAAATAGTCCCTTTTAATCTTCTTTCAATATTTCCGGGTAAGTCTAGGGGAAATTTTTAGTTGGCACTACTCTGTCCCTAACATCCCTATAACACTATCCAGGCTTTTTTTTTTCTTTTTTTTCTACCAAGAGATAAGGCTGTATGCCCACAGCGTTTCTGGGCAGTGGAATAGTAGATAATATCACCTAACTAAAATTTGGTAACATGCCTTTATTCTAATTTTACCTAAATGTGGCACGTGATCGTTTTCCATGCACGGCATGATCTAAAAATACCTTTAACAGCATTCTGGCAAACACATGCATCTATTTAATGAAAATTGTTATGTAAATAAGAGTAGACCACAGAGGCAGGCAGAATTACAATAATACTTGCAAACAAGCCCCCAACAGCTGGCTGGTACTGGCAGGATCTACCGAAGGAAAAGCTCTAGGGTGAGTGTAAAGAGGCACTCCTCTGTTTTGCCTCATTGTGGACCAAGAATACACAGATGATGGCAACGGACAGCCTTCCAGACTCCCCTTAAGCCAACACTTCCCACACATGCCAAAAAGGCATAACTGATTGTAGGGTTGCTTATTGGTGAGATCCCGTTCAAAAAAACATATTTATTCTGGAGGAAAACACATGTAAGCACCACAATTGATATTGGGAAAGAACACCTCCCATTTGGCACTTGCTAACTCAGATAGCATCTGCCTAACCAAATATTTGTATGAGTTAATTTTGTTGTGAGAGCTTCACTTCGAGGATGATTTTCCTTCATAATGCACTCTTTCACAATTTCAAAAATAAAATTCCATATCATCATTATCATGTCTATTAGGATCCAGTATTGGCACACATTTCTCTGGATTACATTATTTCAGCTGAAGACGAAAATGCCCAGGATGAGGGCTACAGGAGCCCTGCAGAGATTTTCCTCTGCTCCTGGAAGAGCACTTAGCAGGAATGGTCATCGGGAAAAGCGTGGGAATATCCCATTTTAAGCAGTGCTGCACTTCGAAAATAAAAATACTGGGTTACGTGTATTATTTAAAATAACTTTCCCCATGTTTACAAAGTTAATGCGTTTTTGTTTTTAAAAACTTGCAAACTATAAAAGAGCAGAAGAAACAAATGAACAGTAATCTCATTGGTCAGAGACAAACACTGTTAGTATTTTGTTATGTATTTTCAGATGAGATTGTCTTCTCATCTTCCCTGTAGGACTTTATAGCAGCCTAATAAAAAAAATCCCACATCAGTTCATATGCTCTCTGAGCAGCGGTTTGTGTACCATGAACAGTGGTGAGGCCGTGAATGCAGAAGACTTTGGGTTGTCTGGGACACTTTAATCAGGGACGCTTAACTCTCGTGTTCTTTCCGTATTAGGATTTCACGTACGATTTCATTTGGTGAAGAATGAGAAAATGCTTTCTTCAGTCATGGTTTTCATGACTTCTTAATTCCACGATTTAACCAATTCTTTATTTCTTCAAATGATGGTTGTTCTTAGCGCTTTACTATTACAGACAAAAATTTCTGTAAGCATCTCATCTATAAATATTTCGTATATACATACAACATGGAAATAGAATTTTTTGGTTCAAGAGTATGAACGTATTAAGGTTAATTTCCTAAGAAATGACATATCAACTTTCTCTCCTACCTGCAGCACGTTTTTACTACAACTTTATCTTCATTGACTATAATTTCTCTTAAATCTTTCCATTCCATTTTAAATAAGAAATGTTCTATTTACTTAAAATGTTCAAATGTGAATAAGGACATTCAACAAATAACTTTAAAGGAGCTAAATATTATTCATTAATTAATGCTTACACTTCAATGGGATCTGGAGAGCAAAATTACAATGATGTAGAAGTCATGCTTTCCTAATGAGTACTTCTATTCCATTATGTACAGTTGTTTATATAATGCCTTCTTCCTCTAGAATGTAAAGTAAAAATTCAGGTTGGCTTTCCATTCTCTGATGTATATACCAAATGTAAACAAAACAAAACAAAACAAAAAAACCCCCAGGTATTCTGCATCAGTCATCAATAAGTTAGTGGATTATACACTGTCTACCGTTCTGTACTCAAGCTAATGAGTGTTTATACAATAGACTCCTTCTGTCTTCATTAGTGGCCAGAATTAATCACCCTCTCCGCATACAATACTTCCTTAGTACTTATATCTCCACTATAATATTGATGACATACTGCTTTGCGATCGAGTTCTCTAGGTACATATCTTATCTCTCCTTCTAAATCCTATCTAATTTATCTGTAAATCCCTCATAGTAGTTAGCAAAAAACCTGCTGTATGTTTCCATAAACTTACATATTTGTTTGATAAATATTTACTGAGCACCTACTATGTACCAGAATTATGAGAGTCATGTTATAACCACAGCAACAAGTAAGAGGCATGCAGTTCCTGCTATTGTCGGCTTTCAGTGAGCAAATATTAATTAACTATATAAATATGTACAGAATTCCAGTTGACTTCAGTGCCATAAAGGACTTGGGTAGAGTGAGAAGCTAGAGGAGGCAGGCATGATGGCGGCAGCGGTGCTTGTGGTCATGAGGAGCCAGAAAGGGACAAGAACGTGTATGGAGGCTGTTGAAGATGGTGATATTGAAACAAGGAAAGTCTTCACTTATGCTACTGTGTCTCTGCTATAAGCAGTCATATAAATATTTACATCGAAACAGAACTATTGATGAGAGAGTCACCTGATTTGCTTTTCATTAGTGTCATGTAACTGTTATATAGATTTTAATTGTACAATAGTTGGCACGTTATGCACATGTGCACACACGCTCACGCGCCCCTCCCCCCAACGTTACTCTTCCAAGCCCTGCTCAACTAGGAAGATGGCTCTGATTTTGCAAAACTGGGGAACTCATCCTCAGACCTTGCCTCTGAATCCAGAGGTCTCACCAGCTTCCAATCTGCATTCTCCTGAAGAGGGGATGAGAGTGGAGGTTGATCAAATGTCCCATTCGTTTGAGGTTCCTCACTATCACTCCCCAGCAGTTCAGCATCTCTGCCCGGGGAGAGGACTGGGAACTGTGGACCATCCCCAGAATTCCTCTTGAGCTGCATCATTGCTCCTTGCTAGCTTCTGAGCGAAGCAGGACTCTCTAAACTGTGCTCGACTGGACCAATGTCTCCCCAGCTCCTTCCCGCTCAGCTGATGAAGTAACTACTGTGGACTAGAAAGCAACAGAAATGTCGTCATGCTGTTATGGTTCCACACAACTTCTCCCATAGGGCTTTGAGAGTGCGTTTGAACACCTCCACACCACCCTGTGGTACGTGCGCTGCCTGTGCTGTCGACATAAACCTTGTCTTGAATTTAACTGATGGGGAGAAATGGTGGCAATCTGAGATAGCGCCAGGATTCTGAGGTTTGAGTCAGATGATCTTTCTTCAGATTGTTCTGTGTTATATTTTTAGGCTATCACTAGGTGTTTTTTTCCTTCACAAAGGAAAACATGTTTTTATTAAAATCATATACAGAATATACCTTTGCCTCAAGACCTTATGCATGTTTATTTTATTGCATGATCTGTTTTCTTAGTGAAACACAAGGTGGGGGGAGCTGCTAAACTGCGATATTAGCTTTTATGAGGTTTGTTAAATGACGGCAAGTAGAGAATCAGGAGAAAGAAAATTTGGCAGACTTCTTACCAGAGACAAAAGTTGCCATCCAGCTCTACAGAGAGACGCTTGGTGGGAGTTAATTTGGTCTTGAGTGATATACTGGTCACTGGCTGGACAATCTTATTTTTTCTTTATCACCAATGCATGTAAAACAGTGTATTTGTGTATCAATTCATCACTACCTCTTTTACAGAGAAAATATGACTCTTATTAGGTCATTTTATATTGCTACAGATAAAAACTGATGTTAGCAGGTAGCAGACATTCGTAGGTTAATCTTTATTCTCTGTCCAGGAGTTGTATGCATACCGATATATCGTATCAAATCAGAGAATTCACTCCCCAAACCTCAACACTTTATGGAGCACGTTTCATCTCAAGCTTTTATTTTTCTTCCATGTATAGCAGAACAATTAAAGTTAGTTTTAATTATTAGTAACAGATAAATTCAAGATGTCAGTGCCTTAAATTTTCTGGCTCAGTGACTTTAAACTACAAATCTGCAATATTCAAAGTCCATTCATATTCATTTTCTTCCTTGATTCCTACAACAGTTCTGGAATGGAAGCAAAATAGATGTTTGAATGTGACTAAGCTCAAGCTCTGAAACAATTGGTATTGGTCCCATCGTGGAAGATTCACCAACCCAAAAGAAGAGCTCAGACTTAAATGAAAGCATCGGAAACATGGGGTCCTTCTGCCTACTGGCCTGTTGGATCATTAGAAGAACACCTGAGCCATCAACATATAGATCTTGCATGACCTGGATAAGGCCCAGACAGATGGGAAAGTTCATAATCCCTCAAAGTTGTCCAATAAAAATATTTTCAGTGAGTTATTTGGTTAAATCTTGTGCGGCCATTTTTGGCTAGAAGTGATTTCGAAAGAAGTTTTGCCTACTGAAATTGTATTGAAATTGACTTACATGAAAGGGCTTATAAATTGCACTGAGGTCCTTACTATTAGTCTGATCTCTAGAAGTAGTCAAGCAGAAAGAGGAGAAAGAACATGGACATTGGACCCAAACAGAATTAAATCTGGACTATGGTTTTGCCACTTCCTTGCTGTGTAGCCTTGGACAAGTTATTTAAGACCCTGGCCTCCGGCTCACAGGGTTGCTCTGATCATCTGATGAGATAATGTCTGTGAAGGTACCTAGCACATGCTTGGCAATATGAAGGCACTGTCCAAAAGGTAACTATTATTATTCAAAGGAGACTAAGGTAGAGTCCAACTACTCCATCTCTTTTGCTGAACTCAAGTCTAGAAACAGACGGAAAGGGGTCAGAGGAGTTAAGGGATTCCAGATGTAGCCAAAGCCACAGGGTGGTAGAAGGTTGTCTGAGAGCCTGGATGCCAGAAGGAAAGTGGGAACCAGAAAAGGGAAAACTTCCGCCTCCCCATCCTGCTGCTACTCGGTCCTTTTTTTCTTTCTTTCTTCTTCTTCTTTTTTTTTAAATCTTTGAACTACTTAATAAACACTAATTAACCCTCTGCCCTGTGAGACAGACTTGCCTAAAGCACCATGCTCTTAAGAACTATACACATAGCCTGTAATTGACTCGGTTACTCCCATTGCCTGGGATATCAGGAAAGCTTGCTTTCGCCAGTATCTTAGGACTGTAGAGAAAACCTTGCATAAGTGTACCTATATCTGATCTCATGAAATCGAGAGTTTAGTCCAAGTGCAGCAGAGAACAGATACCATCCTTTTAGCACAAAAAAACTCCTGACTTAAATTAATAGAAGAGGATTGAGGAAAAAGGATTCTTTAAAAAAATAAGTGAGCAAAAGCTAGCACCTAAAACATTATAACCATGGGTACACTTATATGTATAAGACATGTTTGATTACACATGCATGCTCAAACATGCTCAAAACACATAGGTTGTTGTAAAGTCTCCTTTCTCCCTCTGTGGCCAAAGCAACTGCAAAGGATCTTTCAAGCTCAAACTGTGTAGTATTAAAAATTTACTTTTAGTTTTAAGTCTTTTCTGCCAAGCACCTGCTGTCTCTAGAGTCTTCTCGCATATGTCTGCTTTAGAAGGTTCTCTGTGTATTTTTGCATGTTTATGTACGTCAGGTTGATCACCTTCTCCTTGAAGACGGGAACCTGGTAGTTCCTGCTTTGATTCTTCCTTATTGCCTGGTCTGGCAAGACACACGGGGTATTCGTAAGCATCTGACTTTTGATTGGCTCTAGTCCTCCGCCTATATGGTCATTCACCTGGGTTTCTCTGCCTGGTTTCTGGCTTCTGCTCACACTCTCTCCATGACCTTGACCCCTCTTCCATTTCTCTTGCCCATCCATCCCTCAAGGCCTAATTCTAGCATCAGCTTCTCCGAGAAGGTTCTGTCCACTGGATCGTTCCTTTTCCTGGATTCAGATCACACTGCCCAGCATAACATTCAATTATCCCCAGTTGCTTCATGGTTTCTGGATTTATTTCTACAACTAAGTGCCTTAAGGAGAAATGCTTTTGTCTGAAATGTCTTTCATTGATTGATTCAACAAATATATGTCTTTTGTTATCCCCAGTTGCCTAACCAGTAGATGATAGAAATGTAGTAGATACTCGGGAAGTACCAGCTGTTTTGTTCAGACCAGCCGCAATTTCCGACAAGGGTCTAATCTCCAGTAAAAACCTTTTCCTGGATTTTACTAGGAAAGTGATTCTCGTTTTAAGTTGCACTTGCTTTTTGAATCTGTCCAAAAGTTTTACCTTGCATTTCTTATTAAAATCGGACAGACCTTTTTTGGCCATTAAAAGGGTGGGGGAATAAATATTATGTTGTTACAGTTGTCACTGTGGCACGTGTTTTTTGTTTCTGTCCCAGTGTTCAACGCTCCTCCTCTGATCTACCCACGGCCCATCTCTGCAGCCCCTTCTCTCATTACTCTGGCCCCTGACCACTCTTTTCCAGACATTCTCACTATTTTGAATTCCTGTAAGTCGCATGGCCTCACTGACTTTTAGGTCTTTCTGTGCAAGCTGTAGAATCTTGAAGAATTATCTCCCAACTCCAGCCCCTCTTATCTCCTTTCTCCCATCTCACTCTGACTGACCTTTCAGGATTCAGCTTGAATGTCACTTTTTCTGGAATGTCTTTTCTGATGCTGCAGCCTAAGGAGATATAAACTCCCAGAATATGCTATAATTCCCCAGTGGGAAGATGTCATCCATCGTCAATGCCTGAAAGCTAAGTTTGAGAAGTCAAGTCCTGGGCCTTCGGGGCCCACCCAGTGCCGGACATAGATGAGGTGCTCATTACCTGCTAGTGAATGAATGGTCATAAAGGATCTGTATGAAGAAGTATGACGTTCTGCTTCTCCCAAGTAACCCAAATAGCAGGTTCCTGTTGGTTTGTTCATGCCCTAATTTATCCTAATAGCTCAGTTTACTTTCTTTCTTTCTTTTTTCTTTTTTTTTTAAGTTTTGGAACCCCCCAGTACATAAAATTACATTAATCATAATCCTTGTTTCATTTTGAATTGCTTAATTGGAGACATTCTGGCAAGCGTTTTTCTAGAATAACATAGTTCTTTGTAGGATGGCACATTCTCTTTGAACATTTTCCAAGTGTGTGCCCATTTAAATATTTACTTGGAAGTGTCTTTTGTTTTTAAGAAACTTATTTGGAAATTCTGAGTGCAAATTATGGCTGTGTAATCCATTTGGACAAAAGCAAGCTGGTTGCCAGGTTACCATTTTAAATGGGCTCATAAAATAGCGCTTGGTAATATCACTTTAATCCAGTGTTTACTGTACCTGGCAACTGTCCTCCTCGTAAGCCTCAAAAGCATTTAGATAGGATGTGGTTTCTAATGACCAAGGGACCACCACCGCTCGGTAAATAGGATTAGAGGCAAGACTAAGATATTTTGCTTCTCATAACATGCATTTAACATAAGAGTTAAATTTGGCAAACTGGATGAAAGTTTCTTTTATGTCGATGAGTGCTTTTCTTGCCTGGAATATTTTATTTATTGGAATCATAGAAGGGCTACTTAACACTTTAGGAAATGCCGTCCTATTTGGTTCTGCTTCTGGAAATGTTCAGAAAGCGGGCCCAGCAGCACGGTGCGAGCCCCGGCGCGGCTCGGCGTGCAGGTGGGTGGACAGCCGCGCGGCGCGCTTGCAGCTGCGTCTCTCTGGCAGGCGGCTCGGGCTCCTCAGCTGTGTGCACACCCAAAAATAGACGCTTTTCCCTTCGCTTCCTTTCCTGACTCACCTCAAGGATAATGAGACTTTCCTCTTACAAAAAGCACAGCTTTCTTTATTTTTCTGCTCACAGAATCACCTCCTACCAGTAGAGCGCCAGGGATTAAACGCAGACAGTGTGATTTCTTCTGCACCGGACCCGACACAGCACCGGCTGCTGGGCCTGTTGCGTGCCGCTTGCTTTTGGTCTCGGCAATCTCCGAGCCTTCTTTTTGAAGCACAAGCTGCCCTTCCCGAGACCTTTGCAAAAGAGTTGAGGAGCGTGTCTGTATGGAAAAGTTCCACCCCCCCCTTTTTTTTGGCTTATAGCAGAGTCTGCTAGTTAGTCACCAACTGTTTGCCTTTTCCTTCTGGGCACACACAACTAGGCCACATGTCCCAGCCTCGCTCTCGGGGCGAGGAGCAGCTGTGGGATTAAACCTCGGCCAATGCAATGTGGGCAGAAGGGATGTGTACAGTTTCCAGGCCTGGCCAATAAAATCTCCTGCTCAGCCCTCCACACCCTGCCTCCTGCCTGCAGGGACAGTGTTGGGGTCTGGGAGGCTCGGAATAGAGGGAGCCGCAGTGGAGTGTTCTGCTGACCACCACTGGACCATGACGTGAGCAAGAAATCTGCTTGTATTATGTAAAGCCATTGAGGTTTGGGGCGGGGGGCGCTGTTGGAGCAGTTAACCCAACCTGACAATTGCAGAGCTCTTTAACCCTTGTGACCTTCACAGACTCATGAAAACCCGTGAAAATGGCCAGCGTGAAAGAAAAGCAGCAGTCAACAGAGAAGCTAAAATGCCCGCTGAATGGGGAGGGTGGACCTAAGCTGGAGGGGCTGCCTGCCTCCCTGCCCCTGCCCCTGCCTCTTTGAAACAGCTGTGGTGGCACAGAAGCCCATGTCCCCTTCCACCTGCCTTATTTTGCAGATACAGCGTGGACCTCTTCAAAATGCGCCTGCAAATTGTCGTAGCCTTTACAGACCACACGTGCGTGGATAATTTTGACTTGTACCGTAGGGGCAATTCCACTCATGTCCTTCTCCTGCTCTCTTCTACCCAAGAACATTTTCTTTAATGCTGAGCGTACGATGCACTTGGTCTCAAGACCTCGGGATCATCACAGGCTTTTGGGGGTCGCAAGATGTGTTTGTAAGAACGATGTCTCTGTGGTTGTATTCATTGGACATGCTTCTAATTCTTTGTGTAAGCTTAATATGTTCAAGGAGCAAAAGAAAAAAAAAATCAAGTGTAGATTTGGCAAGGATTCAGTTAATCTGATCACCATAGCCAGAGAAACCAGGTAATTCAAGCTGAAAATGAAAATTCACTTAGATAAGGCGTTTTCAGTTAGGGCCACACAGGAACATCTGCCAGCTTGTAGGCTGTCAAGTTCTTGAAGAAGTGTTTTATTTTCTTGGGAAGTCCAAGTGTGGACGTGTCCAAGTACTTGAAATAACCTTTTCTTTCCCCACATAGCCTTGGGCAACCAGGTCCAGGAAGGAAGCAGGCATTTCCCCTCTGAAAAAGCTTTCTCTCAGGAAGGGGGAACTCCTTCCCCCCCCGCCCCCCCCACTGTCCTACACCCCTAGAACTATCGCAGCCACAGTAGAGTTGGCTGTCTTTAAGCACCTGCGCTGGTGAATATCCCAAGGCCCCTAAATTCAATTTTTTAAAAAGGACTCTAAAATTTTCCAAGGGCTATGGGATGGGGAAAAGTGGGGATTAGAGTGCAAAAGGGGCTGCGGAGGATACAGTGTGCACAGCTGCCCCGTGGATAATGCTTTCGCGCAGGAACATCTGCCTCGGGCCTCACCGCACACCCCGGTGCAGGCCGAGGGTTCAGTAATGCAGACCGTGCTGGGGGATTATCCCGTGTGCGTTCTCTGCTGAAACCGCGGCTCGTTCCAGATGGAACCGTGCATGATCCAGAAACAAAGTGGGCTCCCTTCCAGGAAGCTCTACTAAGGAGATTAAGAAACTATGGAGGCCTACGAACATTTTCCACGTTCTGTAGAACTTGACCAGACTTAGCTTTCATCAAAGTTAATCAACCCATGTGAGGCAGATCAGAGAAGAGATCCAAACGGGATGCGTGCTAATGCGGTGGGGGCACCGAGGGCCTTACTGGTAATGGGCAGGAAAGCCTCTTCCTCCGAGTGGGAGAGATGCTCTTCTATGCACTGCCATATGCCTGCTGCAATCTGCAGCCTTACGGATGAAGAACTCTCTCGACCCCAAGGCACTATGTTGAACATGGAACAAAATTGACGGGGCCCAAGGGTGAAAGGCAGTCGCTGTGTTTCAAAGACAATCGAAATATTTTCGTAATAAAGGTGTTAGTAAATGCATATGCCACTGTTGCTGATTGCTGTCTATGGTATTCGATCAAAGGTGAAAGAAGAGAGAGGTGTTTTTTTTTTTTAATTTTCTAAAATTGACCCTATAATAGCAAGGGTTTCATTTTCTTTGAAAATACAAGAACACCGACATATCCAAACATTGAACATTCTTTACAAAGTTATAATTGGGGAGACTCTGCACACACACCAATAAAATTGCCAGTTTTTCGAATAGTGTTTGGGGCTTTTCCTCAGAAGTGCCTTCAGAAACTGTGCATATTTTATTGGCATCCTCAGGAGTGGCCACTCTCCACGTATAAACTGGGGATTTGATTTTTTTCTAAATAGCCGGAAGTTATAAACCTGTGTGTGATGATTAAGTCTGTGATCCAAGTGTTGCATTTGGGGCGAAAGGAGCTATTTCACTTTCAAAGTAACAAAATGGAACTTTGCAACCAAAATTAACTTTTGACTAATTTGCAAAGTCACTCTAAAAACAGTGATCTACAAGGCGTTTCGGAAATGCTTTGCACTCTGGTAAAATGCTAGAATACGTGGCTAACTCTCAAAGGTGGTATGACAGGGAAATATTTATTTGGATGTTTATACCCTGGCATAACTGTGTAAAAGGCCCATGTGACCGAGTTTAAGGAGGACCTCTTGGTATTCACTTTGGGTAATGAACAATCAGATAATCTGGATAACCTCCTGCTGAGGACAACTAGGAAAGCACAAACCACATAGATGATAGATAGATAGATAGATAGATAGATAGATGATAGATAGATAGATAATAGACAGATATAGATAGATGATAGATGATAGATAGATACATAGATACATAGATAGATAATAGACAGATATAGATAGATGATAGATAGATAATAGACAGATATAGATAGATGATAGATAGATAATAGACAGAGATAGATAGATGATAGATAGATAGATAGATGATAGATATACATACAGCTCAAAGGGATGGGGAAGCTAGTAAGGCATGGTAGGATTACAGGGTCAAGATTTTGAAGAAGACTGGGGCGCCTGGGTGGCTCAGTCGGTTAAGCGTCTGCCTTGGGCTCAGGTCATGATCCCAGAGTCCTGGGATCGAGTCCCACGTCAGGCTCCCTGCTCATCGGGATGCCCACTTCTCCCTCTCACACTCCCCCTGTTTATGTTCCCTCTCTCACTGTCTCTCTCTGTCAAATAAATAAATTTTTTAAAAATCTTAAAAAAAAAAGATTTTGAAGAAGACAGACATTCAAAGAGAAGAATGCTGCATTTGGGGCAACTTTTCCTCTGTCAGTTCCAGAATGGGGGGCTCAGTAGCCAAGAAGCCTCTGATGCTCACAGAAAGTTCTATGGAGTTAGGAGGACAAAAGCTAGAATACAGGCGCTGCTGCTGGTTCTGGTAAAACACCCATATTTTGGGTTAAAATCCCAAAGATGTCTAGAGTACAGACTTTAAGAGTCAGGGTGAACCAGAAGCACAGAGTTTCTGGAAGGGATTGAAGTTCCGAGTTAAATGATCAGAATTCTTAAAAATAGATTAAGATGTGCCTGTTTTGCTAGTGTGCATAACTGTCTGCAAAAAAGTCCTCATAAGTCATCTCTAGGGAAAGTTACCATCGACATAGTGTTAACTTTATCTCCATAATTTTTCATGTATAATATTCGGTGAGCAATCAAAAAATAATCAGGCACGTGAAGAGACAAGACAACATGAAGGGAAAATGGACCATAGAAACACTCTGAACTACAGATAAAGACTTCAGAATAGCTACGTTTGATGTATCTTAAGAGATAACATATTATGGAGAAGTTAGCCGGAAATCCAGAAATAATTTTTTTTAAACTACATAGAAATCAAGAACTCAATCAAAGCAACAGCATATTAGACACAATTGAAGTATCAATAAGTCAATCAAAAGCTAGATCAGAAGAAAATATCCAAAATGAACAACGGTGAGCAAAGAGAATCTGAAATTTAAAAGAGAGGGAAAGAAACATGGAGGGCAGTATGAAAAGGTATAATGGACAAAAAATTCGAGAACTAGAAAAGATGAGAGAAAACAGGGCATTAGTGATCAGTGATCAAATGATAATAGCTGATTATTTTCCCAAACTGAAGAAAACATCAAACCCCATATTCAAGAAGAATCATGAACCCCAAGAAAGATTAAAAAAAATAAAATCACACCCAGATGCATCTCAGTAAAACTGCTAAACTTCAACAGGAAAAACAAGATAGGGCAAAAGCAAAAAGAAAGCTTTAGACTGACAGCTATCTTCTGAAAAGTAATGGTGGAAATCAGGTGAAAATACACGAACATCTTTAAAGAAAAGCAAACAAACAACTACCAACTTAGCATTCTAGAGCCGGTGAAAACTTCTTCCAGCATAAAGGTAAAATAAAGGCTAAAATTTAAAAAAAAAATATTAAAACCTGTACAAACTCGTCACTACCAGACCTGAAGGAAAATACAAGTGTTTTTCGGGCAGAAGGAAAGCAATCCCAGATGAAAAGGTATAGATTTAGGAGAAGTTAAGCAGCAAACACCATCCACAACAACAGAGAGTAAATATGCAGGCAAATCTAAAATAATGCTCATTTCAATAAATGATACCAATGATGTCTCATGGCGTTTAAAATAACGCAGAGAATTTAGATACACAGAAACAATGGTCAATGGCGTTCAAGTGTCCTATTGTCATTACGTTGGCAGAGGTAAAATCCGTAATCTGTACGACAGCTTGAATAAGCCTAGGGCTCACATGGACGTCTCTAGGATGGACAGTAAAAGAGCAAGAGAACCTTACAGAAGGGAACACCTCATACAATGCAGTGCTTGTCTTTCTGTGACTTATGTCACTTAGCTAACGATATCAAACCTCACCTTTGTCACTGCATATTGTCAAATTTCCTTCTTTTTAAGGCTGAATAGCGTAGACACTATGGGAGACATCTACACCCTTTTGCATTTGCAGCGAAATTAGTCAATTCGCAGAATCAAAGAACGGCATTGTGATCCCCAGGGCCTGGGGGGAGGGGAACATCGGCAGTTACTAATCGAAGCACAAACCTGCCGTGCTGCGTTATACCCGGAGTCAGCTAGAATGTGTTGTGCACCTAACAATTAGTTAAGGGGTAGATCTCATGTTAAGTGTTCTTACCGCAGTAAAATAATAAAATAAAATGAAATAAAATAATAGAGGTAGAACTGGAATAATTGTTAAAAATAGCAAATAATTCCAGAAGAAAGCAGTGGTGGTGGGGGGGGGAGCAGGTGGCCTTAGGGCGGGGGAAGAAAAGGTACATAGAGCAGGCCTGACAAATAAAAAGCAAATAGATAATTGATTTAGACCAGAATATATTAGTAATTGCGTGAATGTAAATAGGATAATCAATACTGAACAGGAGATCCTGCTGATTAAATATGACTAAAAAATAAAAAGTATAAGGTTTAGAAAGAAAGAAGGCTATTACTATCAATAGATACTATAATGATACATATGTCAAAAATCCAAAGAATCTACAGATAAATTATGGGAATAATAGATGAGTTTAGCAAAATTGCTGAACGTAAGAGCAATTTTAAAGTCAGTTTTCCTTCCTTCCTGCCTGCCTGCCTTCCTTCCTTCCTTCCTTCCTTCCTTCCTTCCTTCCTTCCCTCCTT